>NW_014555184.1:1349756-1548693 GCF_001313825.1 Dinoponera quadriceps | reverse complement strand
TGTCTATCTCGCCCCCCCCCCTCTTCGCCTCTCACCGCCTCCTCTACACTCGCCGCAACGTAACGCACCTTCTGGTTATTGCAAAACGTTTCTGCCTGGCAGTATCGGCGCTGCACACAGGTGGGTTTGGCATCTCCCGGTGGTGTATTTGGTCAACGCTCTCAGTCCGGGCGGAAGCCCGAGTCCGAGTAGTTTTCCCGAGCGCTTTTCCTTCCCTTCGGCCGCCAATCTTCCGCGTTATCCCTCATCTCTTTTTTCTCACTCTCAACATTTCTGTAAATTCAGTGAATATTTAATACCATCGCCCGTGCCGCGACTGCTCGTTGTTGTTGTTTCTCGCTCAAAAAAAAAAAAAAGGGAGAAAAAGGCAAACCGTCGACATTTTCTCCATCGGAGATGATTCCTCCCGCTCTCTTAAATCGGAATTTCCCGACACTTTTTCCCGTACGCGGAAACGACGAGTTATCACGAATCGCTCGCCCGCTATTGTTCCCTCTGTTTTCGCCGCGCTTATTCTCGGAGTGTCGTAAAGCACGCGCCCCTACCTCGCTTTCACCGTTTCCCTCTTCCTCGTCTCGTTCATTTCCGCCTCTCTCGCCGGCTATAATTACGGCCTTTCCCCCGGGAGCAAGTGGGTGACTATTTTTGTTCGGGGACTGTACGGTAAAAGCGCGCATCTCCTGAGATGACGCAATTCATTCATTCATTAACCGCGCGGGCCGGCGCGCGCGTGGGAGAGGCTGCGGCCGGATAAGTGTCGTAGTAAGACCGCCGGCAGTGTCAAGCCGCGCTTAGGACTTTCTAATGTGACGGGACTTTTTCCCGGGGCCGGCGAAACCGCGCGGAGCGCTTAGATTCCATTTAAAGGTCAGCTGGACGTAATTAATCATGCGCGGGAGTGCCACGGTAAAATTCAATAGCGAATTGCGCCACTGTCGTGTCTCCGCGCCGTTTTCACATCATGAAGAGGGTCGGAGGTTCGCGAATCCGCCCTGATCCTTCTCTCTCTCTCTCTCTCTCGCTTTTTCGGACAGTCGAGGAAAGCTTTCGCACAATCGTCGGGATTTCCTACGTGTCGCGAGCGTATACGATGTACGCTCGTATGGGCTGCGATTTCGAGTCGCGATACGCAGTTAATGCCTGCTTTGCATTGCTCGAAGTAATATTCTCCCGGCTCGACACGGGCGTCATTATAATTTCAAATCCGCCGTGTAAGTTATTTAAATGTAATTCCGAAGACTTAGATAACGACTTAATTATCATTTTCGGCCGAACAGATCTATCGGTTATTCCGCGCGGTCAGCCCGCGCGCGTTTCGAGTCGTATAACTATTTCCGGGCTTGACTATTGCTGGGCCGGTAGAGGAGGATAGACTGAGAGGGGGACGGTGGAAAAAGTGGAATCGCGTCTGGCCGACTAACCGGGATGCCTTGACTCTTGCACCGGGAATTGGGCGGTCAGATCGAACGAGCGAAATGTCAGACCCGCGAAATCCTATCTCGGAATGTTGACCCACTGACGTCGATGACGATCCTACCTCTCGTTTCGATCCCCCGCCCCTCCTCCTCTCCCCTCCGGTTCTCTCTCGGGCTCGATTGTCGTTCGCGCGAGAGTAACTCGATTAGCCGAAAGTGCGTTCGATTATCCGCGATCGACGACTTACTCGGCGCAAACGGGGAAAATCCTCGAATACGCTTCGATCCGGCTGACTTAACCTCGAGGAATTTATTCATTCGACTCGATCGGCGAAAATTCATAACAGCGACAACAATATTAATGATAATAATTTTGTCGAGTCAGTATGTCAGTGGATAATTTGGCAACGCGGGATTAAATATGCGTAAAACACACGCGTGAAAAGAGACTCGCGTTGCATTTTAATCGGTCGAGCGGAATACGCGAATACGGAAAATTATAGCCGGTCGAAATTACGGGGGAATTAAAATACGCGCGCGGTTTCCGATTAAACGGTAAATCTGATCGTCCGAATTATAACGCAAATGAATTCCGTCCTCCACGCGCGCCGCGACTTACTGTTGATTATTAATTACGCTGCTTATTCGGCGGCAACGCTCGCATATTGTACTCGCGATCGCTTCGTCCCTTATTGAGAGTCGGCCCCTCCTTTCCTCTCGATCGGCTCGTCGTCGTCGTTATGTCGTTCTTATTGCATTTCTCGTTCGAGGCGGTATGCCAGTCGCTCGCCTACTCTCGAAACGATAGCGTGGTGGAAAGGCACGGGGAAGGGATGCCAAGAGAGCGGAGAGGAAGAAAGGAAAGGGGAGAGACAGGGGGGAATATATATATACATATATATATGTATGTATGAAAGAGGAAAAGAGAGAAAGAGAGAGAGAGAGAGATCGCGAATGAGGCGAGACGGCATTTCGGTAATGAGGCAGATCGGCATTTTGCAGAAATGACGTTTCAACAATAGCGTAATGACGGCGATAAAATAAAAATAGATGGCTTCGCTTTTTCATCGAGTCTACGCTCTAACAGATTGTTACTCGACCATCGCGAATCCGCAAGATAACCGTTAGGAAGTCGCCGAAAGCAAATAGCTGTTACTTCTGTAACGAGTGGGCCGAGTGAAACGAATTAATCATCGTTCCGTGGAAGAAACCCGTGATTTTTATTATCTCCGTGCTATCGCGCGCGTTTCAGCATACTTTAAACTCGCTCTCTCTCTCTCTCTTCCGTTCTGTCTCGCGTAATTGTTCATTTAACAATACCGATATAGATCGTAACTTCGATAATCGTTAACAGCTATTACTATCGTTCAATAACCGATGAATTAGAAGCGAGTTGCCGGAATCGTATTACTTGAGGTACTTTTAAGACGGTATTTACTTTTATTTTACTTCTTTATCTTATATTTTTTTTCATCTTTATTTTCAAGATATTTTTATTACTATAATACTTTCGCAACTTTAAAACTACAGATTACACTTCGCGCAGAAAACCGAGCGCAATTCGTTCAATTTTTTCGTCGTGTTTCTCGTTGCTCATATATTTCACATATTAATCACCGAATTGCGCTTATATTCAATAATCGCGGGGGAAAAGAGATAATGAGGTGCCGATTCAGGTGACTGGTACGAATCAAGCAACTCCTCTCTACTTCGTGTACGCGGGCACAACTTTCCGGAGATAGGACGGTCCGAGCGGATTCGCCGACGGTAGAAAATCGCGCGCTCGAATACGCCTCTCGATGACCCGACGTTGCCGACCGCGCGCGATTGGTAACCGGCGATACCCGACCTCGCGCACGGAAGATACATGCTGCTCAACGAGCGTGATTCATTCTCACACTTTCTCGCGACCGGGCTGGTAGTAGTAGGAGGAGGAGGAGGAGAGGAATCACCCGACAGTCGTTGCTAATGCACCGCTGATTTGCGGCCGACTATCGGCGAGCGCGCGTGGGAGTGTTCTAATTGCGTCCTGGTCACCGGGACGGAGGAGGCCGAGACACTGCGCGACTATTCGCACTCTTACGATCACCAAGACGCCACCGCTATTCCCGGATACTACGGCCGATCGTATATCGTATCCGCCATAAAACACCTATCCTCCTCCCCCGATATTTCTACTCCATCCTCGGGCGAACGGGCGGGCGGAAGAGAGACGGATGGGGGAGATCTCGTCGTAATTGAAGTACTCGCGAAATGGGCGTCGCTAGAGTACCTGTAATAAGTGTACAGGCACCGTCGCTGGCCACCATGTTCGGGTTAAAACCGGAAGTTCGCGGCTGTAACACGCGAAATGTTGGAATGTTATTAAAGTAGGAGCAAACCGAAAGGAATGAATAATTAATCGCAATATGAAACGTACAAATTCATCTTGCTTTTAACATACTTCGTAGACTTCGTAAATGGCAGATTTCTGCTGTCATTCCGGTAATATTGGTTGCTTGTCAGCAAGAAGAGGCACGAATCGACGCGAGGTTGGTAATATCATTGCTTGTCGTCGTACACTTATTTCGCATTTGGCGAGGAAAGGAATAACAGATGATATTATTACACTTGTGTCGACTTTTGCCTCTCGTTGGGAAGCGACCTTCGACACGTCCCAATCGGAAGCCGAGCCGAACACGGCGGAGCCAATTAGAAATCAGAAACACGATGTCTACACTGTTATTACTCCAGGCTTTGCGACTTTGCCCCCGCGCCGAGAACAGGACCCGATACCGACGATAACGCGTGGGTGCAGGCGGATGTGACGACAATAGTCGCTCTCTCACGCACCATCGATCGGGCACACCAATGCTTCGGCTCGTTTAGGTGTCGACAATAGGAAGAGAGAGAGAGAGAGAGAGAGAGAAAGTCTGACCTCACTTTACGCGTTTCGCGCGGGCGCGAGTCTTCGAATACTCGTGTTGTTCGCTGTCGGCCGAGGATGTGACGATAATTCGCCGGTAGTTATTATTATTTCGTCGGCGGCGTGAATTCCAAGTTCGAATTCCCGGTGGCGACGTTCACTTTCGTAACTGGATTGGACGGGGCTCGTTGGTTACGAGACATCACGAGGCTCGGGCATGAGGAGATTTATGGGCTTCGCCTTATATACGGGCGACCAGGAAGAGAAACCGTGCCGTCACGCTCGCATATGTGGCTCGCGGAAAAGGATCGTCATTCGAGGCCGCTTTAAAGCTACAAACAGCTTCCCGGCGAGGAATCTCNCCCCCCCCCCCCCTCTCTCTCTCGCTCGCTCGCTCGCTCTTTCTCGTGCACGTGAAGACGTCCAAGATATCGCGAATCAGCAGATTCTAATGGACCGTCTGAGCGAAACTGGCACATGTGTCGGATAACGGATGAGTGCGTTCTGACGTGTCGCGTTAGGTACTCGTGGAAACACTGATTGTTGCAAACGGGCATCGCGTGAATCAGCCGCAATTGTTCGTCGTTTCACTCGGAAAGCGGAAAACTCGGCGTATCCATCCTCCTCTTTTACCCTAAAGGCCGGGGAAAGGTCAGAGGTCGTGGTCGATCTGTGATTTGAAATTAACGCCGGTGGGAGAGAGCAAAGTCTATCGCTGAGTCTTCTCGTTCTTGTCTATTTGTTGAACTTCGATCATTCATCGAATCGACAATTGACGTCACTCGACCGCCCTGAGATACACCGTCGGCGAAATCGTGTAGAAATCGGATTGATTTTCTCCGGGACGATAACTCGGGGAAAACTCTCGTCGGAGACGCGGCTGTCCGCACGGGTGGGCCGAGGAAACAACAGTTGCGCAAGGGAGGGGTCGCCTAAAAATGGACTATCGCGAGAGGAAGCTGTCTTTTTGAACGTAAATCCCCGAGTATCGTACGTGGCAAAGAGAGAAAGAGAGGCAGAGGGAAAGAGTGAGTAAGAGAATGATAAAAGCATGAATGACGGCTATCCGTGGCGGCTTTCGTATGTCGAGACCGCTCTCGGCGGGAAGTTCGCATAGGTCACGGACCTCATACGTCGCTCTTACGTATCGGCCGGCGTTATCGTCAAACGGGCCGAGCAGGTCGCGTCGTATATCGGAGGACCTACATCGTTATCGCGCGAAACACGAAACCCGAGCGTCATCCGGCGGTGGTCGGCTGTTACGATGCCTGTGTATCGATGTGGCAGATTCGCGATATCCTTGCCACCCTTATTGCTGTGAGAGCTGCGTTGATTAGATAATTTCTTCGCCTGTCTCCCCTTATCGGAACATATTTCCTCTCGTTTCATCTTCTCCTCTCTCAAGCAACCGCTGCTGATACTCGGCGAGAGGATCTTACACCGGAAAAAGAAAGCGCTGCTATTCAAGCGATATTCACTGGTCTCGAAGCAAATCGCTTCGACGCTCCTTCGCGCAAATATTTCGTATTTGTAATTTTATATGATATCACTTTTATATAGTTTTTATTAAAATAGTATGTAATAGTGTATGGAGTGTATATAATGCATATAGTATATTAGTATTGATTATATATATTCACGATGTTATGAATATCAAAATTCACTTTTAGAAAGTACTTATTGGATAGGGAAATCTAAATTTGTAACCACTGGATTTCTTTGGTGGTAAAGAGTATAAACATTCTCGTAGATTTAAAATCACTTTACATTTACGTACAGTAGTTTATTTATAAAATAAGGTATCACTGTGATGAAATAAGTATTTTCACGAGCTACTAAAATATATCTAAACTGATAAAAATATTACTCGACCGAGAAACAGTGAATACGTTTACTTGATTCCAGCACTTTTTTCCGTGTAAGAGAGAACGAGGAGATACTGCAACTTTTACATTTCTTTTTTTAATTTGCCGGATTTTCACGCCCCTCCGCGTTTCACTTCTACGCTCAACCGTCCGTCGATATATGTTGGAACGGTCACCAGCCTCAGTTCTCAGTTCCGACCGGGAACAGATTCACCCCAGTTTCTCTCGTGAGACCACCCCTCCCGTCGCCCCACGAGAGAATTCTCACCACCGCGCGCTAATTACGGACGTTGCCGCGGATCCGATCCTAGCGCTCTCGGGTGGAGCCGCGGTGTTCGTTCGGATAGCAGCCGAAAATCGCGGCCGTGTCTTTCGGAGCGTGCCCGCCGCCTCCGAGGGTGAGGGAGAAAGGTCCGGACGCGCGGGGCGCGTCGGAAAGCGCGGGAGAGTACTTTCACCCTGAATCCACGCCCAAACGTCCCCTAACGCGGCCACGCTCGATACTCGCGCCGAGAGGAGTCCACCCTCTCCCTCTCGCGATCCCTCCGCCGCCCCCTCCCTATCATCGTCGCGCCGGCTATCTCAATGGCAGGGAGAGGAGGAGAGGCGATCGATTCGCGCGTCGACGTACTACTATGGCCTGCTTACGCGGAGAACACTGACCCCCAAGGTCGTTCTTCCGCGGCTGCACGTGCTGCGCGAATTGACGCTGCCCCTCCCCATCGGTCCTCCCTCCGTCCTCCCTCTCTCCGTTACGGCCTCGCGGCTACCCTCCTCTCCTCCTCGCCCTCTCCCCTCTATCCGTTTCTCTCCTTCCCGACGTCGCCCCCGCTTTTCCTCGCGCCAAGTCGAGTTGCATCGACGCGCGCTCGCCTTGCAGCAACGGCGGCGGCGAACCGCCGACCCGTTTCGCGGCCTCCGCGCTCACCGCGTCGCGGCGACACGTGTGACCACTTACGATATTGCCGATGCCGATACTCGCGAAATATACGACGGGTGGTCGAGGGAAAGAGAGGTAGATGGAATAGAGTGGAGAGAGAGAGAGAGAGAGAGAGAGGTGAAGGACAGCTCGATAAGGTGCGAAGTGGCGACTGGGGAACTTTGATTATACCGCGGAGTCAAGTGCGCCTACTCGGCGAAAAAACGTGATTGGAGGTGAGAGAACACGCCGATCGAGTATCCGGCGTATAATGTTCACTTCGCGATCTTCGCCGGCTGGAAACCGCTGAGAACCGAGCTGTCCACGCGAGCCGACATCCGCTTCTGCTGTTTACCGCGCATCCTCCGCCAGGCCCGATTAATACCTGGCCGCTCGTCGGATGGGAGGGAACGATTACCGGTTAATGAGTGAGTCGTTGCACAACGGATATGTGTATGACGTTAGGTCGTCGTCGCTCGATTACGTCGACGGAGCGCCGCGTAATCGCCGCGATATCGCGCACGTGCGCGCAAGAAAGACAGAAAGAGAAAGAACGAGGGATAGATAGATAGATAGATAGAGAGAGGGAGAGAAGGAGAGAAAGAGAGACTCGCGTTGAGCAAGTGGAGGAGACGCAGACACCGTGAATTCCGGGGCCTGGGCGATTATTAGCATATATTCTAACGCTCAATTGCGCGCTCGAGCGCGAGCGAACGCACGACGTCGCGAGGCCGCTTCCGCGTTCCCGCCTCGCGGATTCCCGCTCTCTCTCTCTCTCTCTCTCCTTCTCTCGTTTGTTCTCTCGCTCTGCCTGCCCGCCGTACGCACGTCGCTGAGCCGTGGCTAATTAAACGCGTTGCTGGAGAGACGAACGTCGCGGAACATCGCGAGGGATCTCTTCTCCGCGGCCGGGATATTCGCGCGCGCCTCGCTTACGGGGCTCTTGCATTTTATCGCGACTCAGAGAATCGAGATACATATACGGGAGATCACGCATCGTGTCGACGGAATTAACCGGGGTTGGCTATTCGAGAGATCGGCGCGCACGTGTCAGCCGAACGGCGCGTACCTGTTCTACCTTGTTGGCTCGCGAACGTATTGGCGCCGCTCGCCCGCCTTTGCGAATCAAACCCTCGGCCAGCTAATTTCGTCCGGTGTCCCGTTATTTCGGGACGTTTCGCGCCTTTTTTCACCGCAGTCGGCCGTCGGCTGCGTCCTGGCGACGCGCCAGCCTCGAGATTCGTACGTCTGAACGCATGCATGCAAGCGGGCACGTGGAAGCGCGACGACGTGCGAGACCGCTCTCGTGCACACACGTGCGATCGGTCTCTCATGCCTGAACCCGGCGAACGAGTCGGGCTCTCTATCTCTATCTCTCTCTCTTGTCTTCTTCCTCGTTCCTCGATCGTCTGCTCTTCCGCTTGTCCCCGTTCGGCCGGCTGAAATGTTACGGCACAGGTGGAGCGCTGCCAGAAAGGGCACACGGTGGGTGCGAGGGAGAGCTGATAAATGAACGGTGCTAATTGAATTCTCCGTCGAAACTCGCCGTGCGAATCGCGCGATCGAGGTGTGCGATTTTGAACGCACTCCGGGGAAGGAAGAGAGCGACAGGAGGTTCCGCGACCGTCGCGTTTAATACACCGGCGGCGGATAAGGTTTCGCTGAAATTCTGCACGCGTCTTTGAAAATCGAGAAGTCTCACTGTGTACGTTTCTGCGAGACGCCTTCGTTGCCAATGTGTTCAGCTGAAAGTCGCTCGCTACGAGAGAACTCGGGCGATACTTTTGGTGTAATGATGCTTAATATGATGCATGTTCACACTGAAATTACGTGCGAAAGGGGGGAATTGAATATTTGACACGCGTGCGGCGAGGGTCCACTGCTAAAATCGCGACGCAGCCCGGGCTCCTGGGGAAAACGAGTTGACAGCGCGCGTCCCTCGGCAACCACGTGCTCACGGAGGCGTTCTAGGCGACATGCGAAACCGTGGGCGTTTCTGCAAACCACGTCATCCTCGCTGTGCCTGGTACAGTCAGTGAAAATCCGGTTAGTCCGGATTCCTGGCTGTACAGCCGCTAATTCTGCCGGCAAGGGCGCTTCCGTAACGCGACTCGTGCGATATCGTTTTCGCGACCGCGCGAACCCAGGATAGCATTCAGTGCGTAGAGACACGTGAGGGAGGCTGAGAGAGAGAGAGAGAGACGAAACAAATAAAGAAAAGGGGAGAGCCGTTCGTTCACGAGTTTCTCAATTGTTGTAACGCAACAACGTGGTCGTCCGCTGACGAACGTCGCGCATCTCGCACTGTCGTCGCTCGTCGGTTTATCTTATCTTTATTGAGTCAATTCCCTCGGCGCTTCCCAAACGATTTGTACGTAATAAAGCGCAATAGGCCGTTATTAACTTATTATGTCTCAATATTTCCGTTTCGAAGCCGCGATTGTCTCGCGTCAAGGATGTACAAACCCGCGACTCCCCCCCCCCNCCCCCCCCCCCCGTTTCTCCCACGACTGCTTACTGAAGGAAAGAGGTAAAATAATAAAATCACGGTTTTCGGTTCAGAGAGAGAGAGAGAGTGAGAGAAGCCGAAATCACGGTGTCTCCGCAATTTTCCGCATAATCGGGATCAAGTTGAGATGTAGCGAAAATAAGTGTCCCTCCTCAGAACGATAGTCAGCAGGAGAAGGAGCAGGATCTTGGGGATAAATATTATCGGTCGTCCACCGCCGACGATTTCGCGTGTGCCGAAGAGAACCCGCTGAGTCACCCGTTGGCTATCGACGACGATTTCTTTCTCATTCACTTTCCGAAACGGTCCTGCGGCCTTCACCCTGACCGCCGCGGTGCACCGGCGGGAAAGACAGAGAGGCGATTGTCCCGTCGCGGCCAATTAACAACATTCTAGCGTCGATACTAACGAGGTTTCGCAGAATACGAATGATCGGGGATCGTCGAGGCCTCGACGGGCCGCGAAAACTCGTCGCGACTTTTTTCCTCGCTTTTTCTGACCGGCCGAAAGTGGGGAGTGTCTGGTCGTCGTGATTGATGACGCGTTTCTCGGTCGTGTTGGTGTTAGCTATATCGGCCGATTCTTTTTGCGTAATTTTTGCAGTTTCGAAAACTCCTGATGGTACTCGCGCGTGGAGTATGCAGAGATGATGACGCGAAAGATACACACGAGGGAAAAGACAGAAGATACTTTGTTGCATCTCACTATGGAACGAGTTGCTTTTATCGCACCGTTGATGAATTGCATGTATTGTATTAAAGCATGAGAATTTATTTAACGCATGCTAATGTTTTCGTTTTTATATGTATTGACAGATAGGTCAGATGGCGTTGTTCACAGCTCACTCTTATATTTAATATAGTCGTCATACGCAGTAGAAAATGCAGCAACAATTTTATGTTAATAACGGTCCATGCAAACTTTTGTGTTACTTTAGTATGGAAAATAACACGGGGATAGTAGTACTGGGATAAATATATGTTAATTTAACATATATTTGTGTGCTTCATAACGTAAATTCCTAAATGTTAAAGTAAAAATTGGAGTAGAGCTCTATTAACGCATCGTTTCTTATACACAATTATTTGTGCAGTCATAATCATTATTACATCAACTTAAATAACTAATCACAATCATGATCATTAAAATAAATAACTGATCATAATCGTGTACATAGTCATAGTCATATCGTAATCATATCACGGGGATAATCATTGTAATCATTGCAAATCCTTTGGCTGAAACTCTTCTTGCACATTTCCTACACGTATCTTACTGTTTTAAATCACATCGTTTAACACGATTGGATGTGTTAACACGTCGTAATTTAACGTGTTAATTCAACACAATTAAACGTTTTAAATGACGTAAGCAAAAAAAAACGCATACAAATAGCTTTTGTCAAATGTGTTATTTTTAGATGTTTTATGCGTGTAAAAATAACACACTTGAATTTACAGTGATCTACGAGGGTGGTCCCTGAAGTACCCGAAAACACAAAAATTTTGGAAAAAAATGTATTTATTTTTCAATATAATCTCCTTTCAGCTCTATACACTTTTCCCAGCGATGTTCAATAAGTTCGATATCCTTTTTATAATAAGAACTGTCTTGCTTCTCAAAATAACCATTAACTGCCGACATCACTTCTTCATCGTTGGAAAATCTTTGACCACTGAGCCATTTTTTCAAGTTTGGGAACAGAAAATAATCCGAGAGGGCGTTTGTTACTGCGAAACTTTGCTAAACACTCAATTGAAACATCTTCACGACACTGTTTTTGCTCGAGTGTGAGCAAACGCGGCACCCATCTTGCACACAGCTTTCTCATGTCCAAATTTTCAGATAATATGCGATGTACCGCACATTTTGAAATGCTTACTATGTCTGCTAGCTCGCGCACTTTCAGTCGACGATCATCCAGTACCGCTTTGTGGATTTTCTTCACCATTTCTGGAGTCGTCACCTCGTTTGGTCGACCACTGCGATGCTCGTCTTGGCAGCTCGTACGGCCTCGTTTAAACTCTGCTACCAAATATTTTACTTTTGTAAACGAAGGAGCAGACTCACCCAGAGTAGAATCCAGTTCAGCTTTTATATTGGTTGGGCTGAGGCCTTTCAAATAAAAGTATTGTATCACATAACGATGAACAATTTTCTCCATTTTCACAAATTCACTGAAAACGTTCACTATTGATGGCTGCCAAACAAATACTACACAACGTGGCGTCTTCAAACTTGAAACATATGCTTTATAGATTGTGTACTTTTTAATACAGTGATATTTTTCAAACAACTACCGCCATCTCTAGGTCAGGTCGGATAGTTCAGGGACCACCCTCGTAGTTTCCACTGATCATCTGTACGAATATTATTTATAACAATCCTTACATATGAGGCACAAAAAAGCTCTTTTTTCCTCAGAAGGGATAGAAAATAGAGATCACCAAATAGGAAAGAATTGCAGGCCAAGTACTAATACGGCTGCCTACGTGAAATCCGTTTGTCATTACTGAATACCTTGCCAAGCTTCAATATTAGCCGAATATGTACAATTCCTACGGGGTGTGTCTTTTGTTTCTTTCCTTTTCTGTTCCTCTTTATTGGTTCATGTGTATAATATACAAATCTAGATGCTTTGCAATTTTGGTTCTTACGCTTGCGTTTAACATTTACTTTATCCTAATGATCGAACAGTTCATTTCTTAATATTCTGTCTATTCGTTTCGTTATAGAAGAGGAGGAAATCGATGTAGTGAATTACGACAACGTCCACCGATTGAGAAGTATCCAAGGTATCCACGTCTCCAATCAATTGCCCGGCGCGAACAACCTAGCAATACCTGTTCGCCGGCCGCGCGGCCGTCCACGCAACTCAGCTCGGAGGCGGTCCGCGGAAGAACTCGAGGACGAGGAAGAGCAACCAGATCCTAAGCGACCGAGAAGACGTCAATCCTCCCAGCAAGGAGCAGCTGGAAGCAGTTCCCAAGATCTTTCGTCGCAGGACAGGAGGGATCTGCACAACAGGATGGAGAAGGAGAGGCGGATTACTCTGAAGAACCTCTTCGACAACTTGAGGGAGGAAGTTCCTAACATCAAGTCAAACTCTAGGACCTCTAAAGTAGCTATTCTTACTGAAGCAACGGAATACATCAAAGAATTGCGAAAATTAGAGAAGATGATGGAAGAGGGAATGAGAAACGTAATAAAAGAGAAAAGATTGCTGAGGGCCAAGCTCATGGAGCATGGAAGGAAAGCACGAAAGATGCGTGGGGCGCAATCAGCGAATGCGCAATCAAAATAGCACGCATTGTCGCCAGATCGCGCTTCACCTACCTGCTCCATGTCGCATGCTCTCGAACACCGTCCAGCTGAGAGCAACGATGACACGAAATATCCAGTGCGACGAGTAGCCACGTCTCAGCTAAAACATGATGCAGAGGCCGTGATATACGTGGCACGGACGGTGTGAGGAAAGGATCAGCCAACCGGGAACGTCAGCAGCATATCAGCGAATTTTCGGGGTCCCGGTGCGGAGAATGAAGACAACGCGGGAGTGCGAGACCAACGTCGCGGACAGTCTCGACGAGAGAGAGACTCTCGCGCAACGGATGATCGACAGGGTGTACGTACGTTACCAAATCAGGATACAACATTTATCCGTAAGGAAAACGTACACCTCGCTTTTATCCCCCTGCCACTTCACCGGCTTTATCTCTAGGGGGGGAGGCATAATTTATGCAAATATTAAATGCATAAATTCATGCAAATGAAAAAAAAGATTTGCCTATAATGTGTACATAATGATGATATGTGTATGATATGCGATGAATGATCGATATACACGCCTGAATGTACACATTATATCATTCCGGTTACCATCTTATCGGATATCTTATTCGGTTACCGCGGAGAACGCCTTACCGTACGCTAATAAGAGTTCATCGTTTCGGCTTTGGTTCGCTGAATCCGCGGTTCGAACTAAAGCAGCAAATTACGACGACACGCCCGCCCATGTTTGAATAAGGTTGTCAGCAACTGCCGCGATAAAGAGCTGACTCCAACGTCTTGCGCGACTTGCTTTATTTACGCGGTGGAAATCAAAACGTACAATATTATCAATCGGACAATAACAGCCCGCGCGAATACCGACTTTGAAGTAAAATATCATTCTTCGTGCTTGAACATTCATGTTGGGATTTTGGTCGGACTTCCTTATCGTTCCAGAAACGAGGGAAAATCACATTGAACTTCGCTCTTTTACTCCACAGAACTTCCCCAGTGCTACATTTTTAAGAGGGTATTCTCATTTGAAATGTTTTCGGAATTTCTTTCTTATTATTTTGCTAACACAGAACGCCGAAAGTTGGTCGCCACGTTTCCGAACGTCGTAGGCTTCTGAATCTGGAAAAAATTATTAAACTATGAATTTGTAGCTATCGTCCCTACTACGATGAAATCAATATTCTCAATATTTCGATTTTTTTAAAGATCCTCAAAGCTAAAAACAAGTGGCCGAAAATCGATTTTTCTCTTCCAAATCATGTTATTTTGTCAAAAATCACTTTTATTCTTCATTCTGCTGAAAATTATAACTACAAGTTTATAGTTTAATCATTTTTTTGCTGTTTCGATTTCAGAAGTTTGCAACATCTGAAATCGTGGCAACCTTGCAAGCAAAACTCTCATTCACATGCACAAATTTATTTATTACATTATTAATTTTGATATGATAATAGAGATAATAATATGTAAATTACCGTATATAGTCAACACATGGATAAATATTTCCACAAAACTTCAAAATCATATTTAGATTATTATATGTATAGATTATTATATGTATAGATGAATATATATATAGATTTTCCAAAAAGAAATTCTAAAAATCATTTATATAAATCGACGTTTCAAATGAGAATATCCTCTTAAATTTTTTAAAGTATATTTTGGATTTTTTCCAACGAATTAAAATGTTCTCTGATTTGCTAACTTTATCCTTCATAATGACGACTATTGCAACATCTATGAATCTATCCATTTTTAGTTTACTTTATTTCGGCCTTGTAAGTGTAGATAGATAGATGATAGACATTAATTCATAAAAAAAATTAGCTAAATCCAAAAAAAAAATTAAAAATTTGATTAGAATTAAGATAAAATGAAAAAAAAAATAAAAAAAATTGAAAAAATTAAAAAAAAAGTTAAAAATTAAAATTTGAAAAAGTAAATTAGGATTAAAGTAGCAAGAATTAGATTTGTAGATCGATAGATCGATAGATTCATAGATGTCCAGGTTAATGTAGCACATCGTTCTGAAAAAAATGTCTAAATCTACGAAAGACTCCATTAATGCAGTTTCATTCCATTGAGAAAGTGACATCGAAAATTTCCAATCAAGCGCATCATTTTTGTATATTTGCGCATCACAAAACTGCTGCTTTGTCGATTTACCGAATATTCAACAGTCGTGATGCATGAATATTCGCACATAATGTTACTGAGTGGAAATTCTCGATGTAAGGAATGGAACTACAGGGAGGGGAGACTTTACCTAGAGAATTGGACTGCACTAATAGAATCTTCCGTACGAGACAAAATTTATAAACAAAAATAAAGTTCAATGCGATTATATATGTATATATATGTGCTATCTGTACCGCTTGAGCCAATTCGATCACTGACATAAGTATTTAAGCGTAAAAAATCCGTTCTTTTCTGTTACATCCAACTGGTACACGCGCGACCTATTATTCTCGAACGTATTCTGATCCATCGCGTAGATAAAGCGATCCGCTCAAGTCGTTAGCGGAGGCCTTATCACGATATCATCCAACAACCTGATTAGTTCTCTATGGCCGGTTTTCTATATTCTTGGTGTGAAAGAAAGTATAAAAGTGAAAAGAGACGCTTCTACTTCGGTTCAACACTAAGTTGGCTTGTACTTCGGTGCAGCAGTAAGTTGATTCCTAATATCCAAATTGAGGAAAGCAATCAGAAAATCAGGACGTAAAATCCAAATCAGATAAGCAAAATCTTATTATAAAACTGGTAGTGTGGTCGTCCATATTTGGTATTACGGGCATCACAGAGCTGCGTGGGAATTATCTTACGTTAATCAAAGAAATTTGGAAAATATGTCTACATATACACTAGGCATGATTATTTTCTAAAATTATAATGACTGTTTATAAAAACAACTCTCGTAATATCGCAATAATTTCAGAAAATAAGTTAAACATTATTTAGGGATATATTGTTGCAATATATATATATATACATACATATATATTGCAATATATATTGCAAAAGTTGATTCCATCTTTTAATCAGTGTTTCGTTAAAAAATCCCAGAATATCTACGGCTGCAGAATCACATAGCTTCTGGGGAGATGCAGGTTATCGAAAAAAGCGACATATTTGAAATTCATTGATTGATTTGATTGATTGATTGACATATTAAAATAAATGCATTTATTTTTTATACATTTTGATTAATGAATGGTATTAACTTTTGTATAAATTAAAAAAAATTTTTAATACTAGGAGATTGTTCAGGAACATTAATTTTTCTAAATAATTTAATAGTCGCATAATTAATTAAATTAAGTAATTTTTCTAAATTATTTAGTAATCGAATTTTTCGAAGTTAAAACGTTCGAGACGAATGAGAAATCGACAGACTCGTAGATCTTGCTGAAACCTTTGGAATTAATCCTAGCTGACCACGCTTATTTTCGAGTCTTTAATTCACCATACTCCGGTCCATGAGACCGCCCGATTTTAACGCCTTGTCGCTTTCATTCTGATTAATATTTTAAGCTTGTGATGTGGGAATCGTGGAAATGCAATATCTAAATAAGATGTGATGATCAGATGAAGAAAATAACTCGAGTTTGAACTAAATTATTAATTAATTAATTAAACCGAAAAAACGTTCAGCGGTTCACTGGACCGAAATGTGGCGAACTAGGATTAAAACGTAGCGCCGAGTTCACACGCAATACGGAAGATTGTGCGGCCGCTTTCGGATACGATACAGTTGGTTGGAGTAGGTAGAAAAGACGCGGAGCATGAGTGACGATGAGTCAGTGTCGCCAGTAGGTAGAAATAGCTTTTGCGGCGGTGTGTCGGATATTATACGGGCAGTCTGGGCGTGTGCGTGTGCGGCGTATTCACGCTGGCACCTTATCCGTAATCTAAATGTGCGAGTAACCAAAAGCGGCCGTTTCTTCACGAATTCGACGCATTGTGGAGCGATATTTTCAGTCGGTTCGTTACGTCTTTGTTACGTCGTTTGTTACGTCGCTTTTATTTTTACCGCACACTCCAAGTGGTTATCAAGTGAACCAACGAGTCATGAATTCTCTCTACCTCCAAAAAATTGAAAATCACCGTATCAAGGGGAGCAAATCGGGTTTTCGGAACTTTCAGAGTCAAAAACAATTGCCTATGCTTTTGTTTGGTGCAATAAAAATTGGCAAGATCCGTCACAGCGGATTGTTTCTTGATTCTTCGTGAACTTTGTTCCCTAATTCTCGATCGATGAGGAGGAAAATGAATTTAAGCCTAGCAGCTTTGATTTGCGATACTTTAATTCGCCACGCTCCGGTCCATGAAATCGTTCGATTTTTGTCGCCTTATCATTTTCATCCAAATCAATATTTTAGACTTGTGATATGGGAATTGTGGAAATACAGCGTCTGAACAAGATGTTTGTGATATTAGATCAAGAAAATGATTTGGCTTTAAACTATACTTATTAATACTTGGGAAATGTGAAAACTGGAAAATCGAAAAAATTTGCAGCAGTCCAACGGGTCGGAATATGGCGAAGGTTATATATATATACGTTGGGAATTGTTTCAAATATATTTTCTTATTTTTAATTACGAATTAACGAATCAATCCTGTAAATTTAACTTAGATCCGGGCGATTCAGGAAATTTACTTTAATATCGTCAAATCGTGTCTTCCTCATTTTTTGTTTCTTTCTGTGGATTGTACGAATGAATCCAGAGGATAACACGAAATCCCGATTTTACATATCCCGCGTATCGCGGGTTGACATACGCTTTTATTATACATACACGTGACATGTACAGAACTCGGCATACGAATGTACACAAACCGGCATGTAAATTCCCACATAATATACAGATACATAAATTGTGTACATATATACACTCGCATCGACATGGACACGTATACAAAGATGCATCAGGATGATGCACCAACATTTAGGTCATTACGATGGGTTATTTACTTGCTTGCTAGCAGGCGCACGCTCGTGTACGGATTCAGTAGGTCTTGGCGTTGCGTGTATTTTCATTCGAAAAAATGTACGCGGATTTGCGCGTCGAAGCCAAATGAACCCGTGGATACAATCCGATGGCCTGTATATTAGTGCAACACCTTGAACATTTACATACGTTATTACGTTTAATACGATAGACGAAGTAGTAGTGATGAAGATTATATAAAAATTATTTTTTTTTATTGTCATTATTATCAATATGTTCTTATATCTTCATTATCATATTATAGATTTATTATGCCTATAATATATCGTTGTTATCAATTTTAGCTTATTATCGGAACGTCATATTACACATTTTACATGAAACTTAATCGCACCACGTCAATCAACGTGGAAATATAGATATGCGGTCGTACGTTGTAGTCATGTTGCACAGTTTAAAATACTAAGATGCTAAATGAGTGCATATACACACACGATTCTCATACTCTCTCCTGCCTCCCTTTCTCGATTTTTCTCTCAGCACGTAACACATATACAAAAACCGCATGCCATACATAATTACATACATAACACACAAGTTTCAATCTATTCATCTATTATATATATATATATATATATATATATATATATATATGACGTTTCGATAATACACTAAAATGTACTACGTAAGTGTACAGTATGATTGTTAGGTATACATAAAAAATATAATTAACGATATATATACATATAATAATACCACAGACTTATATACACAGACCGAGCGCTCCATACAAGAGACAGTGAGAACTTGATTTGGAAAGGATATTCTGTTACCGCAGGCACTCTATCTTCGTCCAGCTCAATTCCTATTGGACAGAGCGAAGATCGACTGCCTGTGAACAATGTTGGGTGATGTAACCACCCTTCAATCTTCCCTTCGAATTTTTTCAAAATGAAAAAGCGCGGTCTATATATACAAGTCTATAAATAATACGGATGATTATATATGATGCGCAAAAACACACTGACAGTCAAGACCATTCGAAGACACGAGCAGGATATATGTCTTCGGGTGAAAGTTTTATACAGATATTACTATAATCCAGCTATAGGGTGAGGAAAAAAGAGGGGGAGGCAAAATGATGTGTTCATTACATTTGTAGGCAACAGTATTTGTTTGTACGTTATACGTACTTTTTACTATCGAGATGTTAAGGACGAACGCGAAGGTGAGATACCTTTCGTGCGCGTACAGCTTTTCACTTCACACATTTACACGCATGCATATGCACACCACA
The DNA here is from genome assembly GCF_001313825.1 of Dinoponera quadriceps. Taxonomy (NCBI): domain Eukaryota; kingdom Metazoa; phylum Arthropoda; class Insecta; order Hymenoptera; family Formicidae; genus Dinoponera; species Dinoponera quadriceps. The sequence goes on along the minus strand of NW_014555184.1, from coordinate 1,529,540 downwards.
CACAGATATACAACCTGAAAGCTCGCGCACTTTACAGTAGGCCGAATTAAAGTTATAAATAATAGACAATGTCGAAGGATGAAGAGGGGCGAAAGATGAAAAGGAGGTTTAGAGCATACGAATTGAGATAGTCGCGTCGATAAGAACGAGAAACAAAAGGGCAAAAGGGTCAGAAATCATCGGGAAATTATTTTAATTACGTGATAGACGCGACAGAACCGCGAGCACACACACATATACACATACACACACGCAACGAATACGAGTAAACTAATATTAATTTAACAACATGGGATATTTTTTATCGCAACCCAAGTGCTTCAATTATTATATTTATAGGTACATGTTGTACGCAATATAATAATACAGTTCGGAACACGAGCGTCTAGAATAGTTTCTCGATTGCGGTCGAGAATTTGTCTTGAAGGAAACGTGTCGAAAGCTCAGTCAGAAAACGCGAGAGACTCTCCTAAGGATAATTAGCAGGCAATGTCTTTTGTACTTTTTATAGACCATTTTGTACCTCGGGTTAACGTTGACGAAAATTGATAGGGAATATATAGACGTATCAATTAGTCAACTCCTTGATTATTTCTAGTTAATTTGGAAATACAAATAGGACTGTGTAGAAAATGCATCCTCGCAATGTGCGCCATGTTTGCGCGGACCTACTGGACACTTATTCGGAGAAGGTTTTTCGCGTGTTTAATATTCCAAGAGATGTTGATGTAAGATTATTGTATGCGCGAATCGCATAATTAGTTGTTAGATACGTCGCCGGAATCAAAACAGGACGTTATATGTAACCAGGGCAGAAATATGAATATGTTCAGAAATATGTTTATTAACTTAGACGGTAACCGGGGCTTTAATGNTATATATATATATATATATATATATGTATGTATATGTGTGTGTAAACGGTCTCTGATAATATACGTATACATTCTGCCGCATTCTGGCGTGTACATAAGATTGAGCGAAAAGTCAAGCGATCGGCAAAAATACTCCAATATCGTGTTGTAGAGAGGAAGGATAATAATAATATATTACAAGAGACGCGCAATTCCTCCGAAAAAAATGCTGTGTAAATATTGTATATTATATGTAAATTAACTCTTTAATTGTGTTGTAGGTTGAGAAGGGGGACAGGCTCATTTACACGTATTTTTCTCTTTTTTTTATTTTAATCTACGACTGCTAAAATGCGAGTATTTTTCCCGACTCGACTTCTCGCATTCGATCGAGAAGTAGAACTTCTCGACGGTAGATCGTAGGACCGACGAAAAGGAAACTCGACGATGTATACCTCGCAACAAATTTCGTTCCGTTACCGGGAACGGAAGCCTTCTCTCGCGTGAATCCTCGCTTCGCCGCATTTTTCGCTTGCTCGTGTATCGACCTGTGAATTCTTTATATTGTGCCAAATCGCAGTGCGAATTAGGGGGAAATAAATTTAGGAGGATATGAAAATGTGTACAGAAAGAGAACGATTAGCAATTGACTGAGATCGGCCCCAGCGGTCGATCGTAGTTATATTTATGTAATTAATTAAAGAAACGCCGAGACAATCGGCATTAGGTTAGGACAGCATTTCTCCCATTTCTTTATTCTTCTTTTTTTCATTTGACCTATGTTCATTTTCTTTCCTGTTTTTTTTTTTTCTTTTTATATTGACTAGACCCTTGGGTCTTCTCTTGGTTAAGAATTGTTTTCGTTGAAAATTGTTTAGAAAACAAATAAAATCATGTATGGCGGATCGCGAGGGTGTTTCGTTACTGCTTTCCCTCCTNCCCCCCCCCCCCCTTTATGACCTCTTTTTTTCTTTTGGATTCTCTTTTGTCTTAAGAATATCTCCTCGAAGAACCAACCTTTCAACCGACTGCCGTGTTCGAGACGACAAGCCTAAAATTGCAATCCAGATACCGAAGTAAGACCTTCGCGCGCTCGTCTCCCCCTCCCGCTCGATGATGTTACCAAATACGGAGGGTCCGGAGGAACAGTCTCGAATTAGCCCGAATTAGAATCGCGAACGATTGCAAATCGAGCGCGCGGTCAGGATTCTTATCGTCTCGAACTCCGGATTTTCCCTCCCGCGACGACATGGGAACGATGCTCGCGCGCGAAAAGTTTCGAGCAAACTGTACTTCTTGCGTTAGGCGCAGCAAATAACGTCTCAGGAAATATACAGGCCGCTGAAGAGATCGCCGACGACTTTTCATCGGTCTCGCAAGACCCCCCGCGAAAAAGACAGCGCACGGTGGGAGGATACTTTCGCGAGAACAAGACAAGGCATTTACAGTACAAACTTCCGCTACCGTTTTTTAGTTTTCGTAAAGTCTCGGACTTATATCGCCGCGTTCGGGTTGTTGAAATCTGTGTTAAGTTTGTTGTTATGTAATATCGACGATATATTCGAAGGGATAAGTAGTTACGAAAAGTACTACACGATAGAGCTTGAAACGAACTCTAACACACGTGAGAGAAACAGCATCGTTTCCACCGCAAGCGCTAATTAGCGCGACTCGTGCGAATTACTCTCGATCGAATTAGTCGAGAGGGACACCCCGCATCCGTCACGAAGAGTGCGAATGTACCTGCTAGGTAGATAGAAGTTAAAAGTAATAATTATATATAGTTGCATTGTGTAACGGAAAAAAGAGAGAGAGAGAGAGAGAGAGAGAAAATAAAAAAAAAACGCTGCGTGTAATAATAAGAGGAAAAGATTTGCGTTTGTAACGCGACCTTCTCTTTAGCTCAGGCAAGGTCGCAGCAATTATTTGTACTGTTATTACATACAAACACGGTATCAGAAACGAAACGACAACAAGCACGACACGCGAGCCTCGCTTCTCTCGCTCGGCGGTTCGCACCTCGGTAAAATTCCGATGTATCGTCGATTTTTCTTTCTCTTATCGCGACGGTTTACGCTCTCATCTCGGAATTTCTGTTTGTTCTTCTCGTGTCGCGCGTCGACCGGAGCAAGTCTCGCTATCTGTTCATTATCCGTGCGTGTGTACGCAGCGCGTTTCACATCTCGCTCCACGATCGTACGTTACGAAGTGTTTTAGAAGGAAAAGAAAAGGAACGGAAGAAAACTCGAGGAGAAATATATTTTTTTGAATTATTTTTCGTCCTCTCTAAGGTAGACTGGCACTTCGCGCCGGTGCGAATTTAGTTTCGTCCTTTCAACGGCCGTGTACGAACGTGGGGATCTGACGTGAAACACTCTGTATAATACAATGTGTATTATTGATTTTCCCTAACTTTCCGGCCTAGACTTTTTTTTGTGAATGGTTCGCGTCGTCGCAATTTATCTTTGATCGCCGATTAACGTAAGCGCAGAAGGAACGAGCCTTCGGAGGGCGTTGCTGACGATTCAAGACGCGATCGAAAACACTCGTGAAAGGGGAAAGCGAACTTGCGCGAACTATCTGACATCTTCATGACGAACGTCACTATAATTTAGCGCGGTTTAATTATATTTTCTAATTATACGGAAATAAATTCTGTATCAACTCGATACTCGAAGAGAAACATCTCATCATTACTATTACTCTCGTTGAAATTTTGTCTCGATGTTCGGCTGCAAATTGACAATGTCTCGTATTTTTTTTCTGTTATCTCGGCGAAAAGAAAGTTCATCATTAATATGAAATTTCATTACAGTGGTTGCCATACATGTATGAAAGAATAAATGTATAACGAACGTTTTTACGGGAAAATTTTATACACACGTAGAGAAAAGAATTTTGATAGAAACAGAGCGCAAATCATAGCAGCGTTCAGATATAGTCTAAGCGACTTAGATTTTTTATCTAGAGCAAAAATAAAAAATATTTTTTATTTATCACCGTTATTTTTATACAACGTCGCTACAGAAAGTTATCTCTCGTGGTACACGGACAACAGATGATAACAGCGTTCGAAGGAGGACGTATAACAGTTAAAAAGTTTTGTCTTTGAAACGGTCCACTGAAATACTTTAACAAGGTTTTGTTAAAGTAAATGTGTTAAAAAGTAATGTGTTAACAAGGTTAATGTGTTAATTTAACATATATTTGTATATATTTTAACATATTCCATATGTTAAAATAACATAAAATTTCATTGGGCCGGTTTAAGCACAAAATTGTTTACTATGTAACAGCGCAAAACGACACTTTCGGCGCGATAGCAGCGAGATGAATAAGAATTTTTATTAAAATATATAACGAAGCTTATGTGCAAAAAAAAAAAGCTAGGGAAGAGCATTATAGGCGGCCGTTAGAGTAAATAAAAAAATATATAAATATATATATAAATACATATATACATATATATATATATATATATATATATATATATATATATATATATATATATATATATATATATATATATATATATATATATATATATATATATATATATATATATATATATATATATATATATATATATATATATATATATATATATATATATATATATATATATATATATATATATATATATATATATATATATATATATATATATNTATAAAACAATCGATAAATACGGAAATTCTGACAAACAGGTTTTTTGTGAGAACTGCGATATATATATATATATATATATTTATATTTATATTTATATATATATATATATTATATACAGATAGAACAGATATATAGAATCTCTTATTTTTGCAAGAAAATCGATTTCAGAAAAGGAAAAAAGGACAAGATATGATATTCGTCGATCGTTCGCGCATCCGGCGAGGAAAGACGCTGTGTCGGTCACATTCGTTCCGCATCGTTCGCGTTGCCCGCTTCGTATCTCATTGTGACGGCATCGCGTGTTTCTTCGTCGCGACGGTGAACGTGAGCGAACACTATAGAGACTTAGCTGCTTTAAAGAAAAAAAATGGGTGGTTGCTTCGTTCCAAACTTGAGTTTGAATTCGTTAATCCTCGCAGAACTCGGTGACGCTAGCTCTCCCGGCTACTCGCTAAGAGTTTTATAATTTTATGCTTTTAACGCTTTAAAAAATTCCGTTTACGTAATAGAAAAAACAATAAATAAAAAGTCACGTTGTGAGGGAACAAGGAATTGACTTTTCCTGCATTTATTGCTGACTACGGGTTTAATTATTTTTCCGACCGTTTCGTTGGAACTGTCGATCCTGTTAATTATTATGATTTATTATGAATCATTATTATAAGCGCGTAAGATGAAATTCCGCGCGAGCATGGAAACGAAGCAACGATACACCCGGAGAGTTCAGTGTACCTATACCTCGAAGATTGTTAAATTATACGCGATTATAGAAAGGAACACAACCTGCGATTTCACCGATGATGGAGACGAGCCTCTCGACGACGATTCCGTCCGGTCTTCCTGCATGTCGCATTCACGTAACCGAACGGAACCGTCATCGGGTCGGCAGCCTAAAGAGAAATCCCCCTCATCCCTCGTACAACTATATTTAATATACTGTACAGACATACAACCACACAACCATATACACAACCGTGACGAAGCGAATCGGTGAGAGTCAAGCACATTTATACAAACGATAAGAATATATATTATATTATGAGAGACAGATTAAATGAAGAAGTAATATTTATACCAGAAGTTAATATAGCACTATATCTAGAAGTAATATTTATACCTCTATATTTACTATATTTACATATATATATTTATATACATATATATATGTTATGAAACAGCCAACCCCGCTCACATCTTTGTTCATTTTGTACGACGATTAGCCAAGACCGACGAGTGCTTGTTTCATACATCGAAAATATTCTTCCCCAAACCCCTCGGCCGTTTCTTCTTTCTCTGTCTGTCTCGGGAAACGTTGTAAACGGATAGAGAGCGCAGTTATGTTGTACTTAAAAGATTACGCGAAGAACAGAGGCTCTTCCCTCCTGGCGAATCGCAGCGAACGATTGTGCACGCGACCGAATCCCTTTGTTTTGTAAATATGAAAGAGCCCGACGAGATCGCCGCTGGCTGGACGATCCTCTCGGCGAAATTCCGACGTTGCGTACGCGATGATCTTTTTTAGTTAAAGCGTTTTTAGTTAAAGCGTTAGTTAAAAAATTCAATGATTGTAACTTGATGACGTGCGTGCGCGCGTCATCTACGCCATAGATTTTCACATTTTTGAGGGAACCAACGAGAACGAAAAACGGGCCGAAGAGCCGCCGGTAATATTTCTTTCTTTTCTTGTTTATTGTTTTTTTCTTCAGGAAAAGGGTTCCGACAGTTCCTTGACATTTATATTTCGAATTACCTTACATGAATAAAGCATTGTATCATTTAACTGGTGTAATTTCTTCCTTTTCCCCGCCTCATCCACGTCTGCCTTCTCTCTTTACAGCCACGGTGCGATTAATGTCAAGTTGTCGAGCGAACACTGACTGAAAATTACAATGTTCGATATAACATTAAAATTCAAACCACGAAAAACAAATGCAACACGAGGAAAACTAATAAGAACCTTGTCACAGTTGATAGTATGCGATTTTATGCGTTGATCAGCAAGCGATATTCGTCGATATTTCGCTCGACCTTTTTAATAGTATATCAGAGTCAAAAATCCGATATAACATTAAAATTCAAATCGCAAAAGACAAAACGTGCTTTTATGATTAATTCTTCACCGAATAAATCTTTACCGAACGCAGAGCAACACTCGCGGCACAACTTGAATATATGTTTGTACTTAGAATTATAGAAACGCTTTCGCCGCTGAGCGACCGGTCACAATAACTAACACGTTGAACTTTCAATCACTCAGTAAAATTTTTTAACATCCCCACGGCTATTTATATACTAAAGGTGGCACGTGACCAAGTCGTGCGCGAAAGAAATATCACGAACGAACAAAGGAGACAATGCGAAGCAAATATAAACATGTTGTGTCGGTGTTCAACGGGCGATTTTAAAATGCACGTTATTGTTAGATCATCACCGCTGTATAATAATAAAATATAAAAATCAGCTGTATATAACGATCGGGTGTCATTTGGATATTATTCCTTTGACATTTAACTCGCAACATTTCAGTTCCTTGTAATTTAATATTTTTAAGTTAAATTTTCTGCCTTTACTCTCTACCGATATATTTAAGTCGTCTAATAAATCGTTACAAGCGAATAGCGTCCGAAACAACAGAGCATTACGTTTCCATTAACATTTTTACAATTTTTATTAATTTCGGCTTTTAATTGCCTTCAGATCTGTCTTACGCGAGAAACATCGTAAATTCCATAACACAACTTATAAATTACGTTATCACGGAAATTATTAGGGAATATTTCCTTTTAATGATTTTCGAATATTGTTAACACCTTCCAAGGTTAAACAGTCTGTTTATTCGGCAGAAGCTATCTGAAACTGTGTTTATATTCATACAAGATACCGGAAAAAAGGTCTGCGCCAATTTGTCGTCGTTGTTGTTGCTTTATTCGTCGACACAGTTGTTTTGCCATGTCTTGTGCGGAACAGCCTTAAATCCGTTATGTAAAAAAACTTTTAAAAATTAAGAGAGAGTAACGGATATAACTGTTATTATATTACAAGGACATCAGGATGTTCTCGGGACATCCTCGAAATGTCTCTAGGAGATTTGTGCTGTCTGAGCAGTTAACGTTAATTACAGAAGATAGACAGGTAATGTATAATTAAACTTTTTACATTTATGCCTGAAATTTAATTTCGTTTTGTTTTAAACGCTACGATTGCACTACCACTTCGATTCCCGTCGTCCTTAGAATTCGAGTTTTCATACTCCTCATCGTGAAAATCCGTAATTTCCTGCCTCGAGCGCTGTCTCGGTCAGGAGGAGCGTTTAACGCGCGATCATGGAGTTTCGCTTTTGGATTTAATACGAGATTGCGTATCGGGCTGAGACGGTTTAACGGTAAGCACGTCGGAGTTTTACGAGGCTTCATCTCGGCCGCCGCATTAATTCGACGTCATAAAAATCGAGATAATGGCCGGTGGATTCGGCCGAAACTGCAAAAGGTAAGCCACAACGGTGCCTTAACGACGCCGTCCTCAGGTGATACATGTGCACGAGCGCACTCCTTGCGTCGCAGCCATGATTGATCTCGGCTGCGCTTCTCCATCCAACGTCTCAAGATAGTGAACCGACCAAACATATCAATATCGCATTTTCTTTCCGTTTGCAATTATCTTTTGACCGGTAGAAAAGGAAAAAAATAAGATGAAATAAAAGAGATGGAGAAATAATACAAATAGGGAAGATAATAAACGATGATTAGTTAACGGATTTGTTCACGGGGAAAAAAAAGTCAGTCACTGCTATTGAATAGGGGCCGGATGAAAATTCGGCGACAGAAAAGGATGTCTCTTTTACCGGGACTGAAAATATTCGTACGAACATTCAGCTGCATTAAGGTAGTCCATATTTTCTTTACGGCACACCGCAGTAAGTAGATCACAATATTAGCGTTTTAATTTAATATTATTAATTGTACTATTAAACTTACTAGAATTCAGCATATATTTTGAATCAATCTTATGCTTATTATGATGAACTTTTATGACACACTTGCGGACATATAAGCTCATGAAAATTTTGAAACAAACAATATTCATTCATTCGACAGATTTTTACAGTATTTTTCTGTACGTACAACCGAGTTTTCGTCTGATCACCGGGCAACGGAAAATTCAGTCACACCAACTGGATTGTTCCTTCCGCATATTAACTAACAAGAGGCGTCTTCAGAAACATCGCGCGTCAGCCTAAATCGCCTAAATACAGACTGAAAGAAGCCTCCCGAGAACTTCTTCGAAAACACCGGGAAAAGAAATGGAAACATTCGCGGACAAAGTCGTCGTGCGAGCGGGATCGCGTACGAGCCTCGGGCCGACGATTACCGATCTCAGATCGAGTGTGACAGCTCGAACACACACACTCTACGTGAGGATAAGTTCGAGTGGCCTCGCGCTAGAGGAGGCTTATTACATAATATCATATTAATATGTATGCCCGCCACACCGTGTGCGTTCGCGCTCTCGCGCGCGGCTGAAAAGGTTAATGGAAGCCGGCGATACAGTACGGTTCTCGTCGCCGGTTCTGCCGTCGTAGGTGGACACAGCAGACCCGCCAACCCGCGAAGGGGCATTCTAACGATTCTCCTCGGTTCCCCGTGTAATAATATAACGCTTACGCGCTTACTTCCTGTGGAAAGTTCCCGCCTGTTGCGTCAATGGGACTTTTCGTGGTCGAGCCGAATCGGGAGATCATTCGCGGTCGTGAGCCGCACGAATATTGTGGAAAAGCGGCCGCTTCACCGGCCGGTGTGTAAACGCATCGCGGAACCGCAGCCAATAAAGCGAATGATACATAACGATCGTCCGACTGACGGAGACGCGCGCCACGTGCGCGCGCCCGGATTCCACGAAGCTCGTGCGCCGTCGTCGGCCTTCTCGCCGGGTGTAAAATCATCGATAAATCAAGGCCCGCTTGATGAAAAAGCGCAGCCGTCAGTTCGCGCGCGTCGTGACGCGTGCTTCTTATTCGAGAACGCGGGAACCGTGGCATACGCGAATCGGCGGTGGCCCTTCGCGACAAAATCAACACATTTTACGGGTGTTTCTTGAGATCAGCGTGCTATTTCCAACTTCTGTTTTTACTATCTTCTAAACTAAAAAAAATAAGATTTTAATGAAAAACTGATATGGCGTTAAAAACTAATATGCAGACATCATGGACGAATTTCAGAATTATTGGCCATTTTGTTTTGAAAATATCACGATGTCAAGTTCTTAATTCATAGTAATATTTAAAACATATATACATATGCAGATATTTGAACACTTATATATACTCTTTCTATTATCTATTCATCTGTGTTAAATCAATTAATGCATAAATGTAGCACATTAATGAGAAAAATAAAAATTAATATTTTCGTATTTGTAATATTGCGTCCATATATATTACTTCAATTTTATTTCAAATTAATATTTATAATTTAGATAGTGAAATAAATATATAAGAACGTAATTTTGTTTATTAAATATTAAATTTATGAATGGCATCTTTGGTGAGCTACTGAAAATACTGCACTAATAGGCGATACATTTTTAAATTTCGACCAGCGTAACGCCGTCAACATCTCGGTCCATTGTTACATCGGAATGTTCGGTTGCCATCTAAGTATTAGGCAATAACATAAGCCCAATATAAGGTCAATGTTTTTGTGCTACTTAGGAAGCTAGGATTAGGAACACTGTCGAAGCTCTACTCTTTATAATTGTGCGCTTATAGGGCTTAGTAGTTGGTTGAAAGTTAATCTTCAAAATGCCTAATAATTCTCAATACGCAAAAGAAAGTTATCTGAATCAGCCGATAATTATAAAAAAACAATATTAAGTGTTCATAAAATGACAGTAAAAGTTAATTCGAAAATAGTAAAGTGATGATGTTTAAAACGATGAGTTTGAAAACGCTCTTATATCTTATTCTCGAAGCTCGAAAGGGACTACGAGTCGGGCGATGTAGGACGTTCCGATATTGGAACTTTGTTAACGAATGGATGTAATGTCTGATACGAGATGGTCCCTTTATGTATCGATTCAGAGCTGGCATGAGCGTCAGTTGGCGCACACGCGACTCTCCGCGCCTTCTTCCTGGCTCTGTATCAGAGTTGAGGTGAAGACTTGAAAAAAAACATCATTAACGAGCTGAGTTGGTCATTCAAGACGACGACCGAAAGTGTTCCATTGAATAGGCGATAAATTGTGATAAATCCAGATAGTCTTGAAAATCGTACACGAGTCTACCAGAGGAGTAATGTATTATTTCAGACAAAGTGAGGCGTCGATTAAGATAACGACACCGTTGAAGAAATCGTCCCGTCCTTATCTATACTTCGGGAGACAGAAACGTTCACAAAAGATCTCAGCTCCCCTTTCTCTCTCTCTCTCTCTACTCGCTTGAACAGCTGTCGTTTGTGGTTACGCACCCTTATAGAGTGGTTTCTATTATTCATTGTCACCGTGGATTGCATTGGGTTCCGGATAAAAAAGGACGTTAAGATTAGACGTCGCTTGTCCTTGTTGTCATTCGTTTTGTTAGCTGGTTGGACTCTTTAGATTAGAAATACGTACCGCAGGAAATGGGGAAGAGGCAAACGAGCTTAGGAAGCTGGATTTCGAGCGGATTATCGCGAATTACGCGCGATGGGGGACGTGTTCAGCCGAAAAATTACAAATCGCGGATAATGATGAAAATAAAGTGAAACAGAACGATGAATCAACGTGAAAACGACACACCTCGATCTACGAGCAATTCCGTGTAATCCGTGAATGGCGTGCGCGAGGAAGAAAAGAATGATTATCACGATTGCCGAAGTCACGAGAGGATAGCGATGAAACGACTCGGCCCGTTCCCAGGCCGCGTTATTACGTTCCGTCGCGCAACGTTACGTTACGCGTTATTACATCGCGTTACACTCACGCTGCGCCCACCGTGTTGCACCATGTTGCGCCGTATTGCGCCGTGTTGCGCCGTGTTGCGCCGCGTTGCAATATCGCGCGCTCTTAACTTGGATTTGCATTCGCGCGCGTGCGTCGGCGTCGCGCTTACGTTGTATTACGTTAAACCGCAAAAATCGAAACGCCAACGTCCGCCTCGTCCGCCCTTGCATCCGCGTTGCATTGCATTACGCGCGTTACATTCGCGTCACGTTTTGCGTTACGTCGGCATTACGTCGACATTGTGTTCCGCGCGGCGAGGAAAATCGAAGAACGCTGGTGGATCGTGCGGTGCGTTCGCGCGTTGCATTACCGTCGGTGTCGCATCGTCTCGTCTTTATGTAGAGTGCCTCCGGTCAGAGTGTGAACCGATGAAATTTGTATATCAATCCTTTCAAACCATTCAACTTTCGTATGAAACATTTTTCTTTTTTTAATGCATCGTTCCGGTAAAGTTTTACTTTATTCGGAGAAATTTAGAGATTGATGTAACACAGTTGATGTAATGTTGCATCGGTCGTTCGAAAAATCGATAAAAATCCGGGACAGCTATAAAAGTCCAAAGCAACTATAAAAATTGTGCAACTTGTAAGCGACATAACGATTCGGCTCTATCGTTATTGTTATGGCAACGTGATTGCGCAACGCGCACAAAAGATTTATCTCTTCGCGATTTATCTCTTTAATTATCCGTCGCCGGTGATGAATATTTTTTTTTGTTCGAATATATGCTAGGCTGTCATTACAATAAATGGCGCTGTTCGGCGAAGACGAGTAAAAAATCTCGTAAAATTCGAACTTTTATATATGTGTGGACGCGCGCGCGCGCTCGTGTGTGTGCAGGATTCCTGGTTCCGTGCCAAGGAATATTGATTGAATATTGGGCCGGTGCGAGAAATGATATGCCGACGCGCGTACAATGGACGTTTATTCTTATTAAAAAGTACCGTTTTATTTAACGAACACAACGGCTGATCGACATGCGACGACGATTTACATAAACGATGTGGATAGCAGCTCTTCGTATTTGCGCGATCGGAGGAAGTTGACTTAATGAACGCACGTGTGCGTAAAATGCAACGGAAAGGATAATTCGATTACGTCGAGACCAATTCTGACGTACAAATAATGCCGCTCTTAAAATAGATCGCGCATACTTTGCGAATCAATAAGAAGAAATGGTAGAAAGAGAGGTAGAGAGAAATTTAGAAAGAGAAAGAGAGAGAGTGAGAGAGAGGGAGAGAGAGAGAGAGAGAGAGAGAGGAAGGGAGAGATAGAGAGAGAAAGAGAGAGAAGAAAGAAATGTTATCGCTTCTATCATGCATCTTCCGTCAGCCACTTCGCGCATGATTTGTCAGTATTTAATTAACCCAGCCGTTCGGCAGATTAAGAACATCTGTGTCACGCACGATACGGGTACACTATTCGATACTTGAACGTTCCATCTTCACGGCGGCAATTATATTCATTGCATTTCGTATCGAAATTGGTGTCGTGGGCGAAATTGGTGCGGGCTCGTGTGAAATTCGAGATGAAGCAGACGAAATTGTGAATTCGCGTTTTCGCCTAAAATAATTTCCTAAACGCATGAAATAATTATCCATGGCAAAAAGAGAATTAACGGAGAAAATGTAAAAAGAATTTAGTAGAAGAATAAATGAAGAACTTACGAAAGGATGAGCAGAGAAATTACGATCCTTTTTAATTAGGACGAAGATCTGAATGTCGAGATATAAAAAGGAGAACATTTTAGAGAATTAAAAATGATTACAGAGAATTTTGTGATAGAGGAACAATCCACGGCTCCAGGGCAATCCAGTATATGTGCACATGGTTTTGCATAATTAACTTTTAATTTTAATTCTTCTCCCTCCTCTTCTTCGTCATCTTTCGTTACAAAGTATTTGCTCCCTTCAAATATTACGTGAGATGTGGAATTACCATCTTTCTCACCGACACATAAAATAAGAAGAAATAGCTTATAACTAGGTTATAGTAATAACTATATTGTAATAATAAATTTAGACTGCACGCTAATTTATATGAAATAGTACCAAATTAATTACTTTATTTTATGATTTCTATTAATAAAAATTCTGTTTCTAAGGAATAAATATTAAAAAATTAACATTTTGATTATTAACAAAGAATCATGTCAAAACGTAAAAATTTTCACCAAATATAACCAAGTGTGCCATGAATGCAAACAGAGTGGATAACCACGTCATCCATATTTACAAAATATGTCATCTAATGTGACGTTTCATAACCTTTACTCCCATTCTCCATCACAGACTGTTACGCAAACTAACAGACCTCCACTCGTGATCTGACACCATTATTGAATGGCTCCTTAATTTAATTTTAACCTAACTTTTAATCAAATTGCTTTTTATTTTAGTAACTTTTCACGTAACTAAATCAATTTTATAAGGAAGGCATTAGCTTTTAACTTAAAACTTGGTTAAAGGTAAAAATTAACTTACTCAACTCTGGAATAAACATATCAGCATTTTGCCTTCCGTTTTATACGCGCTATTTATATTATAAGAACTGAAGTCGACTATTAAAAAATGTATTAACCCCTTGATATACAATGACGAGTCTGACTCGTCATTCATTTCATGGGCCACTGTAGACTTTGACGAGTCTGACTCGTCAAGCGCTTTTTTCGGCGGACGCCGTGCAATTTACAATTAAATTACATAGTTGCTTCACTCGTGCGTCGATTCTCGTTTGTTTATAACGTTCGAGATGGCCCAAGAACAAAAAAACATCAAACATATAAGAAGGAGCACACTCAAAGTAACATTCAGTTTAGCAGGAGTCTCGCACAGTGAATGTTATACTAGCCAATATTTGAGTTTAGTAAAGATTATAAATAATCCCTGTAACATATATAAGTCGGATGCATATATGAAAGTGACGATGAGAAATTACCTACAAAGAGATGCCGCGTGTGCGTAAAAAACAACATAAGAAGTGAAACAACGTGGCAGTGCAAAAAATGTTTAGTTCCTTTACATGTTCCAAAATGTTTCGAAATATTCCATACTGTACAGAACTATTAAATTATTATTTTTTAATGTTATTTAGATGTTCTTTGTTAACATCAATCTGATTAATAAAAATCCAAATTTCAAAATAAAATGTACTCTTTCTCAGCTTTCACGTAACTGTTCAGTTGAGCGAAATTAAATAGTATTTTTTGGTCGCATTAAGTTCCATTTAATTTGTACGTCAAGGGGTTAAGCCCCTTAGCAAGACAAACTGACAGTCTATTCTTATATTAACAAGAAGACGAGGTAAAATCGATGAAAATATCTTTATATAAAAAAAGCAACATTCCGTGTATCGCTTGGAGACTCGTCAGTCGTTCGCTGAAGAAGTCACTCCGCCGTTGATGTAACTTCATCGTCGTCACGTCGAACGCCAAGTGGTGTCATCGATCATGCTCTCATCGATAACGTCACATCGATAACGTGCAGAAATTGCGCGCCGGTAACATGGTGACATTATTTACATTGCGTTGCCGCAATGTGCCGAAGACCTCGTTGCACACTTGCCGTCCGATGGGGACACATCACTGGCACCATCGCAATTTCCTTCGAGCGATATACAGGGCTCGGCTGGTGCAATCGTTCGACTCGCGAATGACGCGCGTCGCAATCGGCGGTGCACACGTGTCGGGACGCACACATTTTCGCGCGTGGCGCATAAGCGCGCGGTATATCCGCGGTTGTTTGCGCCATTTCGCGCTCGATTCTCCCTTTGCCGCGGCTCCCAAGCGTAATCACGCGTACGCATATAGAACGATAAACACCGAGCTTCTCTTGGGCGTTGCTTTATTACGCATGGTGCCGGCCTAGCCTGGTGCGAAGTCTGGGAATAGCGAAATTCCTTCGCTTTACCGACGGATTCGCCGATATCAGCGCGGACTTTTCCCTGGGGATTTAGACGCGAAACGATCATTCTCAAGTTTTCAGGAATCCGACGTTCAGAAATTGTACTCCCCATCTCTCGACTCACCACGTTAAACATAATTAGCATAATGTATTTTAAGAATTCGTTGGAATTTGCACTATACACACATTTAAATATGGCTTAATTATTGGCGCAATTAGAAATCGATTGACCATTCGGGAACGGCTGAGATATTCACCACCGCACAGTGAAAAATTTTATGTAAATAATGATCCACTGAAATTTTCATCTTTATATTATTACATATGTATATATATATATATTTTTTTTTTTTCTCTTAATTTCACCCAAAATTAACATTTATTGCTTAGACAGTTAAAGTTGTAGAAAAGTATTGTTTGGCAAATAATAGACTTATATAGAGACTTATATAGAGACCTCTTAATATCGCCACTGAAAATCCGGCATTCGGCAACTACCTGAATTCCTGGTTCCTTACTCGTTTCGTTGCATCTCAGTTCTTAGATGTAGACACGCGGCGAGGAAGTATAGGGAACATTCTGCAAGCCGGAGGATTTGAAATGCAGCGCGCGGTTCACGTTCCGCGTTCCTCCCGGTGGAGCGACGGGCCATGCGAGATCTCGAAGCGACGGTGCGGCGCGCCTGCGCGCAGTGCGCGGCTATGATGGTCGATCGGGACGAAGTGGATATGTCGCGTGTGCCAGTTTTAGTGATCTTGGGTGCCACGGGTTCCGGAAAATCGCGGCTGGGTATCGAATTGGCGTGCCGCTTCGCCGGGGAAATCATCTCGGCCGACAGTATGCAGGTGAGAACGGCTGCGTTTCGCGGCCGGAGCGTGTCGAGCACACCGCGCACCACGTTGCGCGAGAAAGGTTAGGTGCCGCGGCACGACTTTCAAACTAAACCGTGTTTACCGTCCGTGAAGAGGAGCTCGTGGGAGCGTTCGGAAAAGCGCCGAGCAGCGTCGTCGCGCTCACTCACCGCGCGATGGAAACGTGCGTTCGAACATCGGACCTTTTTCCTCCCCGAGAGGAGGATTTTTCTACGCATTCTCGTGCAACTAAATATATTTCATGTGACTGGATATAATTATATCCGGTGTACCGTTAATATAAAAGAGATAAAAACACGTGATAATTACAAAAAAACAATCCAGTTACATTAAATAATATAACGTGCGCATATACGTGTATATGTGTGTGTGTGTGTGTGTGTAAAAATATACATGACCTAGTGATGCCTATATTCTGTTACTTCGGAAGCTAAAGTTGTGTCGAGCGAAGGAAGCTGATGAGAGATTATCCGTCATAAGATCTCACCGCGTCCTCGGCTTTTCATAATTTCTCTCACGTGACCGTCGCTGCGATACCGCGACGTCGTTCGCTCTCATGACGTCACGGAAGGCTTAAATGCTCGAAAGTTAAATCCGTCCGTCCGCTTGCGCGGTCGTCGGCTTTTAAATCCGCCTGCCGGCACACTTGGTTAAAGCGCTTCAGCGCGCGAGAAAAAACAGCGCCTCTTCCTCTCTCTCTCTCTCTTTTTCTCTTGCCTGCTCACAACATAAATCACGTTCCGACGCGCGTCGGCGTCGCGGACGGTTCGCTACGTAAGCGCGATACAGTGACGATAAGACGCACGTGAGAACACTCCTGAGCGGGATCGCGTTTCCGCGCGCGGGTTAGGTCGCCGAGCGGGTTCCCCGGCGCATCTCGCGGACGGAAATCCGAAACGACGGGTGGAACGTTCGCGTGTGAGGCATCGAGCGAGGAAAAAAAGCCAGCCGAATGAAACGTCATTTCTCACGAGCGGTCTCGACGAAAGAATAAAAAAGAGAAAGGCCGAATCAGCCGGACCGAGCATCGCGCGCCGGGCTCGCCGTTTAACGTTCCTCAGCCTTGCCTCGGATCCTTCGGGCCATATTTAAATTGGAACTACGGCCGTGAACTTGCGGCTATTTGTCTGGCTCTCGACGGGCATCTCACATCGCCGACACTGCGTTAACCGCGACACCGTGAATCCCAAGATACTATCGTCGCAGCGACGATTGTCGTCACCGTCGTCGATAACATTGCCGGCTGTTAATGTTATTGTCATTGTTATTGTCGGTTTCCGTTGTTCGCGTTTCCGTTGTCGCAGCTTGCTGTCGCGGCTTGATACGAACGACTGGTGTTCGCGAGGTCGCAGGTCGCTTGTGCCTCGTATGGAGCTTAGCTCGTAGTCCATAAATTAGCAGTTTTAATTGCCGTGCTCACACAAATACGCACGCGTATATGTCGGTAGACACGAGGCGCGTCGGTAATCTAATCGCATGACCATGACATAAGGCACAACCATGCTCGCAATTGCGCGCTTGTCCTTCGTTTCAATCGAATTCCATCCTGCCGACAGACCGGCGCAGATTCATGCCCACTTCCGGTTAAATGCCCTTCCGGCGAATTAACGTAGTCGGCCGATCTACCAAGGGCCGAAAGTCGACTTCCCTTTTTCTTTCTTTCTCCCCTCGTGTCGGTCAATTAATTCACAAAATCAATCGGAAGAAATGAAATCGACGAAAAGAGTCGTTGACATTTCTAGAAGATGATTCAACTAATTGTTTATGTCCCAATCTGTCAGGGCCAGTAACTTTGATCTTTGAACGCTTTATCGGCAAATTAATGTAGTTGCCCGATTTATAAACCGAAAGTCGACTTTTCCTTTCCTCGTATAACTGATTAATTTACAAAATGAATGCGAAGAAATGAAATTCTCAGAAAGAAGCATCGTCGAAACTTTGCAAAGAATTGACTCTACATTCACCGATCGTGTCCGCGGTTTCCTGTCGCGACTAATCATTTTTATCTTCAAATACTCCCAGCGAATTGACGTAGTCACCCGATCTATAAAGAGCCGAAAGTCGATCTCTTTTCTTTCTCTCTCTCTTTTCCTCTTCCTTACATCACCCATTAATCCCAAAAATATATCAGACGAAGTGAAAATCTCGAAAAGAAGCGTCGTCTGGAGTCTCCCTTGCAATCAACCGATCGAATACGACCGTCTGCCACGATCGACAATTTTCGCCTTTCAAGTTACATTCCGCGAAAACGTCGAGTTCGCGCACGCGAGCGGCTTTCGAAGTCTAGCCGGCGGTCTAGCCGATCCTCGCGTTTATTTCGGTACCCTTTTCGCACGGCGTCAGCTCCGATTTCTTTTTTCGTCCGCGGTCACGCGTGACTTCACTCGCGTGCATAAATCACGTGCTCATGCGGCCGCGCTGGACGGCCGTCGAACAGTGCGACATGTGTCTGCCCACACGCGAGAAAAAGAGAAAGAGAAACGAGATATCTGCAAATTTCCGCCCTCGCGGCTCCCCGGCCGCACTTCAAACGGCGGGCGGCTCCGCTCGGGGAATCGTGATCAGTGCCGGGATTGTTCCTTCTCGCGCTGAACGGAACCTCCGGGGACGCATCTGACGCGACCAGACGTGCTAAGGTGCTCTCTTTCTCTCTTTCTCTCTCTTTCTCTTCAGATCTGCACGAGGCGCAACTTCGCACGCCAGAGACGCCTTTGCAGGACGGAGACTCCTGCGCGATAAGAGACGTCGCTCGCCCAGTTCGAGTTTTTGCTCCAGCAGATCCGTTCCAGATCGGCCGCCAAGCCAATCTGGCTTGGAAATCTAACGCGTGAAGCACGGTGTTGTAATCCCGCGTAAATGAAGTTTAAAGCTTGCGACAAGCTCCTCGAGCACGCCTTCTTTCTCTTGGTGATCTTTTAGCCGTTCAGTAGGTACGCGTAATCCCGGAAAAAGAAGTGCCGAAATTAAAAACGTCCTGCAAAATCATTATTCTGAAACCTTAATACTGTATATAAGTTGTCTCGCGAAAATTATAACGCGATGTTTTCTTGTCAAGTTTTCCTGTGTGCGCGTGTGTGATTATATATCGTTATAAATTTGCGGAACAACTTCATGTTTTCAATATTTTGGAAAATTGTCCCAATATTCAATTCTCGGGATTGTAACTTTTCGAGTTGCTTCTCCAATTTCGGTGTTTTGATATTTTGTCTTCAATAAAAGAAATATATTTCGTTATACGTTAAATATCGTTCCACTACAGCAAAGAAGTTCTGTAATATTTGTTTAATATAGTAACATTTTCTAACAGATATATTAAAAGTGTATAACCGAAATATTACAACTTACCAGTGCGTCGTATGCTTTCAGTCGTGGTGAGCAAAGAAAATAGCGCCTAAGTCATGTAATTCAGATAATCAATCAATATTAACTTTCTCCATTGCGCTTCTCTATTTACATCTAGAACTCTATCTTCAGGTTGTCTGCATTCATCCGGAGGACCGGATGTTATTGATTTCATTTTGTCTCCAATAACAATAACAACTTCGCGATTGGGAATACGCGCGCAGTATCGAAAATCTGCTTATGAGAAAACAACTCGCAATTTGATAAGAATATATCGTATTATCCTTGACTCTTTGGCGCGAGACCTCTTTTTAAATCATGTATATATTCAAATAGAATCGAGAAGCCCGCGATATAATGCCAACGAAAGCGCTAACGAATCGATTGGTCGAACGATGTTCCTCCAATTTTTATCTCTCTTTCTCCCTCACGTTGCGTTATCACACTGCTGTTTTAAATATTAGTAAACACGTGAACTTTCAGCCAACTTGGTTTAAGAATGAGCCAGACGGGCGAGCGTATGTCCGAAAGTTGCTCTCCTAGAAACACGTCGGCTCGGTATTCTTGAAATATTCAGCGCGTAGAATTTTAATACCATCGTTAAGGAGGCGCGCTGGAATCCCGTCGGAACATCGCAGGCGATTCTCTCGTGAGCATCCATTAAGATGATTCGCTGCATGGAACAAGTAGAGAGAGAGAGAGAGAGAGAGAGAGAGAGAGAGAACCGGGAAGTTCTCTCGGTTGGTCTGTAAGAATTTCACGAGGTTTCATCGGCGAGAGCTCTTCGGTTCTCTTCGACTATTCTGAAAATCGCGTCTCACGAGTAACGATATAAAATTCCAATCGCTTCGATAAAATGCCGCGGTAGACGAGATTGTAAGACTCGACGAGGTTTTCCCCCTTTGAATGAATTTTTAAGCATAGTTAGTCGCCTGTAAACGTCGAACTCCGAATCGATTTGCCATGTCGTTTTTCCTTTATTCACGGGCGATACGCTGTTGTTTCACTAAAATTGATTAACAGCGCCGATTAATTGAAACGAATCTCCTCGATTTAACAGCGGTATTATCGAAACTAATTCGTTGCCTCAATAACTCGAGTATTAGTTTCCACGATATCGCCATCGGTTCCGAAAGTTTCGCTCCGATAACAATAACGCAACAATAATAATGACAGTAATAATAATCTTCGTTTAGGAGAAAATTGTAGTTTACACGAATTATAGATAATAATAGATGATAGATAATTATGTGGCGCTGTTAGGCCGATTCTATTGATACGACAGCATTGTTTTACAGCTGTTACGCGTACTCTTCGAGATTAATCCATGGGAGATTCGTGACTCGGAGAGTCTCATTTGTCGAAATCAGGCACATGGCACGATCTGACGCGCGCTTTCTGTCACTGCGCCGATACGCACACGTTACGCGGATAACGGCGAGTTATGTAGGTAACAACTGGCACACACTTGATACACGGTTGGAGAAAGTGAACGCTTAGGCGAGACCTTTCATTAAGGACACGCCGCGGGGGGAGTACGTTGGTGTTCGGCCGGCACAGCGCGAGCACAGCCTGTGAGAGCGTAATTAGTTTATAATCCCGCGTAACGAACTTTGCGCGGTCGAAAGGGTAATTGCGCTCGATTACGAATTTAACGCGGGGATTCGTCTCGCTCGCTCGTTCGCTCGCGTGCGCACTCCGCTCGCCGATTGCGCAAGCCGATTACGACGTGCGAGAGAGTGTCGCCATAATGAAGATAAAGAAGTCATTTTACGGTAAAGTACGAATTTATTATCGAGGCACTCGACTCTCCGAAGATCGACGATCGGCATGCCGCATACGGCCGCGAAGCCGAGTCGAGGTGCCACTTCGACGATCCTTAAGATAATTTGCGCCTACTTGGGTGGCCTACAGACTAGTAAACACCTATTTTGTTGTACGATACTACATGTTTGTTAACTTCTTTCGTGAATTTCTCAATTCTACAGATTTCATCTCAATGTTACCTTGAAGGTGTAAATTTAGTATAAATTTCGATACTCTATTATATACGCGTTACATTGTGACTACTTACCATATTGTATGATTTATTGCATTTTATATAACTTGCGTTTATATTTTAAGTTTATTTCAATATTATTATTATTTTTATTATTTATATATCGTATGCTGCAGAATTATTTTATTTTATATCCATTTCTTGGCGATAATTTGCGCATCTGTTCGTTTTAATCTGCTTTTTCTTATTTATTAATTATCTTCTCTTATTCTTCGTTTCATACTGATGTATCAAATGGGTTTATTTTCCGTTGAATCAATTGATAACTCATTGCAAGAACTATGTCATTTGTTCAGTAGACTAAACGTTGTGCTTGAAGAAATTTGGTTCGTTTAAACAAAAATTTCATTGGTTCCACCACTTTTTCCCAATGTTTTCAAAACGATTTAACTAAAATGCAGGGAAAATGGAAATTTAAAGTATCATGGTGAAAATAGGGGTAAATTGTATCATTAGAATTAGACTTATTTTTCTATCTCAGTTTCTATTATGTTGTAGAATTCAAGGTTTAACGGTTAGTGCGAAAATTTCGATTCAGGAAGCCGGTCAAATAATAGACATTAGAGTAACACTTCCTCTTACGGACGTGTTACGATGATATCGCAATACCGAGTTCTCCAAGGCCCACGCACTAACCGAATATACGCGCACACATGTACACACGCACACATACATACATACATACATATGTATACACACGTCACGGCGCAAATTTGTTGATACTTTATCGCGGCGCTCTGACCTGCGGAAGGCAACGCACCGCGGTCCTTGAATTCAAAATAGTTTTCGTCGTCTCCGGCGAGCCGGCTGCGTGCCGCGCATGGAAACTTCCGTTTTAACTCGTGAGAATAGCGAAAGAGCGACGCGTTTTGCGGAAGAGCGACAGAATTCACAGTGCGGGATATTCCCCGCTTCTCGGTGCGCACTCAACGCGTCGTTGCGATCGCTCGTGCGTACACGCGCACTCCCGTACTCGCGAAATGTTACGGCAAGTTTTTACACGGTCGTTAGCATGAGAACCCGAACCGGGATTTGCGTTCGCCCGGCGAAATTCCTGCGAAACCGGCTGTCTCTCTCTCTCTCTCTCTCTCTCCTTCTCTCTCTCTCTCTCTCTCTCTCTCGCACGCTCGCGCCATTTGAAGTAGCGTAGAATGACGAAATCGAGGGACCTTGAAACCATTCGCGTTTCTTGTCACACTATCCATACGCACGTCCGCGATCACGGGTTCTGAATTTGCAAACACTTAGGCATTGTTAGAGCCATTATTTTAAAATAAATACGGTTGCTTAAAAACCCACGCGCGGCCGGTGTCTAATCTCTTGCAAACGATAAGACATCGTTTCTAAGAGTGACAGAAAGTGGAAGAGAGAAAGAGAGAGAAAAGTATCAGAGTATTGAATCGATTAACAAGCCGACTGCCACGCTAATTTTCATTAATTGTTCCATAGCTAGGGTTGTGATCGAAAATTAATTTTGAAATAACCTGAAATTTCCATATTTTCCCAACGACAGTGGAGAATTTTCCATGAGCAATATGTAATATGAAATTTTAACACTAGGGAAAAGAATGTTTTAGAAGCAGAGTTTTGCTTTAATAACCAAAACATCTCTCCTGATACACTGAGAGAAAAAATATAAAAAAATACGAAATATTTATATTTGGTAGGTACCAATAACATATATTTATTCATACCAACACACGTGTTTTTGTATTGAGAACAATTGTTTTTAATAAAAAAAAATATATATACTTTTTCAAACCAGTCTTTCATAAAAAAAGCAATTTTTCGTTCCATTTAAATGAAAGAATTTAGAATTAAGTAAATATGTTATTATTACCGATCGAATAAATATCTTTGGTTGTTTCGATCTTCTTTCTCTCTCAGTGTACGTATATTCGTGAATTAATGTTTTTAGCTAGAATTACTTATATTTCGTCGGTACGGAGACACGGCGAAATCGGCCAACCGGTGGCCACCAACGGCGGTCAGCGTGTTAACGAAAAGCGGGTCACGCCGTCGGATTGGGAAAGACCGGCCTCGAATACACGCGACGAACATGTGCGGAAGTGTTTCACGGCCGACGCAATGCGCAATGCGCTTAGACAGTTGCCACGGTGTGCGTTACGATATGAAAGCAATGCGGTAAAAATCGCGCTGAGTTACAGCTGGTTACGCGGCGGGCACAGGCTCCCCCGGCTAACCGGTTTTAAATCCACGGCGACGCGATGACGCGAGATTTACGAGACTCTTTTGTCGACTTGGCCCTCGAGATGCGCGCGGTCGTTGTTTTATTACGGCGCTGAGCTGCTGCAAGTGCAGCCTTTATCAAGATGTCGAAAGCGAGAGAGCGAGCGAGCTAGAGAAAGAGAGAAAGAAAGGGAGAGACTTCGTAACGATGTTACGTGCGATTAATGGACGCGTTTAGCTCGAGGAACGCCGAAGTGCATAGTTGCCAATCAACGTTCTAATATTGTCCCGCGCGTGCGATTTCAAAGAAACGCGCGAGGCGTCCGAGATCGCGCGATTTTACTTTTATTTGCGTGAGATCTCCGCTGCTCGATTAGAAAAAGAGGAAAAAGAAGAAAGAGAATCTTACTCAAGGCCGTCACCCGGTAATCGTGTCGGTAACCGGACCTACGAGAAACCGGGCTCGCGCGAGAAATCCCTTTCGCAGCCGCGGCGCGTCTCCTAATGCCACTTTCCGAAAAACATATTCAACCTTCCCGCATCTTAATTATACGGCCGTGTGTGAGATTCGTTTGAAGACAGGCACCGCGTTTACTACCGCTATTTTTAGGTGTCGCGAAATACTGAGGACAGCGCGCATCGAAGCCACGAATTCGCATAAATTACCAGAAAAACGCGTCACCGGGCGCGAGAAAGATAAAAAGAGTATGA
This sequence comes from Dinoponera quadriceps, assembly GCF_001313825.1. NCBI lineage: Eukaryota > Metazoa > Arthropoda > Insecta > Hymenoptera > Formicidae > Dinoponera > Dinoponera quadriceps. The sequence continues at coordinate 1,504,966 of NW_014555184.1, read as the reverse complement.
GATAGACAGATAGATAGATAGATAAAGAGAGAGAGAGAGAGAGAGAGGGGAGGAAGATCATGGATCTCGCGTGTTAGTTTACTGATTCTCACGTTTTACAAATTACGGCGCGGTGGATTGTCAATTATTTATCGCTCGTAAGACCCACCGCGTCTCTGAGCGCGGGAGAATTTTGTCTGCACGGCCGCGCATAAATTATCGCCGACTCACCGTGTGACAGCTCGTTTCGTCGGCTCAAAACTTCGCCTTATCTCGAGCGTTAATGAATAATTGATTGTCATTCGTAGCGCGATATCTGTCCTGCTTAAAAAGGGCACGTTGGGAGAAACTCTGTTAAATTTTACCATAGGAAAGCCGAAAGATCGGCGAGCGACATAATTGAACGTGACTTTGAACACGCCGAAGAGTTTCTCCTCGAGTTACGTTATTAATTCATGTCTCGCGTGTGTGCTCTGTTTTTTTGATATTTTAATCGCATTCGTACGGGATGATTGTTGCGAGACGGTGTGTTCCTCGGGTTGTAATCCGAACGGTGTTATTAATTATGTCAGAGGATTATATTTCTTCTCTCCGGGGCGGGGCTCGTGCGTGCGTGCGCGTGTGAGACACGATTTTGAACTCTGCGCGAACGATGTGTCATTCGTCTCGTAATTGGGAGTGCTGGGAACAGTTCGTCATACTTCCGCGATCGAGCCGGTGCATTCGTTTGCAGTGCGTTATGCAATTCCACGAGTCGTAATCACGTCGTAATTGTGTGATTATTCATGGATGATATGTGTATAACTCGGCGCCATCTGGGGAATGACGTATTTTACCGAGAAAGGAAAGAATAAGTTAGCGCCAGCATTACCGCGTACTCTCGTATTTCTCTCGCGATTATGAATGCCTCGAATATTGACATTGCTGTCATTTCTCTTTCGTGCGTCATTATATTTTATACTTAAAAAATAATAATAGAAATATCTTTACGTTTGCGTCGTGTAAAAATTAAAAAGAATTGGGAAGTGTTTATACTGAAATTATAGGAAGTTGAAAAATATGTTTATACGTAAATTATAAGAAATTCAAGAATATGTTTATATAAAGTGTCTCTTGTTAAATAGGATATTCGTATTATATTTGTAATTTAGGTCAATGTGGACAGAAAAGGACTTTCTCGTTCTCTACAATTATGCGAACAACCACGCAAAATTTGAGTTATTAATGAAAAAAAAACCTCTGTACATGGCCATTTCGAATAATAAATAACTGAAAATTTTGCATGATTATTTGCAAAATCCTACATGACCTTTTGTTCACATTGACCTAAACTACAAGTATATAACTGATGTCCCACTTAGCAACAGACTCTGTATATTTTAGGAAATACACGAAACATCGTGTATTCATATGCGAAACGATATTTCCGAATCGCGCAACCGTAGATTCAATTAGATCTCAGCCTTTTCCTCACGCCCGATATTTCTTCGTCAATATTTCCTCGATGCGTCGTCCCTGATATTATTAACCGGATTGGAATTACAACTTTACAAAATCGAGATCAATTGGTACGAAATTAGCAACGACGCGTGGGATTTGTCATACGTTCCGTTAGCTTTGTACCACTACTATGTTACGATTTGTGGATTCAGAGCTTGCGGTTAGGTAGCGGGAAATGCGATCGCGTAACGCGCTCGCCTGCACACACACACACGCGCCATCTACTAAATGACAATAAACGTACACCTAACAGCGAAACAATATTTACGCGGCAAGTTAGCGCGAGGTGTATATTATCAGATTTTAGCACGAGTTTTTCCGCGTCATCGACGTGGGCGAAAGTGCGTGCGTGAGAGAGTGGATGAGAGTGAGTGAGTACTTTAATGTGCAATGACAGAAATACGCGTTGGTTACGCGGCGGGGTTCGTCGACCCCGAAGCCATAGACGTTTTTCGGGCTAATCCGCCCCGAATCCGCGAATAACACGAACCGATGGAAATTGAATCGTGCGTGTCCAAAGTAATAATCGCACGAGAGGCACACTGCTGGCGCACATTTTACACTTAACTTTATTTACTTACCGTTCGGGGCATGCACACATACGTGCTCGCTCATAAACTAACGCTGGGCGACCATGACGGCAGCGGTGCCCGCCTCGACCCAGGGAAATGATCTGTAAACGTTACTCCACGCGGCAATTGTGCACGTCGGGATCGTATATTTTGCCGGACCGGCAATTTCCGCAAATGTTAGCGAGCGCGCCGTGAACGCGTCTGCTATCGTATCGGCGTCTCCCTGGTGGAAACGTTCGGATCTCGCGGGATACCGCGGCGAGGCTCGCGGGAGACGAGAACATCGTGCTCGATTAACAGTCTGAAGCGAGAATAGACTTAACCTTTCCACAGGGACGAATAATTTATTAACTACTTGAGTGGCACGCGCGCAATATTGCGCGCCAATGTCCATCTCAAAAGTGGCACGCGCGCACTATCGCGCACCTTTGCGTTAGAAAGAATTCGCCTCATTTATTCGCTAAAAATGTGTTATCGAATGAAAGAAGGTCGCTAATTTTATGTTCTCGATGTCAAGGAATACGAATTTTACATAAAAATGAAATAATTTTCAATCCCCGGTGCGCTGTTTTCCGTTTAATACGCACCGTAATTGAATTTGTTTTCTTCGATTTTTTCTTCTATATTGATTTCGGGACTATGGATGAGCAAAGAAAATGACGTGTAGATCACGGTGATTCAGACGGTTAGTTCAGACTGATTTTCTTCATTACGCTTCTCTATTTATATTTAAGACTCTGGCTACCTCTATTGCGAACTGTCGAATTATTGCGGTTGCAAATAGAACTTGCGTCGAATCGTACGCTGCTAAAAAATGAGATGCCAACTTCATACCGGCACGTTTCATTCTCTCAGCTGTTTTTCCTGCATCGTCCTCTTCTAGAACACTATGCGACAGGGAAAACACCTTACTCAGCATATCTCTGTCTTTCTCAATCGTAACGTCAGCCGTCCTGTAAGAATGCACCGTCCATCTGTTGAAGTCTATGCAAACGAGGCGCTGCTAAAACGGAGAGATATCATAGATCTGCTCGGCTTATCGTGCAGAATTCAGTCGACGCGGTTTCCTCCGCGATCCGTCGAGGAATCTGTCGATCGCTCGTGAATGGGATTCGGGATGGCTGCCGGGTAAGCTCGGCGAAGCAGTATATGTACATACTCGGCGAGCCACTCTCGCGATGCTTGCGCAATTGGCGTATCAAGGCCCTACCGCGCCAAGGCAGCGGTCTAAGATCCTTTCAAACGCCTCGGCGAATCGTTAGATTTCGGCGAGATCCCGTCGCCCGCGGAATTTACGATCCTGTCGGACGCGCGACGAACCACCGTTTGAACGAAGCGAGCGCACAGTGATAGATACTTCTATGACATTACTAAGATAGATATTTCTTGGCCAAAACTCTTTTCTTTTTTTTCTATTTCACCTCAAGTTGATGTAAATATAGTTTTATGATGTACTGTGTAGTCGATCATAAATTGTTATCATTTATTATTCTTTTGTCGCTCATTGGTAAAATGTTACGCAAATATATACGCAATATATACGCGAAAAATATTGCTCACTCAAAGGTCACTTTTGTTAAATTACTTACAAATATATATTATATAATATATATTACTTTTTTCTTAAAAAAAAAATATTTTCTTATTTATTAATTAGTTATTATTATTTATTAATTATTTTTGTGTGAAAAATTATTTCTATCAAAATTCAGAGAGTTAACTTTCTAAAACTTTTACTTTGAAATTACCATGGAAATGACTCGCGGAAATTGGAAAGTACAGTCGATTTGGAATTAAAATCTCAGTTTTCAGAAAAGACACACGCAGGAGCGAAGGTGCCTCGTCAACTAAACCAGCTCAAGTTGAAAATCGGTCCGAGGCGAACAAGCCGGCGGAATCGGCGCGGGCGTGAGTCTTTGAGCTGAAATCTAACGCGATTACGATTATCGCAACACGCTTATTAGCGACGGGGATGTATTTATCATCGATTAAACGCGACATTCGCCGCCCTCTCGTGCGCACTTTTGCGAGTGACAACGATAAGAACAGAATTGCAGCCATTAACATTAATTAGATCGATCCAGTGGCAGATATCCTGAGATTACATTTCGATTTATTTCCCCGGCTAGGAACAGGTTTTATGAAAAGCGCGCGTTTTGTTCGTCGTGGTTAGCGAGCGAGCGAACGAGCGAGCGAGCGAGCGAGCTTATATCTTGCTCATTGAGCGTAACCTTTCTGGTAACAAGATGCCGAGTTACCGGTTCTACCGAGGATGGGGGGGAGGAAAAGCCGTAAGAGGGTTGGGTATGCGAATAGGCTCATCGATAAGCTCGCGCACGCCATACCGTCGTGTCCTCTAATGCCATGAAATTTAATTAACCCGATCAATCGGCCCCCAATCGCCGCGTCCTTCTCGGCCGCCGAGTAAACGTCGGACAATTCGGATTTTTTCCCCACCATCGGCAACTATACGCCATAGGCGATCCGCGAGCGGCGATCGATTCTCCTCTGCCTCGTCAATTAACGCGCCGCGAGCGATTAGTCGACATTATGCGAAACGCTCATATAGACAGAGAGAAAGAAAGAGCGCCAACAAAGCACTCGTCGACGTCGTTTGGCGGAATGCGGGACACGAGTCGTTACATTTTAATTGCTCTTTAATTATTATTCCATCACGCACACCGTCGCCCGGTAATCATAACGCTCGCGCGAAATGGCCGCGGATACGCCGCGAGAAATGGCGATAATTAGGCGCCTCCGGATCTTTTGTCGAGATCTCGAATCATACAATTGTCGGTGCGTGCTTATTCAGCGACTCGATAATCCCCTGATCGCCGTCTGATTGCGAAATCGTTCGTGAGGGAAACTCCCGACTCGTCCGAGGAGAAAGAAGAATCGAATCGTTAATTGCCGGATATACATTTGATTCGCTCGTTCTTTCTCCTCGGATATTTCCTTGCCGACTTTTTGGCCCCCCCACAACATGCCCGCGCAGAAAAATAGTGCTAGTGTGTATTTACTTGGTCCGTGTAAAATTTACTTAATCCAAATGAACGTTTGTTAAGGAACGTTGAAGTAATTATTTATTTAATCCAGCACTTTTTCCTGCATGCCTAAATTTTTACGATTAATTTTCAAGACCACTCACTCGTTACTCACCTTATTATGATTGTTCAGTTTTTTTCTTTTTTTTTTTTCTAAAATCGAAGAGAGTCTGTAGTAGATCGAAATGTTTTGCACGATTAAATAAATAAAAAAGTGTTTTACGCTCTAAGAGCAGCTGGTTGTGTTTTTATAGGCTGGGTACCAAATAATTCTCCCGTTGGAATCTTTCAGCCGTACTTATTTCTTTTTTGCCGGAGATTATCATTAAACGAAACCGTCGAGTTGTAAGCTACATCGAATGTAAGCCTCGGCGAAATATACGAAATATACGCCTTCGACGGGAGATACGATTGGACGCGTCGTTTCGTTAAGACTCCGCGCAGTTGCGGCTGGTAATAATCGCGAGTTAAATAGCGTCACGAATGGAGGCAGAAGGAGAGCAGACCCGAGCGATTCTCGAGCCGGAGCAACGTACGTACGTGCGCGTGGGCTCGCGAGTTGGCCCATTAGCATCGTGGATTCCTACTAATTATCGAGCGAGCGGAAGACGCCGGTGATACACGCTCGCTCCGAAGAATCCGCAGGAGTCGATATAAGGACGCTTTAATGTGACTCTTTCGATTTTTTTTTTCACAAATGCGACGTGTACGTACTATTCTTGATCACCATTCGCGTCTCTCGTCCGGTAATTCGACGCTCGTTAAGTCAGTTGGCCCGCAGAATATCGGATTTTCAGCGGTTTCTATATAAGTTTATTGTTTGCTGAAAAATATATCCTATAACTTTATTTAACTTATCTACCTTACCTAGCACTGGTGGATGGATGATGGGTGATGGCCAGGTGAAATTATTTTCTGCAAGGCATAAATCCAAACTATATTTTAATAACAAGATCTAGCCTAGAATTTATTTTTATTATAGATAAAAAAATTTCGAAGATAGGTAAATTTGCTGTCCCTACGTAAGAATAGAGGAACGAAATAGATGAATGCTTTATTTATACGGCAGTTGAGTTAATAGAGGTGCACACGTAGTATAGAAAGTGGTAATAAATATAATTTAAATAATGTTTAATAATAATTATATACACACACACACACACACACACACACACACACAATACACAATACATACAATACAACATACATACAGCAGAAAGGGTTTAGAGTCATTAAATATTACGAGAGTGACGAGCCGTGGGGCCCTTATCTTTGTTGTGACACACACACACGCACGCTCACGCGTATCAGAATGGTAATGCTAAGTTAAATAAGAATAGAGGAGTGGGATAGAAAATGATAGAAAGAGAAAAAGAAGATAAGACAATGTCATGTACTCTTGAGTTTTTGTCCAGATTTCGACGAAACTTTGCTACTTCGAATGCGATTTTCAATACTTTCCCATCAGATCAGTTCGAAATTAACGTTTGCAAATGATTCTGCATATCAAAAAATATAAGAAAACATGCATAAGAAAGGTTTCGTCATTTAGAGAAAAATCTCGTTATTTTATCCATCGTCCTTTTAGCCCATCAAAAAATCGCACGACGCTAATAACACAACCGAACGCGCTTACAAATAGAAACTGCCACTTCAGTTTCAACTGTTTTATACAGTAGAAGAAGTTTACGTTCTAATATAATTCAGTACTTCACAGCCGAGAATGGATATGCCGGCTTACCATACCTATGTCAGTTTTGCTACTTCTCCTCTAACGAAGCAGCGTCACTGAGAGCGTTTACTTCGTCAGCGGCACGACTTCGTTCTGCCGAGTTAAAAGGTTTACAGTCAACTAAAAATACGGTTTCCCTTATGGAATCTTTAAACTTGCATTTGAGCTTCTTAACTTCGTATCGCGAACCTGCTGTTTCCGCGTGTGAAATATTAAATTCTAAACCGATATCAAAGTTTCTTTATCGATCCTTTCGAAAGGAACGCGGTATTCTCGCACCGTGAACAGTATTTGCTCTCGGATAATCGAAGATATCGCGATGACTCAGGTGTCAAATTTGGATGGGATCTCTCTCTCTCTCTCTCTCTCTTTCGGGGTTATCGATCGAACCGGAGTCGAAAGGGAAACCCGTCCTGAGGGGCTCCCGAGTCAAGGCTACGTCGTTCAAAGAACGCAAGCCGAATAACACCGCGGGCAACACGTAACGGTATCTGCCCGCAGGACTATCGCGAAATTCGCATTGGGGGGTTAAATTGCGTGCGTGTAAATATTTAGAAAGGGAGGGAAAGAGAGAGAAAGAGAGAGAGAGAGAGAGAGAAGGAGATAAGGAGAGATATAGAGAGCGGAGATGGCAGATCGCCGCGTCTCTCTCGCCTACGCGCTCGATGATTTGCGCGTGATCGCGGACAACGCGGGCACGGGAAGAGGGAGGACCGGTTTCTGAACTTGATAAGAGGATGACGTGAGAAACTCTCGGGTCGAGAACGCGCGGGGAATACTGCTCTGCGATGGTTGGTCGAACGAAGACGGACGATCCGATCGAGAGAGCAGACAGCGGCCGAGAGAAAGAGAGACGAAGTAAGAACAAGAGAAAGAGAGAGAGAGGGAGAAGGGGAAAGACAGAGAAGATTCGTCTCACCGGCAGAGGAAGAGAGAGAGAGAGAGAGAGAACGAAGACGAGATCGTTTGTATGCGCCATTCCGCTCAACCGGACCAGTTTTCGTGCAGGTACCCTAAAGCGATACGCGGCCCTCTATTCGCGGAATACTTCAAGGGCCTGCTTCCTACAAGCTCGGGCTTGTCCTCGTTGTCATACCTTCGGATTAATTCACTGGAACGCTACTCGCCCTTAGGGCCGACCTTCGACTTGCGCTCCTCTCGAGAACTTGACATCTAAGGCCTGTTATACAATATATCGTATGTTGGAATCGAATCTGGGAACGCAATCGATGGTAGCAATGAGAGAAATTATTTTTCGAAAACGAGTTTCATTGGACCATCAACTGTGTTCTGACACCCGACTCTGTCATACGACATATTGTATAACAGGCCTAAGGGTTCCATTAGTTAAACCTAGTTTTTAGCTGTGGGAGCTGAAAACTAAATACAGGAGAAAAACATTAGCTAAATCGACGAAATTTCAGTTGCGTTATACGGACAGCTAATTTTTATCCGTGGAAGCTGGTTTTCAGCTGTGGGAGCTAGTTTTTAGGAGCTAATTCTTGTTTTTCCCGCGAACGAAAACGCGTTCGGCTCGTTCATTGCCACGCGTTCATTCAACCGATCTCTTTTCTCCGTGTAGATTATCGGTTTACCGCCGAAGAAGGTCAAACTATTTGACTGACCCACTATTTACTATCTTATATGATCTTTATCCCCGAACACTTCCGTATTCGTCGCTCGATAATCCCGGCTCAGCACTTCGTCCAAGAGAGTTCGCTCGCGAATACACTAGCTTCTGCGGGAGCCTCGTTCGTGATCGCGCCCGGGCGTGCGTCGCGTTCGTTCGTTCAATCGTTCGGCGTCCTTTAATTCCCCGTGGAGTCGCTCGTATACTCGCGGACTTACGATTCATTATCGTCTGCGCTCATCCGGTCCTAACTCTCTCTCCTCGACGCGGGCTCAAAGTCAGCCCCGGTTCCACGGCACGTAACCGTCGCGCGAAAAGCGAGCCGACAAAGAGATTCCGCGTCCCCGAGGATTTTTACGGCGCGACGGGCGAAAGGGGGACGACGACTGGGGGACCCTTAAGTGCACGCGGCTGTTTGCATATGAACGCCGCTTAAGATTCTCTGGGTGCACTCCAGAAGGGTCCCCCCTCCCGCCCTCTCCCCGCCCGTTCCATCCCTTCGTACTTCACGCGAGACATTTCTTGAACAATTATAGATAATTGCGCGAATAAATCGTTCGTAGCCTATATGCGCCTCGAATTTTATTCAAATTGCGCTTCGTTCATCGCAGCTTAATTAATAGTTTCGCTCACGCGAACTCGATACCGCGATATGCGGAGAGGAAGGTTGATTATACTTATAATTGTAATGTTCTCGGGCCTCCGAGTACGTAAAAGCCGAAGCTCGTAAAATGAATCCGCAAAATCGTCCTTTGGAGTCGTGTCGGGTTCGCGATCCTAAACGAATGTTAACGCCTTATATTGGCACACTTATTTTTTGCTGCACCTTAATTTGGCACACTGCGTCTGTGAGAGCCAGTAACTTCTCTGATATTCTCTTACTTCAATATCTATAAATGTGCTTATCCAATATACATACAGGTATTAAAATGCCGAATGCACAGAAGGAAAATTTGATTTGTCACAATCGTTATTTCTGAAATAGATAATTTCAGAAATAGAGTATTAATTCTATATAGAAAGAAGTAAAAAATTCCACACGCTTTAAGAAAAGGATTTTATGCACGGAAAAAAAAGGAATAAAATAAACGTAATTATCTGTTTTTCAACATCTTAAATCGAGTAATATTTTTATCAATTTAAATATGTTTTAATAACTTGTAATAAATGCTTGAACGCAATATCTTAATTTGTAAGTGCATTACTGAATGTAAATGTAAAAATAATTCTACATTTAAGAGAATATTTACTAGAATTATGTAATACTTCTTTTTCACTGGAGAAACCTAGTGGTTTTAAATTTCGATCCAGTGAATATTTTCTAAAAATAATGTCTATACGAAGGAAATATTATATATTATATATGTAGCCGATTTATACCCCTTTCCTAATAAATATTTTATTTGCCAAGGAGTATTAAAGTAACCATTTTACTTGGATCGAGTAGATATTATTTGAACGATAGCATTTGTTTTTCAGTATGATAATATGCGCAATAATATAAGATTCAGCTGTGGGGTCCTAATTCTTCACTCGGATCGATCTCGCCCACGAGTGTCGAACTAGGGAACACAAAAGTAGGACAGCGCGAATGACGTGTCTTAGCGCGACGCTTCCACCTCGTATCCGCCTCAGGAAGTCGCGGTATCGCTATGTCCTCTGTCTCGCCGGGCATCCTGCGACGTTCGCTCGCTCGTGCCGCACATGCTTATGCGATTTCGGACGAATTCACCTAAGCAATTCTAATGTCGCGACGGCGGCAACGTGCCGCTATGCGACCCGCCTTCTCTACTGATCAAATATTCAACGTAACGAAATCCGCGTTGGTAGCTACCTTCCTCCACACGATTTGTCACCTCGCTCCAACCTCACTCTAACCCCCTCCCCTCCCGGTATTCAGCTCTTCCTTTTTTCTGCTATTTTTACGACGTGTTCCATAAATTTCAGGAAGCATCGCGCAAGCACACGCATCCCGTGTAGAAATATACCTAGTCGGCCTGAGTCAAAAGCTGACAGTTAACCCGTACAGTTAAATTTTTTAGCTCGTTACTAGTTTATTACGGGTGATTATTCACTAAAATATAATATAAAATATAATAAGGAAAAATTAGTCACAGGTGCTAAAATCTAGCTGCGGCAGCTGTAATAGGGACAGCTAATGTCGCAGCTAATACATTTAATTGCAGTAGCAACATCAGATATTACAAATAAAATGGATTTGCTGCACGATACAACTATATTGTTCATTATAGCATCTTAGTTCGAACAGTCAATAAATTGAGCTGCGGTAGAAATGACATTAGCTGTCTCTGGTTTAGCTCTTACAGTTAATTCTTCCTCTGCGTGTAGTAGCGAAGTAAGACGCAAATTTATTACCTCGTAGCTAGAAACCCACGGGGAGTTCAATTTCCACCGGGGATGTACTTCGCGTGCCGTCGATTTCGGTGCGTTTTACCCCGGGAATCGCGCCCGACCGCCGTTCGTTTTCTCGTAACTTTGATTTCGCCTCGGGGAAGCTCGCACAGAGGCGCTCGTTACGACGTGGTTCCTCACGAATGGCCAAAATCGCGGGTCCCGAGCGCGCGGCGACCTCGTGTAAATCTCGCGTAATTAGTCCGCGATTTGCCGGTGACTTCGATAATTGCCGGTGCGAGCAGTGGGAGGTCTCCCTCGCGAGCCTCCTTGAGCGTATCACCGATAAATCACGACGCAGGATACCACTCGGTCCGTGAACTTCCCCCTCGCGAGCACCGTTAGAACGCTCCGTTTATCCGATTGGCGGAGGCACGGAGAAGAAGCCGCGGCTGGCCTCCTCTTCTTCTCCTCCGCCGGCCGCTTCACCTGCGGGCTTCGCTTCGCTAGCCTCGCGCGCGACCTTGAGCCTAGGAAACGATCGGAGACCGCCTTCTTCGAGTTCCGCTTCGCTCCTTCGTTCGTCCATCTCCGAGCTCTCTCGAATTAGATCTGTCTGGAGTGTTCCGCCAACGCGCCGTGTCGCGTCGCGTCGCGTCGCCTCGTGGAATGCCACTTGCTGACGAACTGGTCATGACGACCAGGACGTAAAGATAAATGGTGCTCCCGCTCCCCCAGACCTCCCGAGGTGGGTCTCGGCGTCCGCTCTACTTGAGGTGCCGATTAATCCTACGAGCGGTATCGTTAATCGACGACACACATCGCCATCGCTCCAGAGGCATTCGGTTACTTACGTAATATATCCGGCTGGATTTTTACAACGAAGAACCAGCCGCTTTGATATTCTCGCGTGAACGTTTTTAAATTTCCCACGTTGTGGGGAAACGCTTGAGCTTCGCGAAACTTCGGAGACAAATCCATGAATGGCGCGGCACTAATCATTCTCACTCTTTTCTTCCATAACTCTCTAAATTTAAAACCATTTTACACTTGCATTCGGTAATTCATTTACAAATTGAGATATTACTGCGTTCAAGTGAGTGTTTATACTACATTAAGCTATTAAAATATACTTAAATTGATAAACATCTTACCTGATACAAGAGGCTGAAAACAGGTAATTACGTTTACCTGATCCTAGAACTTGTTTTTTGCCCATGTATAGCATAGATGGACATAGATTCCAATTAGAATGTCCATAGTTGTTTCGAAACAGGTTATCTCACTACGACACCAATTGGAAATCCCATTCTTATCCTAAACATGGGATGAAGCCTCTTTTCTGTAATGCTCATTGGCTATGCGCTGCGGCTTCTTCTTGTTTTGTACCGCGTACGACAATCGTCCTTAGAGTAGAGTAGCAATTTGACCGAATGTCAGGTTAAGAGGCTAACGAACGAGCTTACATATTTTATGTTATTATGCTTAATAGCACGCGTTTGTGTGTACTTGTAAAGCGTAAATACTTAAAGTATATTTTGTTCAATCATAATGCAAAATAGGAAGCAAGGAAACGTGGAGGAAACGTTAACCAAATAGCATCTGTTTTTACGTTTCTCACACAGTATAAAAAATTGTATGTTAAATTTTATACATTTCACATGTTCGAAACATTACGCCTCTAACCAGAACTTACGTAGATTTTCCAACCAGAATAAATTCATAATTATTTTGAAAAATTGAATTATTAGATGCCAATTAGATCCTAAGAAATTTTCTATGCGGGGTCAGGCGTTAAAAAAATTGTTTTTACCAGAGAATCGCTTTTCGTTTCTCTCATAAGTGTTTTGTTTTCACGTCAACTACGGGTATCATTGAAAGCATAGCGGAATGAAAAGCACACAATGCTTGGTCTCGGAACTCCAGGTGAAGTGGTCGAAACGAGGGCTTTTACGATTGCCACCAAAGCGGCCGATTCGTCGTGACGAGTCACTCGTCCGAATGTCTCTTTTACTCTGTCTCGGCCTGTCCAGTTTGAAGGCGTAATTTACGCATTACAGATCTGTGAGGGATCTCGAGTCCTGTGAGTTTCGAGGTAATAATCAAATTACTGTGTTTATTCATGTTTAGAAGGGGCGCGTGTTTGCTTTCGCTGTATCATGCCCGGGGATGTCAGACTTCGTCTCGTTCTGTGAAACACAGGAGGGGGGGAATGGACCGAGAGTCCCTCCGGCCGATTATATAAACGAAATAAACGAAATTTAATTTCGCTCCTGCCCCTTTTCTCATTATTTCCAGCAGCCGGTGTGTGAAACAGAAATAATAGATGCGAGTAAGAACGGGAGAAATAAAGAAAGACGTATGACGTTTCTCGCGAAGGATCTAATTAGCAAGCGGAAGTTTCAAGTACAATTTAATTTCGCGTCTTGACACTTGAAAGCGGACCGAAATGCGGAATGAGCCGGCGACTGTGTCGGACAGCTGGCGAGCTCCGCGGCACTGCAATATCTCCTCAAGGGCAGGGTGTATTGCGTAAAATGAGAGTACGTACGGGCGGGATCCCGGACGGCGGTTGTTAATTTCGGTAATGAAAGGCTACGGAACGGTCATCGTCCAGTTTCCGTCCGTCCAGTCCCCGTCGTCGAACCTCGCTAATATCCCGTCCACGTGTTATTCGCGACTCGTCACTTTCTCCCGCGAGCATCGTCGCCGACCACCTCGAGCTGCGACGCGCCGAAGAGGACGCCGTTTTCAGACGCGCTAAACCGGGAATAATGAGTTCGGCAAAATCGGCGGACGACGTTAATGAACGGGTCGCGCGAGCGGATCTATTTGAGATCGCTTTTGGAACGGCTCGCGAATTATTGTTGTACGACGAAATGTGGAGTAAGCGATTAGCGTTTTTCTCTCGGTTGCGACAGCCCCGTCCTCTGGTTTACGTAATGTTTATCGGTATCGGCGATATTTCTCGCGGGTACAGAGTTGTTACTCATAAATATTTAAGTCTCCGGCAATTCATCCGGCCGTTGTTTTGAATTTACGGAATATTATATCAGAGGGAAACCATTTTCTTCTTGGATTATGAAGCTTTGCTGAAGGTATAAGATGAAAATATTATGCATGTTGGTTGAATGATCAGTAAACTCATTGCCTTGATTTACAGAACAACCTAACCGTAACTTTTCTTACGCGGTTGAAAATATAATGCAAACAATCTTGGCATACGTTTTCTCGCTTCTGACGTCATTAAACCAGGCCACTCACAGGAACTACTTCGAAACTTTAAATAAAAAAAATTCGAATTAGAAGAAAAGCACCAAAACTGACGTGGATATAGTAAACCGACATATTCATGTTTCTCGGCTGTAAAATATTATTTAAAGAATAGAGAGGAAGCGAAACAATCTTATTTGCAAAATCAAACATTCGTTTGTTTACTCCATTCCAGAAGATAAATTTGTTCCAATCGAAGAAATTTTATTAAATCCAAAGAAAGAAATCTTTTTCACCGTAGACGTACATTTCACTTTCTACATGTACATTTATACAAAAAATCATTTATTGTCCGTTTAAAATTTCCCTTACGTTTACAATTAGAATTTTCTGAAAAATTCTATCACGGTTAAATCGAAATTTTGTCACCGATTTTCTTACCGTTTAAGAAACGAAAGGGAATAACTGCGCGATTTATTCCATCTTACTTCGGTCGATAAATTAACCTATTGCTTATGCAAGAATTATTAATCATAAGAAAGCCGGGAACGGCTTTCGAATCGCTTATCGATCGCCGTGGCACTTGCTCGCCCTGCCCGACTGCTTCTTAATCCGCTGGACGTAAAACAATTCGTCCGGCAAGTGGCTGATGAATGAAGGCTAATGAAGGTTGCAGACGCGGCCATTCAAGGTACACCGACGACGCGCACGGGAACGTCGGAAACCTGTTTCCATCGGTTGCATCGCGGATGTAACGGATTGCCGGGCACGCTCGTGTCCCGAGATCGATAGATTCCATCCCGACGATCGGGTCGACACGATTCCGCGGGATACATTGTGCGCATTACCGTCAACTTTCAGCGCGGCGTTTTTCGCAAAGTTTCGATCGGGGAACGCCGGCGTATGGTAGTCGACCGTATTAATCCGGCCGTAAAAGTGTCGTGAATTTCGCTGTGACGTGCGATAATCGAGCCGTCGGCCTTCGAGCGATTTAAGCACTTTGATATCACCGCCACTTCTCTCGCTCTCGAAGGTGTTAAACTTCAAATGGCTCGCGTTGACGCATTGACAGATAATGTTAAGAGACCATTTTTTTCCCCCGGCGAGTCGTAAAGTCCGCTCGATAAAACACGCGAATAATTGCGCGATTACGCGGAACGTGTTTTCTGTAACACCTGTGGCCACGAATCGGTCTCCCACAATTGACCCAATCGGTCATTTCGGCGAGCGAAAGAAGAGTCATTAGGCGCATTAAGAAGAGACCGGGGACCGGACGAGTCTATTAGCACGCGTATCTAATCAAGCTTCTTTTTCACTTCGCGTACTTCGCGTACGTGTTATACCCGCCACCACTCGGTGGTTCCTTCACCTTCTTGCCCATATCTCCGGCATTATGTAAGCGCATCACGAAACACCGATCGAACTTCGTTTGGTAACCAGCCATTTAACGAAGTGGCGACCAAGTGGGCTCTATTGATCCGCCAATCACGTATTTAACACGTACCGGCTTCTTCGCGGATTAAGGCGCTGAAATACATTTGTTCTCGCCAAACCACCAGCGTGAAAGACGTGGGAGAGTCGGCGAGACACCATTACTAATGTGTGTTTTTACATTCCTCTTCTGATCGCTTCTGATAAACGTGTCGATCTGCGGACGGTCAGAGCACCGTGAGAGAGAATGTTATGTGAAACCCAATCATGAAGAGAGTCTTTCCGCGCAATTAACATGCAAATCCAAGACCGGACTGTTTCTCAAGAGTGAACATTAATTGAATTGAAAATTAATTGGATGTTGAGTTTCTCGACGAGCATTTAATGTACGAGACCTTTTTGTGAAGTAAGTATACCGACGCCTGGATATCCGTAATAAATTTTTCATATAGTCAACAGATTAAGCTCATATTTTATTTGAAATCGTTTCATTTATTTCCGTAATTCGAAACAACTTAACCGGCCTGGTGAGCAATTATTTCTCACTGCGAGTATCAACGAGATCGACAAATTACGAATCCGTTACATTGACAAATAATGTAATTATTTATCTTATAAGAAGTATCTTATAAATAGCATAAGTTCATGGGAAATTAAGTGTATTCTAACTAAAATTTCAAGATGAAAGAAATTTTGATTCTAACTTGAAAGTTTGATTATTTTTCTTTAAAGACCAACGCGACAAAAAGCATCCAGGAATTTCCTAAGTAGAAATGTTTCCGGGAAAAAACTGACTTAGATACCATTTATCTAATCTGTTTGGTCCGATCCGAATTTCTGGCTAGTTTTTAGCTAGTTTCATCTACAAATATAATTTTCTACTCATTTATTTGACAGTTATCTAGGTCCTGGTTTGTTTTCTACTTAGAAACTAGCTAGTTTTATTATTTAGTTACTGCCAAACAAGCGTCGACCAGCTGGCTAGTTTTTACATAGAGAAAAATTTACACAATTTACAATTTAAAATTTACAGTTATAATTTACAATTTATTATACAGAGAATATTATTTTCTTTTTAATCATTATTTTCAACAAAGAATGTTTTCGTGATATAAAGTAGTCTTAAAATAAACTCATCACAAATTTGAGAAAAGCTCATTATCACGTATACTCGGGAGAAGAATTTTATTCTCTTATCAAAAATACTATAAACTTCATCGAAGAAAAGTTAAATGTTGTTAATTTAAATAAATGAAGCCTTTGTTTTCATTTAATATTCTTGATTAATGTACCAAACTTGCTGGGATTCAGAAAATATTTCGAATAAATTTGACGCTTATGATAAACTTATGATATATTGGCGGATACATAAAATTATGAAACAAATAAAAAAAAGAATATATACCGCATTCAAATAGATGCTACTTAAAACAAGTGACATTTATTAATTTGAATGCAGTAAATATTATTTTGTGTGTAGGGAGTAACCAGAATTCCTGACCGGTTATTAAATTCAGTTCGATTTCTATTCGAACTTTCTATTATTTTGCCATCGACGAATGATGAAATCTCACGCGAGCGTCTCCGCAGTGCCGCGAACTCCGTCCACTCGTTGTTGGTTTCGCGCGAAAAGCGATGCGAAAATTCGTGCTCGTCGACTCGCCGTTAATCAGAACACCTATCTCTTTGATAACGCCCACGCGCGTTCGTTCGGTTTCCGATCGCTTCGGTTTTTACGCTCGCCACCCACGCGCTTGGAACGGGCAGACCTCGCGAGAACTTCCAGCGGCAGCTGGAGTTAGTAGATCGGCCGGCAGCTGCTCGCTGTCCCCGGGAATTTCGCCGATACTTCGCACAATGTCCATTAAAGCCAGCACACCCATGCGGGCGCGATCGCACTTCTCAGGCCTTCCGATCCGGCGTCTTTCTCGCGCTAATTCCTCGATCCCGACAGCGATTCGCATGAGAATAACGTTTGCGCTGGCCTGTTAGAACTCCATATGTAAGATTGGTACATATTCGACCAGTAGTGAAAACTGGCGAGGTATCAATTCAGTATTAAAAAACGGATTTGATTTTTTAACGAGTCTCCGATGCTTTTCACCTCATATTAAAAGGGAGCGTCTGTAAATTAAAAAAAAATTTAAAATTCAAGAAGGATACAATTCAGGATACGAAATTTGTAGATCAGTGTAATCGTTACTAGGAATCGGTACTGTCCCAGTATTGCAATACTGGGAGTCGATACAGTTACAGTATTGTCTTTCGAGTCTTTGCTCATTAATATAATTGCTATCGTCCCAGTGTTCTAGCAGTGTCAAATCGATATTGGCAATGCTATTCACTAAAAAATCGGTATTACGAGAGAGAAAGAGAGAGAGAGAGAGAACCGGTGCCTTGCCAGCAGTTATTTGAGACGCCGGCGATCATCTACGAGGAACAAAACAAAAAGACGGGGAAAAAAGATAATCGCAGCGCGATTTAGCGCTAATTCTGCGCGCCTGACGCACGTCGCTCTAAATCTCGTCATATCATCGTCTCTCATGCATGAGAATAACCCCGAGACTTGCAAGAGAAAAGCGCAAAAAGAAGCGTTCGCCGTTGCAGGCGCGCGGATTTTCCGATCGAAGTTCGCTCGCTCGCTCGCTCTGACGAGCGAAGTGGAACGAAGGTTAGACACTTGCCTCAATCCTTTTTTCCTCCATCGCATATAATACGTATTTCAAGCGTGTTTCAACGCGATTGATTCAGTGTTCGCGTTCCAGAAAGGAAAGTTGTCCCATTACCGTATCTCGTAATAAATGCTTACGTGGAATGTCGCATTACGGAACTCGCGGGATTCGCGCTCGTGCGTTCGGAGATTTTCTTCGGTGATTCGGGCGCGAAATCGCTCGAGAAATATATCGCGAAACGACACATCGGGGGCGACGAACGGATTCGGTGAGTTTCAAAGGCGGCATCGAGCGACGGAGTGCATTGAGATCAATTTCCGAGTAGAACATTTCCGAGAAAAACTAATTACCTACTAGACTGAAGCTATAATTTATTAATTTGTTTGGTTCGGTGGTTAGTTTGTGCCGAATTTTTGACCAGCTTGTAAAGCCTGTAAACCGTAAAACCTGGCCGGTAAACATGAACTAGTTTCTGGCTAATAGTTTTTCCGGAAATATTTCTACTCGGGAAAAAGTAAATATTTTTCCGATGTGATACGCCGCGAAAGGTTAACTTTGCAAACGGAATAAATAAACGTTTCCGAGCCATTTGATTATCGGGGGGACCGATCAGCGAGAGCGAAATTACCGCCGTTGATGCGATCTGCTTCCATTTTATGGCATTTAATTATTACGCCGCGGGGAGAAGGGAGAAAGACGCCGCGCATTCCCATTATCCATATAAACACAGAAATATCCCATTAACGCGCCGCGCTAAATGCACGCTCGTTATTTGATATATTCTACGCATGACGCGATGATCACATACGCCCGCGTGCGCACTCTCTCTCTCTCTCTCTCTCCCCCTTCTTCTTTCTCTTTCTCTCTACTGCTTCTGATTTAATTCGCAATATTTATACGAGTCGCGCGTCCGCATTCGGTCATTGCGGAACGTTTATTTAATCGAACCACTTATGCTAACGAGTGGGATCGTTAGTGGTATGCATCGCGAAGAGCACTTAATAAAGGAATTGACTTTCAAGCGATCGTTGACGATCATCCGGAAATACAGGGTGTTTCGCGCGTGGGCTTTTCGACCAGTTCTGAGTCTACCTGCTGTAGGATTGCGACCTCAGGACAATTTAACGCTGTTCATTATCATCATCATCATCTCGTAATTTTCCGCCTCGTCCAAGTTTCATTCTCGAAAATCGCCAGGGATTCTCGGTCGCTCCTGAAAACTTCGATCCGGAACAGCCTGTATCCGGTCGAACGAATCGCTCGCATTCCCGCGGGTATCGTGCGATCGTTACTAATAACGGCGCCGATAAAGAAACGGGAGGATACTATTTACTTTTCACGCGACACCGAATCGCGCTTCTAATCACCCGGGATCGTGATTTCGCAGGCGGCTCTCGTTAAGAGATCCGGTTCTCCGTAACCGCGTGCCAGGTCTGCCGCGATATTGTCGGGATGCATCCATATGACGTTTTTCTCACCGCGTGGGGGCCGGGAAAGTATGTAATTTTTGTATGGAGAATCAAATCAAACGCAATGTGTAATTTTACACACGCAAGTGTGTATTTATCACACTTGGATTTACAGTATACGTATGTTTACGTATTGTTTTATTGGATATCGCCGCGCAAGTCCGCTTTTAAATGCAAATTTGACAGATACGCGGCGACGAGGCTCGTTGATTCTAATTATCGGCTTGTTACCGAAAGTCAACTTTATCTCCCGAGTCTTTACGGTCGTGCACCTTACTAAAGCATCCCGCGGCGAACCGCTCGGCGGCGCGGTGGCTTCAGCTCGGAAACCGCGTTCGTAGCATCTATCGACCTTTAAAAAAGGTATCCGGTTATACTCGCTCGTCCCGCACGTTTTAACCGTTTTGTTCGATTCGTCGGGAGGAAAAACGTGCGGACGTGTAATTATAGCGTTTACACGAATGCTCCGCGGAAAGTAATGGTCCTGACAGGGCGACGGTATTTTCGTCGGATCCACGCGGGCGAGCGAATAAAAAGCGCAATTAATTTATTGGAGCTTGGGCGTCGCGCATCGCGATGGAAAATTGCCGTATAGGGTGTACGAGAGGGAGAGAAATAATGATTGTTTAAGAGAAACACTATCCCGTTTGTTGAACGAAATATTCGTTCGTTCGCTCCATTCCAAAAGACAAGTTTATTTCGATGAAAGAAATATGATTAAATCCAAATAAATGTGTTCCTCCGTGCAGGAATTAGCGACCCCACACATGGCGACGGCAACACACGGCCGCGCCTCTGCATTATTCGACGCGTTTATCCCCGACCGCGAAGAGAGCAGCGACACAAGCGGTCGCAATTAACGGAATCATTCGATCTTTCATTATTTTCTATTCATCCGTTATTTATTCGCTGTTATGCTCGTGACTTTCGTAGCGTGCGCGCGCGTGCACACCGGCCTTTCATTATTTTACTTTTAATTATTGCCAATTCTCTGCCGGCTTCTCGCAGGTGTACAAGGGCCTGGATATCGTTACCGCGAAGGTGACCCCGGCGGAGAGACTAATGGCGCCCCACCACATGCTGGACATCGTGGATCCGCTGATCACAGATTTCACCGTGTTGAACTTCAGAGAGATGGCCCTACCGATCGTAATCCTCTCATCATTCTCGTCCTTTTTTTCGCTTCTCTTTTCATGCGTTCCGCGCAGACGACCGGTGTTTAATATCTGCGTTGTTGACGTCGCGATAGTGACAGCCGTTTAGGACCTCAAGTGGGAATTTCGCGAATTTTATCGGCTCGATAGAGACCTGGAATAATTAGGGACTTATCGACGCGTCGGCTCCGAGGGATTAATCCGAAAATAAATAGCTGATGCAATCGTAATTTGTTAGGCTACGCTTTCGTCGCGAAATTGAGTGGTGGACCTCTTTGCCCGCTGAACGTAAATTAACGAGCGCGATGACGTCTTCATATCTCCGCGACACCTCTTCGAAAACGTCGAGAATACTAAGAGAATCCTTCGAGTAATTTTGAGGAGAACTAAATTAAATAGGCAAGATCAATGACAAATATTCGTCCATCTCAGAACGCTCCAAGGTGTTAATGGAAACATTTTTAATTAGAAAACTATGCATAAGAGAAAGTGCTAGATTCAAATAAATAATTACTCTAGTGCTCTACAGCAAATTTTCACTTGGATAAGTAATATTTACTTGATCCTACTATTTTCTATTTCTATTACTTGTTCCTACTATTTTTTATTTGGTCTACTTTCCAAATAAATTATCCAAGGAAAATATTTACATGATCCAGGTAAGATATTTCCCGAGTAAATCATTCCATTAAAATATTTACTTGATCCAAGTATTTCCCAAGTAAATTATCCAGGTCAAATATTTATTTGTTTCAAGTAAAATTTACTTAATCCAAGCAAAAATTTGTTAAGTATTGGAGTAATTATTTATTTAAATCTACTCTCTCAAGATGAATCAGTGAAAATGTCACTAATTGAATCATTAAAACAATATTCTACTGTTACTGATAATCAGTGAGTATTCATTAATTTTGAATGGAAACTCTTCCATTTAACTTTTTTATCTAATAATTCATTGATTTCAATGAAATATTCACTGCAAATCGCTGTTAGCATGCTCAAGAACTAAGAGTTTCGAGTTCTCAAGTTCCATCAAGATAAACATGTTTTTCAGATATGATATAAATTTAATCAATTAAATGTACTTAAAAATATTTCAGGCAAAACCGATTGACAAATCTTGAAGAGTGGGATTAAGATGATAAAAGAGAAATAAATAATCTTAATAAATAATCTTAAATAAATAATAAATAATCTTTTTCACTGTCCCTGCAGTTAGACATTTCCGATGAAAACAGTTGCTGCTATTAACAGACTTTTGCAGCGAAATTTTACTGATTTGCAGTGCTATACTTATCTATGTTCACTATGATCACTAGTGACTATTGATTGTTCTCAATGATAATACACTGATTTGTACTTTAGAGAGTAGCGCTTTTATTTTGTGTGCCTATAGTCATTCACATAAAAGTTGCAACATTGTTTTATGACTTTCACAACGCATCTCGTACCCAATAGGAAAAAATATCTCTTGAGATTTACAAAAAAAAAACGAAACTTATCAAACAAAAAGTGTTGCGACCTTTTTGTAACTGATCACATACACGCAGAGAATCCTCTCGTCAGTGTAACGTTATTGTCGAAAAGTGATGCCTCTCTCGCGGCCGGCACGTCGCGTTTATCGTCAATAGTTATAATTACGTCGGATTTGTGGTATTGCATCGTGCGGTTTGCGCTACGATCGAATCTACAGCAGTAACGGATCGGCGCGAAGTCGACTTCGTAAAATAAAGATCTTGGACGAAGGCAAGCCAATCGAAACGCCCCTGATCCCCGCGAAGACCTTGATACGATCATTAGCCATGGTCTCTCGCGCGAGTAGCTCGGTCCCGCTCGTTTCTACGTTCTGCCCCGACTGTTCTCTCCTCTTCCTTCTATCGATGTAGATAAACAACCTGCTGGCCAAGAAGAAACTACCCGTCGTCGTCGGTGGTACGAACTATTACATAGAATCGCTGCTATGGAAGAACCTGCTGCCTGCTCCGAAGGGACTGTCGGCGCAAGCCGACTCAAGCGCGACCAATCCGAGCGCGTCGATCGAGAATAGATCGGACGATCGATACAGCGCGCAAGTCGATCGACGAAACGACGACGACGACGACGACGATGACGAGGGCGACGGCGACGAGGCCGCGCCGAAGAAAAAGTGCAAATTCGACGCGAGATCGTGTGACGAGAGCAATGAGGAGCTTTATCAGAAACTGATGGAGCTCGATCCTGAGAGGGCGCGCACCTTGCATCCCAACGACAGGCGGAAAATCACGAGGTATGGTCCAAACGTCGCCATTGATATATGCGTACCGTCAATCGTCCGCCATTGACCAGCGTTTTCCGCTATGAATTGTCACATTAAAATAAAGAGTGACAAATAAAGATATTTATTCGGTGGGTATTAATAATATATTCACTAATATATATATTTTTGTATTGGAAAAACGTGTTTTCCAAATAATAAAATATAATAATTGCAATAATTATTATTATACATCTTCTTAAAACCGTAATTTTTTATGGGAAAGCAATTGTTTATTCTATTTAGTAAAAAGAATTTAGATTCAAATAAATAGATAAATAAATATGTTATAGTAAATATGTGATATATAATTTTAATTAATATTTACAAATATATTAATATATGGCTCTATCAGTGAATCATAATACACGATTAACATTTATATCGTTCCACAACAATTTGCATGTGTCGCTAAAATAGCGGGAATTTGGCTCTTATAAGCTGTTAATTCTTTGTTAGTTAAATAATGGCCAGTAAGAACCAAATTCCGACTGTTGTGGCGATATGTGTAAATTATTGTGAACAGAAATTAATGTTCATCGTAAATTACGAACATACCGAAGAATCTTTCGTACAAATTTTTCATAGCAAATTAGCCTTTTACGCATAAATCAATTCTTAAATTCCAGTAATGTAATTTTCTGTATTATAAAAACCTTTAAAATCTTCTCTAATTAATAAATTAAATGATACATTATTTTTTGCTCCGTTTCTTATGTTGCGAAAAATACTGCTCCTGGCTGCGGCAAATTTTAGAAGAAGTTTTAGTGGTTTTTATAATACTTTATTAATATGTATAATTAATAAATATATAATATGTAAATATGTTATTAGTACGCACCGAGTAAATATTTTTTTGACTTTTTAGGCATTTGTTTATCAATATGTATACACGATGTTAAAATACAAACGTAAAGTTGATCATGCCAACTGAACTATTTCTGAAGCTTCCACCCTTAGCTGGATCGAATTAATTAGGATTACAAATATAATATCACATACACATCATATGATCCAATTGGGACATTCAGATATTTAACTCAAAATTCAGATTCAAATTTCTCACTTGAGGTAAGCTTCAAATAACGACTATTGATGCGACCGGCAGCGTCACCGCAATTCGAGGTGTATTTATTACCTTTGAAGCAGCGATCGAGAGAGATAGTGAATATCACGAGATCGTGTAACACTATTCTCCACCGGCATATAATTTAGTATTATTTGCGCGCTGGTGACGTAATTTCGCCTACATCTGCGATACTGTGCATTTAATTACGGCTAATAATTTGTTGTGCAATTTTTACACAATCATTATAACGCCACTTGGCGCATTATAGTTTATATAGAAAAAGGAACATTTTTTAGAATCACACGGTCGCTTATTACCAGCGCGTAACAGGCTTTAATTTAATTCGTTGAATTCATTAGCGGTTTCCAGTCGATTCGCCGCGCGTCAAGTCTCAAGGCGACGATCGTAAAGTCTCTCGAAAACGTTCGGAACTTGTGAAATCCTCCTATCTCTCGCCGACACGGTGACTGATAAAATTCTGACCCGCTTTTGGCGACATGTCGTGAATCAAGCTGTAACTCATGCCGCCTTTCGACACGTCGTCTGTCGTCGACTCATGTACGCGTCGAATCTCGCCGCGGCAATCTAAACTGAATCGATCGTCACGGAGAGAGCATGTGTCGTCAGACGGGAGAATTTTATGCTTTCCCTTCGTGGAGGTTAAAGAGAGAAATAGCCCGGGCATTTCGCGGGAACTCCACCGCGAAAAATTTTTCGAGTAGGGCAAAAGGCCTCACTATCGAGGTTAGAAGGAAATCCCGATTGAATATATCAAAAGATTATTTTACCATTTAATTAATATAAATATTAATTATCTTTTTCTCATAAAATATAACTAGGATACACATTTTATTGCTCCAATTAAAAATATACAGTTTTATTTTGAGGAAGAAAATTTTAATATTATGCCAAAATTCGAAAAAAATGTTTACGAATTCTTGTATTTGTATTCCATACTTAGTATATTTAACTAAAGAAAGGACACAGTTGAAATTAAATGATTTGAAAACATCCTTTAAATGTAAAAAAATTTAATGATAAACTATATACAATGATATGAATGCTAATATTCTCAATTTTTAGAAACAAATTCATCGTACTATTTTTGACCACTTTATCATTCGTAATTTGTTAAAAAATTGGGTTTTATCAGTAACAGAGTCAAACTCGGTAATGGGGACATTTATCCTATATCTTGCACACGTAGATACTATTTTAAAACGTCGATGAATTTTTAATGCGTATCACATAGATTTCTCGAAGAAAAGTATTGATTTTCTTAATTTGACCGACCTACTCGCGAAAAGGATCGATTTCGTTACGTGTAACCGTTCCTCGAAACCCCCTCCGTCGAACTCGCTTTGTTAAAAGCCCTTCGTTAAAAATATCGCTCGTATACTTGTAACGCGAGAAAATTCGTGGAAATTTGGAGAAGTGCATTTTCAGGTGCGATGGCCCGCAACATCGAATGAGTTTAAAGTGAATCAATAAGATTCGCGTTGTATGAGAGAAAGAGGGAGAAAGAGAGTGAAAGAGAGAGAGAGAGAGAGAGAGAACGAAGGGTTAACACACCTGAATCGACTTTGCACTTCGATAGCAGTCCCGTCGAACGATCAATATTTGCGGTCCGCTTATTATTAATTAGTAAATGCTTTCTACCTGAGATGCACGGCTTTTTGGCGTGACACCTGTAGCCCCGCTCGGCGAGATATCTGAATAAAGTGCACGCATACGCGCAGCTCGGTAGAACGCGTTTTCGCGGCACGACGGAAAAAATCGACGTTAAAAAATCCGGCCTGCTTTTCTCCTTCTCGCGCCGTTATATCCGCGATAATCGGTTTGCCGAATTGCCTCGGAGTACACCGGATGTCGGCCTTGATATAGATAAGCAGAGTCTGTGAACTGGCTAATGTCGTGCGCTATTGTTCTCGCAATTGAATAATTAATCAGGCGTCCGACGTGCGGCAGGCGCGCCGCGCGATGATGTTGCAGGTAACCGGGAGTTCTGCCCGCGCGAGGCAGGTGCGCTAGCTTAATCGCGAGTTTCGCATTATGCAAACGATGCTAATGTCGGCGACGCTCGAGGAAAAAACCGGAGAAAAAGGAGAGAAATGCCGCATGAGTCATCGAAATCTTTTCCTCGTGCGAAAATCTATTTCTGACGAAATTTTTGCGCCGACGCGCCGATTTTGCTACGAAGCGCGCACCGACGATCAGTCTATCGCAACTAACGATCTCCCGTTTCAATATTTGTTGCTTCATTGAGCGTCTTCCGGATCATTCCGCCGAGGAATTTCGACGTGTCAACGAGAGACACAGTCGTACTCTCGCTGCTGCGCGACAAACTGTAATTTCGGTTGAATGGCGATAATAATTTACAAACCGGTACGATCTGATTACCGATGCGATATCTCGACCTGTCTGGATTGGTCGATCGGTCTGCGTCGTTCGAATAATTTTTATCGTGTTTCGCTCTCTCCTCATTAATCCCTCGCTACGGCATTTATTTAATTTGCGGAGTTGTAGGAAGAATCGTAGGAAGACTTGTAGAAAGGACGTACGCATCTATTTAAAATATGATTGACTTGTAAATTTATTTCCTTAGGAATCTTTTCAAATTATAACAATATATTAGCCGAAATACGATCTATAAAAAAAAAAATTGAAAAGATTGACCATACCGAAGCTAAGATAATTGAAGTCGCATAATCTAGAAGCAGCACTATTTATATACGTTAAAGGTGCAAAAACAGTTTCTGATATCACGTTTTCAATTCTAGCAATCAAACTGTTGTCACGGTTTTAATGAGCAGCAAAAAGACGATAAAAGAGACGTAGAAATATTATAAAAAACTGTAAGATCGTTGATTATTTAGTTTTGTTTAAATATATGCATATATTATTAATATATAATATATAATAAACATATATTATTTCGAATATTATTATAAATTATGAACTCTACACTACTGTACTTTCAAAATAAAATGGTCAATAATTCTGAAATTCTTATATAATATCTACATATTAGTGTTTAATATCACAATAATTTTTTTCATAATTTTCCATCATTTTGAATTATTAACAATATATCCTTAACTATTATTTTCCTAACAGTACCGTCATGAACTGACTATCCTACGGACTATCCTACGGAAGTATACATTATCGCTTAATTCACACATACTTCTTACAATTTCAGAACACATGCGCAGAACCCACGCGTGGAACGCATGCACGCATACTTCTTACAATTTCATTATTACAAAATGCGAGAAGGTTGAGTTGAGTTTGCGACGAATAAGACACGCGTTCAGCTCGTACGTCGTGCGTACGTCTAAGAGACGTCGTTCCGACGCCCGGGAGCTAAAGACGCAATTTCTCCTGCAATCCTGCAAATTCGGTTCGTTCGCGTTCGCGCGTATCCTTTTACACAAACCAAGCCGCTCGACGGTTGGCCGGTGTCGTCGTTGGCGGGTAACGCGTCGGCCGGGTGGAAATGTAGCCGACAACGTATATCAAATTGTCCCGACTTCGGCATGCGATCCATCGCGAATCGCTCTCGGCGTTATCTCACTCGAGCAATCGGCCGATAGCGCGCGCAACGCGCGGCAAGATGTAAATGCGATGTAACTTCGATCGCGCGCAGATCGACCGCGAGAGTCGCTTGCGAAATCTCGCCGATCGCGTTCACCGTACGCAGCGTAATATAGATTAGGATCGATGCCGAAGGATATCTGAGGCCCACGTACACACGCGCACACACCAGTGGGCGAAACTTCTCTTATTAAGTACTTGACTCGCTGAGATTAGCTGACCTTTTACCGCGTGACGAGATTGAAGCTGAGCCGCGTATATATATATAACTGCTCGAGAGCAAATAACAGTTTGAACATTTTCTTATTTTGTTTAGAATGAAACTCGAGAGATTGCGAGTTTCGCCCGACTCGTTCGAAGCCTGCTCGCTCGCGCGCGTCGCGATTCCGCCGGATTTTTGCAAAAGCCTAGCTTGGAAATTGGTTACATCCACCGAAGCATAACGAAGCGGAATCTTGGAAGCGCACACTCGGCGTCCGGTTGCTCGAGAGGCGAGATTTCGATGCGACGAGGAGAGCAAGAGAGAGAGAAAAAGAGTCCCGGTTCTCGCCGAGATTTTCGCTGCGGGTCCACCTGTTACCTCGCCGGCGTTTATCGCGGAACCGCGAGTCGCGCTCGTGAAGTCGCGTTCACAGGTGAGGAGGAAGGCGAGCGGGTCGCGCGAGGTATGACATATACGTGCGTGTGCGCAATGTCATTAATCAAGCTACTAGAGATTCTTTTCTGCATAATACGTCACGATAATTGAAACCACCTCGTGTTATCCGTCGTTCCCGATTAATTATGATTAACGGCCCGTGCCGGAGTGCGATCGGTCGGCCATCAATGAAAGTCGGGGTCGGCGCACATCCGCCCGCGATGTCGCGTCCCTCTTCTGACCTGGCCCTCCTTGGTCCCCGGGAAATTCCTTGGGAAATCCGCTCCCCACTCTCACAATCGGCAACTCGCCTCCTCGGTTTCGGTGTGAATGCGACCGCGGCCCGACAATGGACAATTAGGGCAGGGCCGGGGCAGGGCAGGTACGTTTTTTGGACAACTGTTACGCTTTCACAATATGGCCACCAGTGCGGCAGCTGCGACTCGCAGGAGCACCTTTTCCCCGCGACCGGCCGCCGCCACCTCGCGCGCACTTTCGACTCGCGCGCATGAAAAGATCGTCCATCCTTATAGATGATTTTCCTCGATCGGATTGGGTTAGGTCAGGGCGGAGGACAGAGCGAGCGAGCGCGTCTTTTGCCAGCTGTCGCACTTCTCTTCCTTTATCCTGTCACTTGGCGAGGGCACTCCGGATTGTGTTTACTCGCCGCGCTTTGGCAGCGGCGAATAACGAGTGTTCAATTAACCTTCCGCCTGTCGCTTTTTACGCGACACGAGCAATCGTTGCGCAGAGCACTTTTGTGAGAGCGCGTGGGTGTGTGTGCGCGCGCGCACACGCGAGCTTTTTTTTTTTGTCGTGAAGCGCAATTTAATTTCTTAGAGGCCGTCTCCAACGCGACCGTCGCATCAATCTTCGGCGTTGTTCGATGAACTCGCGATCGGCTTTTACTCGCTCGAATTTATTCAGCTTCGATCTTCAAGTAGTTGGCTCGTAAATTTACTTACATAGGAATTTGTTTCAACTTCTAACAACGTTGTAAACAATTGTGGCAGCACATCGATCGAAACGCGATCTATGCACGTGTGAAATTAGAAAAAGATAAAGCATACCGAATTTGAGATAATTGAAATCAAAGTTAGCGCTATTTACATGTATGACAGGTACAGAAACGGTTATTGATATCATGTTTTCAATTCTAGCAACCAACTTTAGCAGCACAATTCATTGACAATACATTGGTTATACCGGCAATTATTGAGAGTTGAACGAACATTGAACGAATGTTGTCCAATAGAAAGCCGGCCAGATAACCGAATCTGCAGAAGCAGATTTTATGTAGTATCTGCTATAAATTTTGTTGATAGCTTTCTAGCAAATCTTGTTATATTTTTAAAGCTAACAAACTATCGACAAAATTTATAGCAGATATTACGTAAAATCTGCTTTCGCAGGTTTGGATGTCTGGTTGGCTTTATATCAGGTAACATTTACAACTTATCTCGTATTTTAAACATATAACGATCTCATACAACTTAATGTATCTCTAATGAATGTTAATGTAACCAATATTGGACAAATATGTTGCTAATAAATTGTGTGCTATCGGGGAAACTACTACTTCTACAGTTTTAATGAAAAATAAAAAATAAAGGAGACTTGTAGAAATATTATAAAAAAATTGCGAAATTGTTAACCATCTCGTTTTGCAAAGATTGATGTGCAATGTACACAATTTCTGATAACAGTTTAAATGCATGACAGCTAACACATAAAGTCAAATCAGTAGTAATATGTAGCCTACGAGAGCCGATGCACAGCTGACGTAGTGTAATAACTAAAATCAATTATCCAATGTAACGACACATCATCAAATTCAATAAGTTTTGAACAGATATATTTCACACTTGACAAAATAATCAATTGGCTCGCTCGAAACTTATTGAATTTTATGATGTGACGTTATATTGAATAAATGATTTTATTTATTGTACTACGCTAGCTGTATATCGGCTCTCACAGGCCACATATTACTTTTGATTTGATTGTACATATGTAGAGCCGTTGTAATTTGATTTAACCTATAAAGATACGGCAATATTATTACACGTGTTAAGTTTCCTTTTATACTTCTCTTGGTTAGTTAGATTTTTTTAAAAGTAAAATGCTTAAATAATCTTAAAGATCCATAATCAATATATAAAAATGCGAAGAATGCAAAAAAGTACGAAGAAATTCAACGTCACGATCATTTCTCTAATAGCATAAGTTCGTTTGCGTCTATTGGAAAAACGGGGTGGGGAGTACATATGATATATATTCACGAACATATGTTAACACAGGCAATCATAGCCAAAAGTATTATATATCAATGTGTGAAAGATGATTATTCCTTTATGAGTTTTTAAACATTATGTAAGTTTTATGCAGGACTCCTATAACCTATAACTTTATTAACATTAAGGATAATTAAAAATAATAATGTATAAAAATTACAGTACATAATTAAAGCATAGATAAATATTTATGTAAAACTTCAGAATTGTGTCATAGCTTTTTTAGAAAAAAATTCCTAAAATTACAAAACGAAGCATTTCAAATGAAAACACCCTCTTAATGAATGTGTTCGCATATAAACTCACATACATATATATATATATATATATATACGTGTTATCTGACTTATTCCGATCCATATTTTAATCACGAAATACGAAAATATCTCTCACTCGCTTCCGCGGGTAACATCGTATTAATAATTAATATCGTCGAATCGCTCGATTGATGAAACGAGTCACGCGGGATACACGTATCTCTAAATATCTACCTATAATGCATATCTTGAAATTGGCATCGGAGACGCGACGGTAGAGAATTATAAATAATTCGCTTATCTTCAAGAACGGATCGCGCATGCTGTTCGCGCCGATGTCAATAGCGGTTTTCTCGCGAGTGGGGTTTCCGGCCCGAAGCACGCGAGAAGCATTTATTCGACGTGTGTCGATGTAGTTTCGCCGATATGCAGCCGGCGAAATCCAGTTCTCTTAATAGTTTTCTCTTTACGAGAGCAGGCCGTCGTTATTGTATTACAAGCATTAAAGTATTACGAGCATCGCGCGCCTTGCAATTTGCACCTCAACTTTTTAATACTCCCCGCGCGTATAATAACATGCATCTTTTGGCCACATTATTTTTTACGAACAGGGCTGGTCGCTCGCTGGCTCGGCGGAGGACTGAGTATATCTTTTTTTCTTTCTTCCCGGTGAAAGCAGCGCGAGGAATAATCGTCGGCCTTTGCGATTCACAGCGCGAGAGCGCGCGCATCGATGTGCCGAAACGAAGTCTCGGCCGTCGATTCGCGAAATCGAATTTCTCGCCAAAGGAAGAAAGGTAGATAAAACGAATCAAGAAAGGTGAATGTGAGATATGCTTTTGTATATTACTAAAACACGAGCGGGACATCCTTTATGCCGGGCGCCCGGTAGAAAAAGCGAACGAGTGAGGGAACGGTATCCGTAACATTTAATAGACCCTCGTTTGGAGAAATATCTTTTTTTTTTAATATATTACCTCGTTGACTCACAACGGCGAAAGAACTCTTGCGGCGCCTTTAATCATCCGGATTCTTATAAATTTCGCAAAATCAATTCGCATCTTTTCGCAATTCGTATTCATCTTCCGAAGGCTGTGCTCGTTTCATAACGCTTTCTACTCGGGATGGATCTCGGGATGGATCTCGGAAAGGTCGGTCACTTCGTAGTTTCTCGTTCGAGAAAGAGAGAGAGAGAGAGAGAAAGAGAGAGGGAGAAGGAGGACTTCATTCACGTTCGCGTGAAGGACCATTTAAATCGTGCCAGCCTGGGACAGCAGGCACAAACGCGTGTGTCATCGTATGCCCCGTGCATGTCACGCCATGCCGATGGCGACGATGAAACGCGTGACGGGTGCCTCTTCGTATTCGGTAGCACGCGGTGGAACACTCCGCGAGGGTCACTCGGAGCGTCGCTCCTTTCTCCTCGACCTCGGCGAGACAGTATACACTAAGAGAAAAAAATATCTAAAAAGAAATAAAAAAATGTACTCGATGGATACTAATAACATATTTACTTATCACCAATATACGTATTTTTACATTGAAAAAAATTTTTTTCCAAATGAAAAAATATATATAAAATAATTAACAGAAAATCTAACCAAAGTATAAAAAAAAATCTCTGCAAACTTTCGTATGTTTTAGACGTCTAAATTCGATTGAAAAGATTTGACCATAAATTTGGATGTTTTCGTCCCACTGTGCGCCGCCGAAGTCCTCCACTTCGCAAGTAACGCTCGCTTCCGGCCATGTAATATTTTGCTCCTTTCCGGCGAATTTGCCGGTCCATTTTCCCCGGTCAAAAGTATACCGGCAATTATTCCGGAATCATTACGAGAAGTCGAGACGAGTAGTATCCATATTTCATTAGCGCGTTTCTCTCGAAAGTAATGTGATACCGTAGTAAATCCGTAGTAAATCGACGGCAATTATAGAAAAGAGATCGTAATGGGATGATATTTTGTCTGATCCTTGCATGCGTTGCAGTAATAACGATCGATTTAGTCTTAAGGGTAACAGTGCACGCGCGTGCTTAAAGTCACGGTTCTACATAATGTACGCTCTTCTCTCTCTTCCTCTCTCTCTCTCTCTCTCTTTCTTCCGCTCTTGGATATAATTATACCTCGCAAGAAATTCGAGAATAAACGTACATCGACTTCTTGCAAAATTCAAGGTCTCATACGGCGAACTGCCGCGCGAGGACGGTTCTATATGCAATTTTTCATTGGATTTTGTTCGCGTGGGTAAAAAATTGCTTATGCGCGCGAAACGGTGAAATAATAATGCGCGTATCTAATTGTTCGATCACACGTATCTCACGACCGCATATCCAAGAAACATGGCATTTTTTGCATTTTTTGCATTGACTGTCACCTTCCATCGGCGTAGAAAGACGCGCCGCGATTGACAATCGGACGATCTTTTGTCGTGAATTGATACCGATACTGATGGAGCGAAACCTCGCTCGAATGTAAAGCGTGTCAGAGATGCACTTCGCTGGTGTAGGTCGCGCCGTCGGTAACGCGAGTGCCTACGGGAAGTATCTCGTTCCAATAATTGGCGTTCGAGAAAAGATCTCGAGGATGGCCTTCAACCGCGGTGCGCGGGCAACTTTGCGAATCGCGTTTCTGAGTTATTCCGCGCGAGCGGCGGTCAGGATGCAGAATTTCTTTTCCGCTCGGCGCACACGCGAGTAACGGGAGAGAGAGAGAGAGAGAGAGAGAGAGAGAACGCGAGCGGTTGGCCCTCGCGGTAATACTAATTTTACTGAATCAGCACTCGAGATAAGCTACTCGCACGAGCAATGATTTATGGCCGTTCCTAAACAAATTATGTAGATCGCGATATTTGATTAGCGGTGAGCGGGGAGGAAGGGGGAGCAGGGAGATTCGCGACTTGGCCGATATACGCGCCGTATACGCTCTGATAAAGCGGAATCCGCGTTTCTTTAATGCTTGACATTTATTGCGAATTCACACCTTTGTTTCACAGTTTGACTCCTTCACGGTTATCTTCCTTGCGAATTCGTCCGGTTTTCTCGCACGACGTGATGTCCTGGATTGCACTAGCGCGTAATTCGGAAGTTTCTGACTTCAGAATGGAGTAAATCCCAATAACGATTATTAAAAGTTTCGTAGAAAATTCTGCTACATCGAGAGAAGAGATATTTCAAAGATAAAAGTATAAATTTTTTTTCGGGAGTATTAATTATATATTTACTTAAATCTAATGTTTTTATTTAAGCAGAATAAATAATTGTTTGTATAAGTAAAAAGCTATAGATCTAAAAATTGTATATCTTTCATTAAACAAAATGTTTTCTCAGTGTAAAAATATTGATGTAAGTAAATATGTTATTAATACCCACTGAATAAATATTTTTTTTATATTTTAGATATTTTTTCTCTCATTATAGAATATCTTTATATATAATTTCTTAATCCGCTCTTGCGGAAATATAATTTTTTAAAATAATTGGAAAAATAATCAATAAAAACGCAACCTTTGCTCTTCCATACTGAGAAAATTCACAGAAATAAACCTTATTTTGTAGAAATAAACTTTAATTCTGAGAGAATCCTCCTCTCTCTCTCTCTCTCTCTCTCTCTTTCTCTCTCTCGCTGTCTTTCTCCCCCTCACAAGTAAATTATTAAGTATTTTTTTCTCAGTGCGAGGTCTTCGATGTTCTCGGGAATTTTCTCCCTGTTACTCTAATTCGCAATAATCGCGAAACTTATTGTTCACGCGAATATTCTGAGATTTACTCCGGCGTTGCTTGACGGGAAACGTGCGAGGAGCAGTTTCGGACCGCAATATACAACTTGGCGCAGATTTTTCAACAATTCCATTCGCCATTTAATTAATTCTTCGCGCAGCAGGGGCTTAAAGTCACGAGTAGTAAAGGGAATGTCGTGTCTTTATCGCGGCCGGTGTACCACCATTGACCCCGCCACCTTAATAAAGCAGCGGCGGGTTTTCGACTCGATCTGTCTGGACACGCCCAATGATCCTTTCACGCTCCTTTTCCATCTCTCGCCGTCGCTGCCCGCTCGCTTCCCCCTCCCCCACCCCCCTATTTCCTCTCTTTCTCTTTCTCCTTTTCATTCTCCCTCGATCTCGGCCGGACGCATGCGAAACAAATTTCGATCATACTTCTACTTCGTCCGAGGAGAAGATACCGCCGCCACGCAGCCGCCGGGGATCTTCGGAACGCACGAAGTTCCGAAGTAATTAAACAGGTATAGTTTAGGTCGTCTTCTTCGCGAAAAAAAAAGATTATACCTCGCCTGAAACTCGTCGGCGGAGAGAAGCTCCGTACTACCACGGGACGGCTATCGTGTGCACATATGTGTGTGTGTGTCCCTTGCATCATGCTCGAAAATATAATTCCAATCGAGAGAATTATAACTGCTGGTAAATTAACGTAATTAACTGAACGCGCGCGAACGACGCGGACAGAACTGCGGAATAATCGAAGTCGGGGGAAACGCGGTCGGTTCAATCTTCAAATCGTCATATTGTCGTCAGTGGTGTTCTAATGCCTCGCGCATTGCTCGGTTATTTTATCTAATTTCATTTTATTCCCGTTGTTACTCTATTTCACTTTAACTTACTAATTATTTTATTTCATTAGTTCTTTATTTTCCACGATCTAAATTTCTTTATGTGCTCACATTGCTATATTTCTTTTTACGTAATCCAAAGGTATTTTTTTCTCGTTAATAAATATTATTCTTCCTTTTTTGGGAGCGCACATATAGTTCGTCGTTTCGATTTTCCCTCGATTTCACCGCCCGCGATCTCTTTTTCCGTCCCCTCTGCGTTTCATCCGCGCGAATGCGAAGCTTCCACGCGAAATTTCGCCCAAGCTCTTTAATCTTTCCGATACTCGTGAATCCTTTAACGTCCCTTTTAGCAATAACCAAATGCGAGGGGGTTCCCCGCGGTGCGACGCGCTCTCCTCCACTCTCTCTCTCTCTCTCTTCCTTTCTCCTTTCATCCCTTTCTCTCTCGCGATACAAATCGCCACCGAATATTTCACCATTCCGTTTCGCCAGAACGGCAATACACTCAGCCACCCCCGGAACACAGCTCCGTAGTTCTCCTCGAACGGAACGTAAAAAAAAAAAGCGCGGGAGGACGAGCGAGGGGAGGGGAGGTGAGAGAAAGAGAGAACGAAACTGGACACGCTCCGAAGGGGGAATAAAAGATCCAGACGGTTCGCGGAAAGCGAGGGCGAAATATTCCGAGCGCGCTCCGCTGAGACAGGGCCTCGCAATCACTGTTTGAATCCTTGCCAAGTGTTGCCGCCATTCCAACCCTCCAGCGGCTGCTCACGGTCCAACCACCTCGACAGCTTCTTCCTCCTTCGAGACTTCGGCCTGTCGTTAGTAACCGCGCTCTACTGGCTCGTGCAACGCCGTCGCCGTCGCCCTCACCGCCGCCGCGGTTGTTCAGCTAAACATCAAGCGATTCCGAGCGGGACGGAGTAATAGACGATCCCGCCTGACGAATATGCCCGAGACACATTCGGGCTAGACGGCATTCTCCATCATCCGCATCACCGGCCAAACGTTCCCGGACACTTTCAAAATTAGTAATGCGAAGTCTGTACAGGAATAAAGCGCTGGAATCAAGCGAACGTAATCACCCGTTTCCAGTCTCTTAAATCAAGTGACACTTTAATTTAGGTATATTTTCATAGTTTGTAGTAAATAAACATTACCCGAACGCAGTAATACATTAACTTGTAAACGAATTACTGAATATAAGTATAAAGTCGAAATTTATAAGTGGGGAGATTGACCGACTGTTCACCTAGCCCACCCCCCTCCACTAAAAATTCCGTTTCTTTTTTGCGGTAACAAATAGAACGCAGAATTTTTGCACATTATTTTTCAATGGCGGGTAAACACCGCATAATTACATATCTTTGCTATTCATTTTGCATTAAGTGGAGGAGGAGGTGCCAGCTAAGCGGGCATTTTTGCGTGCCTTTTTAATTCAATATGCCGTGATATAAGTCTCTACATTTTTATTTTACACGTAATGAAATATTATATGTAGGTATGAGCGTCCAGGAATTTTTGGCCGTCAGTGTATACTCGCGTCGAGCTGCCGCTGCGACGCCGAACTATTGTTCGCGCGCTTTCTTTCGTTCGACGGCGGAACGCGAAATGCGAGGACAACGTCTTGTTCGAGCGAGCGATTTCGTGCGTTTATCTTGACAGAGCGCGAAGAGCTCGCACGAAGAGAAGTACGGGTATATTTACTTTGCGCGCGAATCTCCGAATGTGCCGAGACGGCAGTTGCCTCGCGATTTCTTTCCCGAAACCGAGATGATAACTCGTTTCTTCCTCTGCGCGGGAGAATCGACCGGGTGAGATAAGAGCGCGATAAAAACGAAAAGAAGCGAGCGCCGCTTCTGCATTGATAAATTCAGATTTTGCGCCTCTTTGGAATCGGCTGAGGAGAGGATCCCAAGTGGAAATATACGAGAGAGAGAGAGAGAGAGAGAGAGAGACGCCGAATAAAATTCTAAATTCTGTATATCATCAGAGAGATGTTTAAGAGAGACTGCACTGACATTTTCCGATCAGCCTTCTCAGAAAGTGCGTATAAACTGTGTCCATTTCGTGCGGTAACATTATATGCCGCTGAGTTCGTGTTCGTATCATTTAATAACCCTTAATCAATGAGAAAGTCGCATTAATGTCTGAAGGCAGTATTTGAGACCGTCCTGAAATAAGAATATATTTATGAGTATCATCCAATAACGGAACACAGTCAAATTACCCTTTAATTTGTATCGAGTCTATTGATATCTAGATCTTTAATCGGCACGCTACGATAGTTTCAGTTATAAATATACCACTGCAAATTAGTAAAATTTCGCTGAAAAAGTCTGTTAATAGCGACAGTTGTTTCCATCGGAAAAAATCTAACTGCAGAAAGAGCGAAAACAACTAGTGAATATTTATTGATCATCGGTGGAATATTGTTTCACTGATTCAATTAGTGGCACTTTCAGTGATTCAACTTAAGAGAGTAAACAATTTCAGATTGTCGTAATAATGCGTAATATTACGGAATCGTGAAGCGATAGTGACGATGCCGCGATAAGGGGCGCGATAAAGTAAGTAGACTATCGGGGATAATCGATATCGCCGCAATACACGACGAGATATACCGACAACGATAACCTGCGACGTTCTCGCTCGCAGTTTTGTTCGCCGCGCTTCTGATACTATAATATCACATTCGTAGCGGTACTTTTGTCAGCATTACTATCTTATTATCGGCGACGTCGAGAGGCTTTTATCGGGTCCTCCAAAACTTTTCTAGCGCGATCTAGGAGAGCTCAAGAGCACCAAGGAGGATTCTCCGTGTACTACGGATTAATTGTCCACTCGTGGAGGACGATTGTCATTCGAATCGTTCATCATTATCTGTGTAGCGCTGTAGATGAAAACAACACGGTAACCAAGACCCAATTCCGATGAAAGGCCAGGTGTCACACGTATAATTTGTCGATTGCCGCTTGAAATGGACAGCTTTACGACAGCTTACGACGAAATTGACAAGCTTTGCTCTTAACTGACTTCTTTTTCCTTTTTCTAATTTCGAGCTATCTGGATATTACATCACCCGAGAAGTATTCGTATGAGAGACGACAGATGTGTACGTTTATTACATTTACAGTGAAGGAAGGAAACGGTGGAGCAATGAAAGAAAACCGCATAGTATAGATTTTAAGAAGTATAATTAAAAGTATAATTAAAATTAATTTTACGTTTAGAGAAGTTCATTCAGACGCTGTTGCAAATGTCAAAACGACTGGTTAATTGCACAATGTAATTTTTCCCCCATTAGCCGTCACATAAATTTTATAGTCAGAAAAGACAGAAATTTATTTGACAGCGATTTATTTCGAATTTAAACGCAGATATTGGTAAAATTCACATTTTTGAAGCGAGAAAAACGTAAGCGATATATCTTGTACTTTCCGTGATAATTTAGACGGCGCAACGCGCATAGTCGACGTTTACATTTTTCACTGGGAAGTTAAATCGTGAGCGCGCCAAGTTGTACTTTGTCTCACTTAACCTGTAACTCCGATTCAAGCAGTTAAGACCGAGAGATGAATGTGATATAAAAAATAATAAAAAAAGTTCTCCTTTATTCTCTCTCTCTCTCTCTGTCTCTTTCTCTGACGGAACGTACTGATGTATTCACGCTACAATGTTGTACCAAGGACGACGAGGCGGCGGTACGCGAAAAGATCGCG
Source organism: Dinoponera quadriceps (assembly GCF_001313825.1). NCBI lineage: Eukaryota > Metazoa > Arthropoda > Insecta > Hymenoptera > Formicidae > Dinoponera > Dinoponera quadriceps. The sequence goes on along the minus strand of NW_014555184.1, from coordinate 1,465,784 downwards.
TCGTGGACCTACGGTTAATGGCACGTCGATAATTAATTCGCGATATCAATGCCGCATTTGTTATCTTCACTTTCTGCCCACGTAACGCTCGATGTTGCCGCTATAATTTACGTATTAATGATGAAGCCTGGCGCTAAGAGCTTTCTCTCTCTCTCTCTCTCTCTCTCTCTCTCTTTTTCTCTCTCTCTTGCGTTCTCAATACGGATTAAACAAAAAGAACGTCGAGATCCCTTACCCCCTCCTCTTCCTTTTTTCCTCTCTGTCTCTTTTTCTCTAACAGGGCACGTCGATTAATCTCCACTCTTTTCTGATCACGAATGTTCATCGGGAGCATACGAGGCGCAGGGGTCTCTAGAAATTTTTTCCCTCCTTTTCTTCAGCGCTCGTCGGCGTTTTTTAAGGATTATTTTCGCTGAATATGGCGACGCGTGGGGTCTCCACGGTTTCGCGTGTAATCATCCGATGATTTATTCCGCGCCGGTCGCGCCGACTTTAATGCCCGGCGGATAATCACACTTTTCGCCGGATGAATTTCGCAAATTACGCGCGCGAGGCACGCGTGCGCACGCTCGCCGCTTCGCGTGTGACACGCCTCGAAATCGCGAGAGCTGTCGCGAGTCGTCGCACGCGCGCACTCATTTCTCGACCACGGGCAGAAAGAGAGGGAAGAAGAAGGAAAAAAGAAATAGGAAAGCATGGAAAGCCAGGTTCTTCCCCCGCGAGAATCCGGGGTGACCGTAGCGCCGTGAGAAAATGTCGGATTAAAAGAGCAGCCGGTAGGCGCAAAAGTGACACGTACGTGCACGTGTGTGACGCACGACGAACGGGCTACTTGAAGCGGCCGTTCCACGAGAAACACACACCGCGGGGCCTCGCGGTGCGCGCTGCACCGTTACGTAACGTTCCGGTAGGGCGTGTTCTCACTGATAAATTCCATAACGATCCGGGTATGCGATAATTACGACTCGTGATCGTAAGATCAACGGAACGGCGAGCGACTCGTCGATCGGGCTCTTTAAGCGGTCGGAAAAGAAGAACAAAGGACGAACGAGAGAGACAGACAGACAGAAAGAGAGAGAGAGGGAGAAGGGGGAGGAGAGGGAGGGAGAAAAGGATAAAGGAGAAACGAGCCCGCGAGCGGACGGGGAGTTGCGTTACGCTCCGTTTTGCCGGAGCCATGCTAATTTCGGAGACACGTAAGTTCGCACAGATCGATAACTCTGTATGGACTTATTAGCGAGAACGCGGTATCGTATCGTACGCTCGCGTCGATAGCGAACTTGAGTCCCGCGCGTGATGAAGGACGCAATCGGCGTCGCGTAATTGAATTTCTGGGCGGTCCGACGTGTGTCGCGATTACTATAAGAGAAGCGAAAATTTCCCTTGATTAAGCCCCGCGCTTATATTACATCCATGAAACGCGCCTTCCGCGCATGGGCGGCCCGCGAGAACCGCGAATTCTCTCGTTTACATCCCTCGGCCCTTTATATCGCTGCTTTATACGCGCACCACCGCCCATTAGTTTCAATGCATCCTACAATTATTTTGCTTTACGGCGCACTCGCCCTTCTTCGCCTCCAAAGAGGCATTCTTCTTGAGGTAGTCGGTCCGTAAAACCGTTTCCTAAGGAATCCCGTCAACTTTTAATCCGCATATCGATAGAAATAGTATCTACACGTTTGCAAACATAGAAAACAACTGCTCGGAAGCTGAGGTTTCCACAACCAATGTTAACACTTTTTATACGCGTTCTTCGATATTAATGTTCTATTTTCAATTTTCATGTTTAATTTCTTCTAAACCGCATTTAGGATTTTAATGGAAAACTTCCGTGATATTAAAGATTAATATACAGGTATTGTACAAACATTTCGAAATTATTGATCGTTTTGTCTCGAAGATGTAGTCATAATAAATACAGGGTGTCTGTCGCTAAGTGGGATGTTCGATGTGTACTTAGACCAATGTGAACGGAAAATTCCTCTACTATTTTGCAAATAACTATGCAAAATTTTGAGCTTTTAAATCTCCTGAATAGTTGCTATGGCTGTTCCTGTTCAATGATGTCAAAAACGAGGAAATGCTTGCCAAAGTTTTTTACGTACTTTCAAATAAAAGGATGTATTCGTAAAATGATATTTGTAATCGATTCAACACACTTGTAAAATTGAACGAACACTTTCCTTTTACTCGAACAATCAACGAATAGTTGTAAAATTAACATCGACAAAATCATGAAAAAGAAAGTTCTGAAAAAATGTTCTGTCAGGTTAATTTTGCGACTTTTTATTTTAAAGAAAATAATATCTCCATGTTTGTTAACATAATATACACATTGTTTTAATTTCGTTCAAAACTAACATTTAAAAAATTACCATTTATCGCTTAAATAGTTAAATCAAATTATGGGAAAGTATTTTTTTTTTCTAGTAAAGGATCCTTTTATTGTCGCCACTTTCGATAATGTCGCGAAAATTCGATACTCTACCGACCAATTACCTTAAATGCCCGCGCGACGTGAAGCAGCGCGGCTTCATGGCTTCGCATAGGAGCCGTTCGAGAGGGAAAGTGAAAAGGAAAGAGGGAATTACTCTTTTCTCGAGTACCGTGCGAGTATTTGTCAAACGCAGTCGAATATAACCATACTGAAATCATTACTTCTGCCCGACATCACCGCATCGGAAGAAAGTCGATTACCTTCAACTTCGTGACCTGATTTAATGTCAAGTGATTTTGGCCCTCCCGAATATTATCTTGCGGTTGCGGTTGACACGGCAGGATGTAACGCGAGCCCACATGGATATCCGTCCGATATCGCAGCAAGGGCGTAATTAAAATATTTAAGTAACCTCGTGCTTTATAATAATAGTTTCCCATACGTCTTCCCGGAGGAGTCTTCCGGAAGACTTCGCTTCCCAAATTCCTGAGATCGTCGGGATCGTTAAACGGGGAAAGACTCGGAGACTTTTCGTCTCGCTTACACGTTTATCTTAATTGCGGCCGCACGACCGACGACTTTATATATAGAAATACAGGATATTTGGAAATAAAGTACGGGTGGGAGCGTATCTCCTCCAGCGTGAATCCACATCGGGATCTCACGTGCGCGCGCTCCCTCGTTTCATGAGAGAGTTGCGTCAACTCATTATTAAATGAAACCGAGGTTTTCGGTAGCCGTTTAACGTGAGTAAGCATGCGTAACAAGCGTGCACTCCGCGGTTGACCCACAAAAGCCGGACTTTCAAGTACCACCAGCGAAATAATTCCAATAATTCCAACACAGTCGCCCCAACGCGCCTTCTAGTCCGTTTAAACTTCTCGCTGCACGACAACTCGTTTTTACGGCTCATTTATACGCGTCATTTTATCTGTCGATATGACGTATATAAGTGCGTCCCGAAAAGAGAACGCGTTACTTTCCGCTGCGGCCTAAGTGATCTAAAATAGATACCTCTTGGCCAAAATTTATTTTTTCAAATTTCACCTCAAGTTGATACAAATAGTTTTATGATGTTTTATAGTGAAATAATCAGAAATTGTTATTATTTATTATTCTTTTATCATTCATCGGTAAATGTGATGCCAAAAGTATTGCTCACTCAACAATAATTTTTAGTTATATCTGTCACATTATTAAAATTGTGCTACATATTATATTAATTTAAATAGAAATTGTAGCATTATATATATATTTAATTTCGGTAAAAAAACATGCTTCAAAATAAGTAATTTCATATTTTATATTTCTGTTATTCCTGAAGTAAGGAATAATTCAATTTGTAGATGAAATAAACGTAACTTTATAATGGAAAAGTATTTTCTTGCTAGCAGTTTAGGTAAGATTTTAAAAGTTGCTGAAAGTTTTTGGAAAAAACTAAAATTGTATATATTAATCGTTAATATTTGCACTACTTAAATCTTTTATATTCGTTTTGCGCCTTCTTGCATCTTTTTGAAAATAATTGACTATTTCTAGATCCGTATAACGTATCCTATTGGACTCTGTATTTGTCTAGAAGATTTGGAAAGAATTAGAAAATAATAATACTCGTCTAATGCCCGCTTTCACCAACGTCGATTAAACTTTAAACCGAGTTTAGGCCTTTGTCTGAAGAAAACTCAGGTAAAGGTTTAATCGACATTGGTGAAATCGGACGTAAATGATGTAAAATCCTTCATATTCAAGAATATCGTAAAAGAAGAAAGAACGCGCTGTTTAAAAGAAACTGTTTATAAGAAAGATGAGTTACTTTTTACTTATCTAAAAAATAAAGTGAGACGAATGATGAATCACGAATAGTTACTATCCTTCTTTAAAACACATTTTCTATATGTCTAACATTATCTGTATATACAAAGAATCGATTTCGTCAAGATTCAAAGTTTTGGCCGAAAACTTTTCTTTTCAAATCACTGTTGTACGGGCGAGGAGACATTTTGGAGAGGAAGGACGGTCGGAGCCCACGGTTCGCGTTCGGCGTTTTGAGGAATTCCACTTCAACTTTACGCGCGCTGCCGTTTAAGTATTCATATCGTAGGCGCGTGGAATTTGACATTTTAAATGCATTTTATCTGTTTATCGCGAGCCTTCGTGTTTAACGCGCTGATATTCCGATTTTTCAACTTAATGGAAATTACGCGAAAATATACGGCATTAAAAAAGGCGGGAAAAAGGAAGAAAGAAAGAAAGATAGGAGAGAGTCGGCTTTTACCAAAGAAGAAGGATCTTTGCGTTAGAAACTTTATGCACATTCCCGTGGAATACAGTTATACGGCGGGGAGAATATTATACGACTTCGAAAGTACTCCCGCCGATATGTACGACATTCGCGCCTTTCCGCTGGTCCCTTTATGTGGCGGTAATTGCTATTCACATACCATTCAGTGCGATTTATAAAGCAACCGCCGGTGAATTTGTTCCTCGAGAGTAGACCTGGCAAATAACGCCGCCTGGAAATTTATCCGCGCGCCCATTTCGCATATACCGTTTAACTCTCGCGGTCAAAGTGACAAATCGCGCGTCCGCTTAATTTATTCGACGCGCGAATTTTTTCGATCCGTCTTCCTCTCTTCCGACTTATCCGCCAGCATATGAATCCCCTTTTGAATCGCGCCGCACAGCGATGAATACGATTCGAGTCTCTCTCTCTCTCTCTCTCTCATACATATACACACACACACATACACACACATACACAACACACGACTGCTCACGAAACTATTTCAAAGCCTCGCCGATATTCGTCGCACGAGCAGCGCACTTTATGAAGGACGTAAATCCATTTTTATGGCATAAGTGAATTTTATTATATATACGTTCTCGTGTTTTCAACAACATTATTGAAACTGGATTTGCAGCGAACTTTCGAGCCGAACGACTTGCGCGCGCGCGCGCGCGCGTCACAGATTCCGCGCGCTTCGCGTTAAATTGACTTATTTGCATTATTTCAAGAAATATGTGTTCGTATCGCAAAGTGACTTGTTTTTCTTTCTTTAGATCGTTGCTAATGTAATGTAATAAAAATGTAATAAAAATGTAATAAAACGGATCAAAACACTTGCTTATTGTGATCCGGTCAGTCTTCGGTAAGGAGTCGCGATTTGAAAAATTCCGTGATAATGGCCGGGCGAAATGAGCGAATATATATTCTTCTCGGGTCGACATTTCGATGTTATCTCGATGCTTTTAAGGATAGTTTGCGGCTATTTAGATGGTCTGGACTGATAAAAACTTACTTTGACGATACTGACACTCATTAATTTCTCTCTTGAATATATTCTATAGAGATTTTTCTCTCTTTGATTCTGTAGGTTTAATTTTAATGTTAATGTTAATTTCTGCAGTTTCCACAGTTAGATCGCTCCGGTGGAAACAACTGCTGCTGCTAACAGATTTTCGCAGCGAAATTTTACAGATTTGCAGTGTTACATTTGTAACTCTGACCATTATTGACTGCTTCTCAATGACTATACACTGATTGTACTTTAGAGAGTAGAATCAAACTCCGATGCGAATAGGTTAGAACTTGAAGTGGGTTAAAATGATTTAAAAATTGGAGACATAGCAACGAGCGAAGACTCGGCCGTGACCGACGATGAAATCCTATCGGTCGTCACACGTTTCTCTCTCTCCCTTTCTCTCTCTCTCTCTCTCTCTCTCTCTTCGCATCATATTTTCACATCGTCGCACGTTAGATTGTTACTTTATCTTTATTACATTTACCTTTACCCTTAACTGTAATGGGATAACGAGTTTGTTGCCGGATCGATTCGATCGCCGCGATAATGCGCGCCTGCCTTCGCGCTGCGCACGGTTTATTAAGCGTATTTTATCATCTCGCGAGCGCTGACTTTCACATTGATGCAGAAAAACAATTATTTCGCTATCGCGAGGCCGGTCCGTTTCCTGCACTCCGTATTGCGGCCGTATTGCCGCGGAGTTTTACGCGTCGCTCGTACGTTCGTTCGTTCGTTCGTTCCTTCACCGCTCGATAACTCTTCCCTCTATTCCCACCTTTTCCCGTTCGCGCCTCTTCACGCCGCGCCATAGAGAGACGCTAAACACCTGTGTTCACACCAGTGGTGCTCGGTGTGTCCTAAGTGGATGTGCCGACCTATCTCGAGCAAAGACTAAGAGACCGGGCTGACTTCCCCGAGCCGACCACTAACTTGAACATTTATTAGCGCCGCAGCTTAAATATGTACAGCTGGCCTACGTCTTGTTTGACTACGAATTGCCGGTCGTTGATGATAATGATTGGAAGTTGCCCGAGCTGCGCGAGGGAGCTCCGCGACGGCGGATCGCTTCGTTGAAATTTTGGGGAATCGGTGGAAGAGCGCGTGGAAGATCGTCGTTTTGTAAAATTGCGCCCTGCAACTGCGACAAATGTTGCAGCATTTTGTAAACATATCAAATGTAAAATCTTTATACATTCGTCTCTCAAATGAATACATAAAGATTTGCTTAATATCTTGCTTGAAATCTTTATACATTCAAAGTTAGCCGAAAACATGTGAAACACGAGAAAATCCAAATTATTAATTTGAAGAAACGTGTGGTTTACAACTTGGGTCGCTGAGGGAACAAACGTGTATGTTGTTCGAAATATTATATTAAATTTAACGCATTCAACATATTTCACATATCCTAAACGGCCCACTTGAATGTTTGTGTTAATTTAACATAAGATGAATATGTTGGAAAGTAACACAAATATTACGTCAAAAGTTAACATAAGATCAATACGCTGATCGACGAAAATTGGACGCTTTTCCTCCGCGAGCGTCGAGGAAAATCGCTCCAAGCTAGACGCACTATTTATTATGTTACTTTCATTCCTTTTTTCCTTCTTAACGAGAAGCAATTTTTTTTCCGCCCGAATACTGTTATGCGTCCGCGATAATGCGCCGACCTGAAATCCCCCTCGGATTTTCCGGCTTCTCTTTCTCGCGCACGGCTGCGGAGTCCGCGGCTCCCCGGATTCCCGAATAATCCGCGTTCTCGGGCGTGCACGCGCGCCCGCGCATTTCGGTGATGAGAATAGTCTCGGGGGCCGGCAACGGGAGCGCCGACGACGACGGAAGCACCGTTAAACGACGGCACTATTATTGGAGCGCGGGTGGAATTACGTTACGCTTGTCTTTTATTAGCCGCCGACGGCCGCCTTTACCGCTCCTCGCGCGCTTCTTCCTACTTGAGTTCGCCGCGAGACGACTCCTGCGGGATGACTAACGTCCGCTTTTCCTTGGCGCCTTTCCAGGACTCCACTTCGCCGGGGGATAGATTTTACCCACGACTTTCCTCTCTCTCTCTCTCTCTCTCGCTCTCCCTCTTTTTCCCCGTCTCAGCCGATCCCCCTCTCGCTCCCTCCTTCTCTTCCCCGCAGTCTCGGTACAACCTTGGCCAAGCAGGTAACTCTGTCATTGCCACATGGTGTGGACCAGCTCGTCGGAATCTTTTTTCGACGAGCACGCCGCCGCCGTCGCCGCGATAGACGACGTGAAACACGTCGTTTCATTTGCCTACGAGCGGCTTCTTCTTATTACGAGACAGGAAAGTTCGCTCTTTCGACACTCACGGCGGACACTCGCAATTGCGCGCTTTGATTCGACGCGATACGCCGCTCGTGAGGAGATACTCGATTATGATTGCTCGTTCTTGCATCTTCGAGATAGGCAACCGCTATCTTCTCACGCCGTGGCGCGAGATTTTCATCCGCCGTTGGGATATCCCTACGTCGCGTGTAATTGTCGGTAAACGGAGCGTCGATCGCAAAGCGCGAGCTGCGACGCTGTCATTTTCACGGAGAGCTACTTTCGCGAGCGAGCGAGCGTTTTGATTTTCCAACACGCAACGCACAGGTACTCGAGCTGCCTCACAGAGCTCACCTGGATACTTAACTGTGCAAACGCCGCGGAGATAAGATTCGGCAATGAGTTGATAGTGAAGAGTCGTTGAACGCGCGCTTATATCGGGAACTTCATTTCTCTTTTCGTTATTGAATTATGTAACGATGACTGTTCTACCTTCGCGGGGAGCGAGTGTGATGAGAATATATTGTTGGTCACGCGAAGAGAGAGAATCGGCGTTGAGTCTTTTCGATGATCTACGTTCGGTAGCGACTCGAGATATCATCCCGGGCGCACAAACCGTAAACATATTAACCCTTTGTGTACTGAATTATTTTAAGATTTTTATGCCCATGGGACGGATTTAATTTGTCGCTATATGGATTAATATGTAAAAGTAATACATTTTATGCCCAAGTAAGCAGATGACGAGTCTCACTCGTCAAATGTACCGAAAGGGTTAATGTACGTAATGTTTAGCTGAAGACCAATCAGAATATCGCGCCTCGGGATTGCTCTATTTAGAAGAAGATAGGAGTAACAGCACGCATACGGAAAAATATCATTCTACTGCTGCTACTTTAAGTGCACGAAAAAGTAGATTCGATTAAATCATTACTCCGATACTCTTTAGCGAATTTTTACTTGGACCAAGGAATATTGATTTGATCGAAATAAAAGTTGCGTTTCACGTTCTAAGGATAGTTTGCGCTTACTTAGGTGACCTAGAGACTAGTGGAATCCTACTTTGATGATACTACATTCGTCAACTTCTCTTTTGAAACTTTAATTATATAGATTTAATTTTAATGCTACCTTAAAGCTACAAATATTCTCGATATTTCGATTATTAAATTTATATGAACATTCAAAATTTAGGACATCATCATGGTCGGAAAGTGGGAATAAGTTATATCATTAGATAGAATTGAATTTATTTTGCTGTTTTAGTTCTTACTGTGTTGTAAAATTGAAGGTTTAACAGAGGGCCAAAATTTCGACTCGGGTGACTAGGTCGAGTGATTAAGATTTCAACCTAGTCGAATTTAGTTACTTATTAAAATTCACCGTTAATTCTGTCTTCTTCTAGAGTACACAAAGCGATATCCTGATTAAGTCCTTCGGCTTAAATTTACGCTGTACGTTTACGGTCACGACAATTTACGTGCGAAAGCCTTAAATACCTCCTCCGCGATACCTTGTGAAGATGTTTTCAGCAAATTTTTACCTCTTATCGCGCCCATTAAAATTGGATTATCAGAGCGCGAGTGGAGAAAGACAGAAAGAGAGAGAGAGAGAGAGAGAGAGCGAGCGAGAGGACGCGGCAGGAATATCGTCGCTATCTACCCCGCGTATCATAGCGCCCGAGTACATACCCCGTGGCCGGAACGCGGCAGGATTTATGGCAACAACTCGCTGCTCGCCTGCAACGAAAATGCGAGTGGAAAGTGGCCTTTTGCCGCGCGGAACGGCTCGTAAAATTCTAATCTCGTATTATCTCTTGCGCGGCGTACGTTCTCCTTGCATATTTCGCGTTAACCGCATTATACCTCGCGCGGCTGGTAGCAGCGGCTGCCACGGTGGGTTGCGGGTCGAGAAATCTAACATAGGGGAAAGTACGACATAACGAATGGCGCGCGCGCCGGCCGAGTTGCGAACCGTTCGCAACGCGGGCGCGCGCGCGCGCTCTCGTCGATGTTGGTATCGGTAGATTTACGCTGACCCCATTCCACCGTCCTAAATACACGCCGTTGTGCAAAGTACACCACTGGCGCGAGGCATTGCCGCTCGCGTTCTAGACGCCTCCGATCGGAAATCGTAGCGCGAACGACGGACGTCGATCGATGGGAGAAAGAGAATCATTGTCGTCGTCATCATTGTTAATTGTCCGGGAATAGTCACCTGGGGTCATTTCAAATCCCAAGTAAGGAAACGAGGCTCACTTCGCGGTGAGTTCTCTTGCTGATCGGGAACTCATGCCCACCTTTCGTTTAGACGTTTAGATCTAACCTGTGCAATAAGAATTGGCTGTGACCCGTCATATTCGTAGTACAAACCTGAAAAACTCGGTTGAGGTACAAGACGACCCCAGGTGATCATTTACGTCATAAAATTAATCAAGTATGGTAAGAGTTCGTATTATGAATGTTTTCAAAAATGTATAATAATTTTGTTCAAAAATATTTGTTATGTTACATATTTATATAACACGATAGAGAAATAGAAAAATCGTTTTTTTACAATACTGAATCAATACTAGTAACTCTGACTGTATGACCGCGATTTACTTTACATTCTTGTAAAATGAATGTTATTTAATATATTCTCAATCTTTTTTCATAATTATTCTTTACGAACCTTTAAATATCTTGTCGAAAATAGCCGATAAAACAGCGATTAACACAATTTTCCTAATATCTTCATTCATTAGAAATATTATCATAATAAGGCACTTGATGCGCTGAATCTTAAATACCTTTTTGGTGTGTCATTTTTTTTCAAACAGTAGCGAGTAAATCTACATCTATAATGTCCCCAAATAATATTAAATCATAGGGCAATCGATAATATGCTACATATTGTTAATAATAGCGGCTTTTAATTGAGGTCTAAAATGGCTCCAGGTGATCGTTTACGTAAAAAAAAAAAGAAAAGAAAAAGGTGACTACTCCCGGGTTAACACCGTCATCGTCGACGTCGTCGTCGTCGGTGGCGGCAATGGTGGTGGTACACACATACTTAACATGAATAGTAAAGAACGATAGATAGTCGCCAGAACGGTACGCGTGTTGCGCGACGGCACGCGAGTGTCCCCTCGGCGGCACGCGGATATTGTTTCAAGCACGATCGGCTCTATCCTCGATAGAGACGGCGATATCTCTCTCGGAATTGGATCGACCGCTTTCTGTCGCCCGCGTACGGAAGAACGGGAATCGTAAATCGCGGCACCTGAGCGTCCCGCTGAACCTGAGCCGCGATCCTTTCCTGTTGTAACTTTCATCAGGTGGCCGAATCGTTCGAAGGAAGGAAAGAAGGAGGGAAGGTCCTCTACTCCTACTAGATCAACTGCTTTAAGATCATAAGATTAAATCAAGATGGCGTTATTTAAGATTTATCTCAAGATGCTACGTAGCCAATGAAGCGACTTTTACAGCACTTCAAGATGAATTTGAGACAGTTTTAGATCGAAGATCGGGCCGTGAGCGCCGGCCTTAGACGCCGAAGGCGCTGCTCGATATGCGGGAGATCATTTCGTGACACACCGGATCGGCGGCTTTCGCTCGAAAGATACAAAGTGACCATCGAGACGGACGGAATCGCATGTCGTGGGAGTGACGCGCCACGAGGTGTCTTTAAATTGACTCGTTCCAGGAGAAAGTCGTCTTTTCCGTTCGCCGTCTTTTCCAATTCCCGTCGGTTACGCGCGCCGTTGAGAATTGCACAATCGATACCGGACGATTTGCGGCCCCGCGCACGAAGAGAGGGAGACGTAAGAAACGGCGGATCGAAGCCGCGATGCGGATCGAAATCGAGGAACGGAATACTGCTCGAGAAATTTTCATCCGTTCTTTCACGGCGAGATATCTTTCTTCTCGGCCTCATCGCCGTCTCGTTTGCGTCGCCGAGTCAAAATATCGCGCGTTAACGTATCGGACACGGCTTTGGCGCGAAATTAAGCGTTACAACCCGCTGCGACTGTCAATGTCTCCTATGTATTTGCTTATGTTGAACCACATTCGTGGACACGTATCTCCATTAATCCTCGATATCCGATATATACATATATTTATAAGAAAATAAAAACTCAACGATAAAAGTACTAAAACCAGTGAACCTCTGATGGTACACCGAGTGTTAAGAGCTCGATCGTATCTTCTCCATCGTTGAGAAATATACCTTACGTTTCTTCTCTCTTTCTGGAAAGGAGACAGCTTGCTGTGGGTAACTGCTGCGAGAGAGTGAGATATACATCTAAGGTACGAAATTGAACGAGACTCGGTAAATTCCCGACGTACGATTTATACGAGAAATCTGGACCACCGCGACGAATTTCGATAGAGGCGCGAATGTGCCAGCGATACCGGTATCTGGGCAACGTTTCGTAATGAGCCGGCTTAATTAAAGCAGAGATTATTTAATGAGGAGTTCTCGTCTCAAACGTCTATCTCTATGCGAACGGCTCTTCGCTGAACTTTGCGTCCGGCAGATTAAGCCCGGAGTTTGCCTCAATAATTCGGCCGATGAACCTGGCTCTCTTCTCAATGCCGTATCTGAAATTTCGTATTTGGCGAGGACATCGAGAGCCATCGAAGCGTTCCGCACGACCGGTGGGACGATTCCGGGGATCCGCTCCGCAGCTTTTCGCTTCAGCGACTCCCGAAAAACAGAGAGAGAGAGAGAGAGAGAGAAAGACTATATAGCTACGCCGAGTAATTGAATTGAGAACTGCAACGTCAGACGCGAGAGATTCGGTACATGAGTATCAAAAACCGTTATGTACTAATTAGAGTTGCATTACGTGGAACGACAAAATGCCGAACGAACGGAACGGAGTCACCAAAGGAACGGCTTCAAAAAGGAGACGATGCGAAGCGTAAATTTTAGCAGTCAGATTCGCTATTAATACATCGTGGACCGGGAACGTGACTCGATGTCTTCAATATTTTAAGCTTTGAGGACCGGAAAAAAATATATATAAAATATATAAAAATAAAATAAATATATAAATATATATACAAATATGTATGATACAAAGACTTCGCGATTTTAATTTTATCCAGAGGGTAAAATATCGAGGAGGTGATTATTCATGACAACTCTTCAATTTTCAACTTAACTTATCTTTGTGACTGAGAACTAAAGTAAACTTCTGTTAAAGTTAAGTTTACACACACACACACACATACAGTTGAAATAAGTATTTCGAAGAAAATAATTTTGTTATCCATTTGTATGTTCGAAGTTCAATTTATTAAAAGTCCCGCATTTGAATTGCTTATATCTCAGAAACTATTTGATGCCTCGGCATGTTTGCCGAGGAAACATTAATTTTAAATTGCTCAAAGAATTTTTCGGTGAAATTTTAAGTTTGAATAAATTATTGCAACTATATATATAGCCCGTATTATGTTAATCGCTTCTTTACTATTCTCGTCGACGCGAAGAAGATACGGACAGCTCAACGTATCGTACCGTTACATAACGAATGGAGTCACCGTCTCATTAATTATCGTCAGTCACATCCGCGACGTTACGCATGCATCGACAAGTATTTACGGCTCCGAACGATCTTCGATGACAGAAAAAGAGCAACACTCCTTCGATCATGTCGTAACGCGCGATTATTGATACGAGAGGATCACTTTCGCGCTCCTCTCGTCGAACGAGTCACGACGACGTTATTCTATATGCCATTAGACGCGGCATTGGCCCGTGCTGATAAGCGGGTGGTAATCATCAGCAGCTCGATGAAAGCGTCGGATTAATTATCACCAGGGTAAAGCACAGTACCGGATGTTTAGGTATTTAGGCTTTTCGATTGCGGACTGAACACGCCGTCGGGCACGCCCCGGTGTAAGTTCCGAAAATAAGATTAGCGTCCCGGATCTCGCGAACAGCCGTGTTACGGAGAGATGTGAAAATTTATAATCAACAAAGACCTTGGTTCGCACATTAAATTCTCGTGGGATCATGCATGGAAAAAAGTCCGATTAAATTAACGTGACAATGAATGAATCGAATGCGTCTTGGTTGAAAGAAACAAAATTTTTGGTTCTTGAGACTGAATTTCATTTATAAGAACTATACTAAAAAAGAAGTACTACCGTTCAAATAATATTATTTGATTCAAGTGAAATAGTTACTCTAATATACTTCTTGGGAAATATTTATTAGCAATAGAAATATAATTGACTGTACATAAATATTATATTTTCTACGTATATAAGTAGATATTTATTTGTATGTGTCAAAATAATTGCGACAAATATTAAATTCATAATATTGAGAATATCAGAATTTATCTGTTTCCTTCAACTAAAACGTGTTTGATTCATTCATTATCACATTAATTCAAACAATATTTTTTCTTCGTGTGCGGATCGTCCGACTCGGAAATGAGCGCAGTTGCGATTTGAAGTCGTGATTTTCCGGCATCTCCTTTTTCGACTACTCATAGTGAAATTGAAGATCGAGATCAAGTCGAAGATTTCTTTACACGACCAAAGTTGAGCGGAGCCTCGTGAGACATGAGATTTACGAAGTTTGTGGGGAGATCTTTCTTTAAGGACGTTGGTCTCTTCACGTAGATATCAAGCTTTCCTCAACTTTATGTCCCGCGAAAGTCTCTAACTGACTGCATGTTTACTGAAAAGTTATTTCGCCGGCTACGAAACCGTTTTAGCGACTACGAGATATTCGCGTTACCTTTCTTAACTCAATTTCTCCGCAATATTAATCTTATCATTATCAAACAATTTTTTGTTCGTCCATCAATTGATAGTCCTTCTCACTGGACTTGCTTTACGCATTTAAGGATGTATTAATTCTTCTCACACCTACAATCGTGTTTGATTCTCGCTGGTTATCTTTTATATACATTTAATGGATATCGAAGAACCCGATATTTTTGATGATTGATATAATTGGCTCTTGATATTCGATGATTGATGAATATAATTGATATTTGAGGCTTAACCGAAGAAATGTATATAATAATAATATTAGTAGTAATAGTAATATTAATAGTAGTAGTAATACGCAACGTAAAATTATCATCATTAACACTTTCACAACCGCATGTTAGCGCAGTGAAACGTCGCCAGTGGCCGGCAATATTTTGGAAGAAAAAACTTTACGTAAATTCATGAAACAATTAACATTATTATGACGTGCTAAGAAAAGTTTTGCAAGTGGCTTGCCACTGGTACCACGTGGGAGTCACCGGCAAATAGCGACTGGCCTATCAATGGTACCACGTGAGTGTCACCGGCAAATAACGACTGGCCTACCAATGACACCACATTGGTGTCAGCGGTTGTGAAAGTGTTAACGTTATAGCAACTTACTAGAAAAATTTTTCTCCCGACTATAATTCTTTCACTTATACGATTCTAGTTACAAATACCAACATTTCTTTTTTCAGTTTTCGTGGCTCTGTTCCTAACGTTTCCGCCTCGAAATAGTTTCAAGTTATTCTTCTGTCTGAGGAAGTAGACTGATTCACGTTCTCGAAATTTTATAGAAATTATTTGATATTTTTTTATTGTTCAAAAGTCTATGAACATCTAAGACCTCGGCGACCCTGCTTGCCTAGCCCACACGAACATGTGTGCTCTATAACCTAGGCCAATAAATTTCGCACGATTGCCAAAACGACGTTCGGTCGTTTACCTCCTCTCCTCGGTCGCGGCGCCAGTTTCCGCCGAGAATGGTGCACCACGTCGCGCGTCTAATTTTAATCTTTTTTCCCTTCGTTCTCGTCCTCTCTCTCTCTCTCTCTGTCCGTCTTCCGTGCATTCCTTCTCATTCCCGCCGGTGTATGCCACCTCTCGTCAGACTTTCGTGGCGGAACGAGACGCTGACGAGCGTCACGGAAATAGAAGACGACGGACGCGTTAAGATCCGACGTCGTCGACAAGTTCGCCCGAGTTTAAGTCAACCTTCGGACCCCGCCGTGGAGAGCCCGTTTCCTCGGCTATCCGACGGGCTACCCAGCCACGGAATTAGGCGACCCCTGTCGTCAACGTTGTCGTCATCGTCGTCGATCGGGGAGGTCGGGGTGACCGTTAATTCTGGAAATCGCCCCGACCGACGCTTATAGAGACTTTTGTTCTCTCATCGCCGGCCGGCCGGTGTCTATTTATACACGCGCCGGCACTTGTTAGAAATTTCTCATGCCCCGTCACACGCGCCGTTTCTCGTCCAATCCTTTTGTCGAACACTTTTGTGCCCATGTAGCATTCTTTTCGGCGCCCTTTCGCGACTGGTAAGAATCGAAGAATTACGCGAGAGCGTCCTGTTCCATCGTTCGTCGCGATGTTTGCGTTTCCAGCGAAAAATCCCAGTCGGTGTCTCGATGTGAAGTCGATTATGATACTCCATGAAATGCAATTGATTATCAACGATGGTTTCGTTGCAACAGCTAAGTTCTTTTTCTCCGTGCATAATACTGTTTTACTGATTTGATCGATAATACTTTCACTGATTCGACTTTAGACAGTAATAAGTGACGAGGCATACACGGATACGGTAAGTATTCCCGAAAATTGCCCGGCAGCCTGGGTAATCGTCACCGACGCAATACTCGGCGAGCGTCATTACAGCGCGTAATACGCCGTGTAATTAACGACCGCGCACCGACGACGACGATCGCTAATTGCGAAGGCAGAGAGTGCCATTCCGGGCTCTTTGATTGCGTTTGACGAACGAGCCTGTGATAATTCGACTCCCTTTCTCCACGACAGCGATATGGTCCGACGATAATTCACGACGGATGGACATTCAAGACGCGGAACGTTTCCACAGTGGTAATTTCTCGCGCGGCGTAAATCCCCGAGACGTGCGAGTTTGATCTCGGATTAACTCCGACGGAGAGTCGATCATAGGTTGGTGCGAGGGGGGGGGGGGGAAAGAGGGGGAGGACGTCGAGACGGTCGCTAATTTCGAAAAGCGCCTCGTTCGCGCCATGAAGGTAACGTCGGCCGTCTATAAAACACATAAATCGCGAAGTTTAGTGTACCATCCGGTGAAATAAAAGGGAAAAAGGAAACGGTTAAGTGGATGTACGATCTAGCGAATGATGAGTTTACGAGGACGCGCGACACGACGACGACGACGACAGCTCGGCTCACCCTTGACGACTCCCATACCCTATGTAGGAATCGTATACATTCGGCCGATACTGGAGACTGGCGAGATAGCAGTTCGATAATGAAATACAGATTTCACATCACGATGCCATTGCCTTAAATAAGAAGGCGGGAGACGTCACTAACGTGGGGCCTAAATAGCTCAGTAGTAAAAGCGGTTGCCTGGCAAATGGGAAGACCCGACTTTGCTTCGCTTCGGTGATTTTTACCTCATGTAACAATTGAAAGTGGATATGTGCAGGTACAAATTCGTGTTGTATTCTGGACCCTTCCTCCTACAGTACGTACGCGTTCTAGCTAATGAATACTTTTATAACAATTTGATAGCTGTCAAGCTCTGTGTAGAAATGCCAGAGCTCTGACAAGCACAGCAACTGTCGTCAAAGAAATTCACTATAATTCGTAATTAACGTCAACTTTTAAAATTAACCGAAAAACCGAATAACTTCAGATCTGCGTATCTCACATTAGACAAGTTTCAATTAACTACTATTAATACGTATCTTAGAATCATACGTTTAAAACGTCACACTTCTAACCAGAATCTACGTGGATTTCCCAACTAGAATCTATAATTATTTCGAGAAGTCGGTCTACGAGGACGGTCCGATAAGTACTTAGCCTACAAAAGAAAAACGAAAATTTTGGAAAAATGGCAATTTATTTCTCAACATAGTCTCCTTTTAGCTCGATACACTTGACCCAGCGATGCTCCAACTTCTTTAATCCATCTGAAAAATACGTTTTCTCGAAGTCTGCAAAGGCCTCCGTGGCGGCGATGACCTCCTCATTCGACTCAAATTTCTGCCCGGCGAGTGACTTTTTCAAGTTTGGAAACAAAAAAAGTCGCACGGGGCCAAATCTGGAGAATACGGTGGATGGGGCAGCAGTTCGTAGTCCAATTCGACCAATTTGGCCGAATGAGGAGGTCATCGCCGCCACGGAGGCCTACTTTGCAGACTTCGAGAAAACGTATTTTTCAGATGGGTTAAAGAAGTTGGAGCATCGCTGGGTCAAGCGTATCGAGCTAAAAGGAGACTATGTTGAGAAATAAATCGCCACTTTTCCCAAATTTTCGTTTTTCTTTTGTAGGCTAAGTACTTATCGGACTGCCCTCGTATATTCCAATTAGATTCCAAGAAATTTTCTATGCTGCCGGTACTGAGTCACTACTTCGCCAGCGGTTATTTCTTACTTACGCGTTCTATCCATACACGTACTCGTGTTTGCTCCCTATCATCTTTTTCGCGTACTCCCAGAAGCGGAATTAGCGAAGATTTGCTCTCTCTGTTTCAGATCCCTGGAGGTTTTCTACCAGCACGGGAAAACGCACTCGGCGCTGTTGAAAGCGCAACACGCTACCAGTGGTTGCGATCTCAGCGGACCATTGAGATTCTCAAACTCGGTGATCCTGTGGCTACGTTGCAACAAGGTATTTCCCGGTGCATGCTACTTCGATACATCGCGGCACCCGATCGATATCCCGTTGCCATTGCGTACCGTCACCGGCAGACCGCGTGATTTATCGTCACATCGGCTCGTGGATTCTCGTTGACGCGACGAGTTTTCCGTCGTCGTCCGCTACGATCCCGCGTTCATTCGGACGCGATTCGTTATCCTCGTTGAGCAGAAGCTTCGCGACAACGTAGTGACCTTACGACGTTTACGCGAAGTAACGATACAAGAAAGTTTGACGCAATCGGCTCGCAATGTTGCCACGCGCGTTGCGTACTCTCTAAAGTGAAATCAGTGTATTATCGCTGAGAAACAGTCAGAGACGGTCATGATTATAAATATAGCACTGGAAATCGGTAAAATATTGCGAAAAACAGTTTTTAATAGCAGCGATTACTTGCGTCAGTAAAATCTGACTTCAGAAACAATGAAGAAAAGTATTATTTATCACTTCTTTTTTATCATCTTAGTCATTCCTAAGATACTGTGTCAATGATTTTATCTCTGAAATATTCCTTAATTATGTTTAATTAATTTAATTAAAATAGTATTTAAAACATACACGCATACACATACACACACACGATTACCTTTATGGAACTTGAACGCGTAACAGTGACTTGCAGTGAATTTTTCACTGGCCGAAATCAGTGTAAGAAATATAAAACAGAGGAGCTGAACGGAAATGACTAAAAATTAGCGAATACTTATAGAATCTCGGTATAATACTGTTTTACTGATTCAATCAGTGACATTTTCACTGATTCGATTTAAGAGAGTGCATTGAGAAAAATATTCTACTAATAAGAAGAGCAATTACTCAGTTTATATTTTTATATTTTCTTAAGTAGTAGTTATATCTTCAATAAAGAATATTTCTTTATTGATAATAGTTTTTAAATATACTCATAACAAATTTTAGACAAACTTGTTCCCACGTACTCGACAGAAGAATTTTCTTTTCAAGAATATTATAAACTTTATTAAAGAAAAGTTAAATTCGATTAATTGGAATAAGCAAACAAGAGTTTGTTTTAATTTAATCGTTTTAATTTCTTGATTGAAGTATTGAACTTATTAAGATTCAGAATATATTTCAAATAAATTCATACTTATAATATATTATATTTATAATATTGTAATGATTATTATTACTTATACGACTATTATTTATGATGAATTTTTTCGATATATTTGCAAATATATGAATTTATGAAACACTTGAAAGAAGTATTATTTACTTGAATGCAGTATATATTTTTCTATGGGCGACAAATCTTTTGTAGGTAACGAATAATCGCCGATCGATTTGGTTTTGTGCAACGAAAATTTCGGCGAAAAATTTCGATGGAAAATCCCGGAGTGATAGATCGAAAGGAGGACGAATTGAATGAATGACCGCAACGGCGCGTTTTCAACCGCGGAAAAGACGCGTGGTGGACGCAGCTGCCGGCCGTAAAGTACTATCGCGCTTGCGTAGTTAAAATTTATTGTTGCTCGGTATGCCTTGGTTCGTTTTATCGATGTCCTAGAAGCTGAGTGTCGTGCTAATCGACGGCGCCATATACAACGCACGTAGCGTGATAAATATTTCGCTTTATAAACCCGATAGAAAAATCCGAAGGACAAGAATTATCGCGACACGTTCGTGAAAAGCGTCATTTAGCGCGTTAATCGTTGAAAATTATATATATATATATATATATAAATATTCCATACGGTGAATATTTATCTTACCGGTCTTGTATCCGATGCCGCGCGACCTGCCGGCGCGAGGTTAATTTACGAGGACGACTTTGGCGCGTGGTAATGCCGTTCGTCCGTTCCTTCTTGCGTCCGTTCAATCGTTTTCACGCCGGGATCTCAACCGAAATAACTACATTGTGCTCTCAGCGACGTTTCCCCTGATAAACGATAAAGTTTATTGCCTTAAATGCGTTTCGTTTGGTTTATCGTCGCCGTCGACTGTCCGGATAATCGATGCTACCGCTCCCAACGACCGTAAATATTTTGTTCCGTCTCTTTCCGGAGATCACCGTTCGATAATTCTTGCGACGGAGATCGAACCACCCGACGACACCGCTCGACACCGGGCTGATCTGACTCCCCGGGAAATCTCTTTCAATCGAAAACGCAGTCTCGAAGGTGAAATTAACATGTCCCGTGTGGGTCATCATCATGGGTACCACCCACTCGGAACTTATCCGTTCAAATATAAGTCAACATGTCCAAGCATATTAAATAATGTGGCTTAAAATGGCAAGAAATATGTAAGAAAAACTTCAGTTAACACATGAATTTTCAGTGTAATCAGCCATGTACAGGATATATAAACGGTTATCTATCCACAAGTGTTTAAAGTTTACAAATAATAGTACAATTGCTTCAAACATTTTTTTTTATTAAAAATAGAATATAAGAAAGGAAATATAAATATCAAAAGCGATTACGATTGCGATGGTTGAAGCTTTAAGGAATATAAATTAATTAATTACGCCTACATTACGAAGGAAGGAGAACGCGAGAGCGAAAGGGGGACATCACGCGCGGGGGAGAGATCGTCGGACGTCGCGATTAATTTCGATTCGACGCAAGATGTCTCTATCGTCGGATTGCAACTGCATACTCACACACACCCATGCAGACATCTTTGTGCCTCTCGGCTCTCACCGGCCGTGTTTTTTCCTCGCCTTAACAACTTAATGCGATGTCGGGATTACACAGCTGTCAAAGTATCGCCGTTTCGTAACGGGACGTTAAATCGCGCGTGCCACGGATGAACGACATTTCGAAGGGAGGAGTGAATACAAATTGCAAGTTAATTATGTGGATAGATGACGGCACTGATTACACGGGTAGGGGGGGGGGGAGCACCCGCGAATTTATCGGTTCTTAATGTTGTGATCGCGTTACACCGGCATCTCGGAGACGGATGGAACCTCCCCCCTCCCGCTCAAGATTCCTGGCTATCCACCGGGCGCGTATTATTTCATCGGAAATGTTCGCCAAAGTGTCGATCGACAGCTACTGTCACGAGAACTATCATTTCACCGACAGCGCTTTCCGCGTTGTCAATTTACCACGGCGGCTCGCTCGTAAATAGAAAAGCAAATTAGGAGGTACTTTCTGACGATAAATATCGGCTCAACAATCAGCCGCGAATATGCGAGGCATTTTGCTTCGACGTGGCTGCGTTACCTTTTTTTTGCTACCTCTTCCCATCTTTCTTTTCTTACGTTACCTCGGAGGATCTTGCGTGTCGAACGGGATACGCGATCCCTCCTCTCCTCCCCGCAATTGTACGCAACGAAGATTCCTCACGCACGCCAAGTGTCATTGGTGCTGTCTAGAGCCGTAGATATAAATAGAGAAGCGACATTGAACCGACAGGATCGGTTTCATTAGCCGCCTGATTTACACAACCGAAGCGACATTTTTTTTGCGACTGCGACTAAAAGCATACGATGTGCCGGTAAGTTATACTATTTTTATTATAATTGTCGTATATCATGACGCAAAAAATTCCAGTTCTGTGCCGAGTTATAACGAGTAGCTAGAAATTATGGGGAGAATATTTTTACTTAGATTATAATTATTATTAGGGTCAACTTCTTGTAAACCTTTCTTTCTCACGTATCTTCTTTCTTTTACTTCCTTATTCGGTTGCTCTATGCATCGTCGTAAGAAAAAGATGGTCGACTTTCGATATATCGAATTCACAATGTTATTTCTGTATTTGTATCTGGAACTCTAATACAGTCCTGTTTCGTAGCATAGTGACATTTGAAATTGCGTTAAACGTAATACCGTCAAATTGAGAGATGATGACAGATCAGCTGTTTTAGAGCATCATTGCCGAACCATCAAATAATCAACAGTTATGATGCACGAATAATCGGGCACGATGCGCTTGGAAATGTTCAATGTCACTGTGTCTAGGGAATAGGATTGCACTACTGCAGTTTTCTGTACAGTCGGCATCACATACGCCGTATCATTCTCTAGACGGAAAATTACACGATTTTCAGCGTATGTCCACAAAGTCCACAAAGTTGAAAATTGCATACGTAACTCTAATTACGATAATATTGGCTGTATTTATAACGGTCTTGATCTTACGTGCATGATCTACACATGCAAGGTTGGAATGCAATTTTCGATCTAAGGGATGGTACAGTATGCACGACGCCGACTGTACAACGCATTCGTCCTTGTACCACGGTCGAATTCGACACTTACGAACCGTCGAGAGCGCGGGACGCAGTTGCGCGTCGTTAAACTACCGAATTACTGCTGCGTCTCGCACAACTCGGGCGCGTTGATTAATCCGCGAATCGATTAACCTTCGTCCGACTTCCGAGCGGGGTTCCGTCGTCGTAAAAGGAAAGGAAAAAATACAAGAAGAGAGAAGCGAGAGGCAAAACAGAGCGAAAGCCGGGCGAAGGGGGCAGCGGATGCTGATAGCCGCGGCCTTTCCGGCGCGCATTCGCGGCAGGATCGCGAATGCGAATGTTTGACACAGATACCGCGTTGCTGGAAAGCACCGGGTATCCCAGATAGACCCGCTTGCCTGGCCGGCCGGCACGAAACGATCGATACTATCGCTCGATTTCGAAATCGGAAGTCGATCCCGCGGCCTTGCCTGTGCGCTCTGCTCTAAGAGGCGGCCGTTTAAGAATTTCTTTAGCCTGCCGTTGCTGCAAATCTGCGGTCTGAGGGACTTTCCCTGAAAGCGGCGGCATTAAGTAACGGCACGCTCTCGCGTAAGGTCCCGTTCACACCGTATTTCCTAATCGAGCGGACCGCACGAACACCGCGCGCGTCGCAACACAATCGCGCTTGAGAATGAATGGGAGCCTGCGATATGCATGTCTTCCCCGCGCATTTCGTGCGGAACGGGTTCTCTCGTGGTTTCTTTGTGCTTCCGATCGTTGCCGCTTTTTTCTCCGCGACTTCGCCGTTTGTTCGTGCGTCCGCCGCTCACAAACGTATACCGGGTTTTTCGTTGTTGTTTAAGAGGATTCGAGGAAAGACGGGATGATAAGCGCCGACATTTGATGAAACACCTAAGTCGATGCGGAATCTCTCAGTCGTGACGCTTTCATCTCCGGCTTCGGCTTTGACTCGGGCTTCGTGCTCGATGAGTTAAGCAGGACATTACGGGGCCGGGTTATTACGGACATTTCCCACGCGAATCCGTCGGTGAGCGATAATGGTGTGAGAAAGGCTTAATAAACGCAGAACTCTCGTACGTCGCTGTTCCGTGCACGGATCGCTGGCTGCGTTTTGCGAACAGCCGCACTGGAATGCCGGACTTTTCTGCCGCGGTGCAAATACCCCCCTCCTGCCTTCACCTTTCCATCGATACTTCGCAACCGCTCGCGCGCACACGCGCGGATACCTACGGCACCGGCACGCATACAGCATCGCGCGCGGACGAACTTCCGCCCCTTCTCCATTGGCCGCCGGAGAGTGAGAGGCGATACGATTTGCTTTTCCCGTTATCGCCACCGACCGGCACCTTTGATTCAGAGAGAGAGAGAGAGAGAGAGAGAGAAAGGATCGATTTAAGTTTCCTGGAGCTCGCAAGAGACCGAGCATGACCGACCAAGTCCAGGATAAGTCAGTCCGGGCCAACGAGACGAACTTCTCCGCGACGGAATCTAAGCGCGCGTTCGAAACGTGTTTCAATTCATCACTAGTGGATCGCAGCTCATTAAAGTCTCCATTTCTCATATTCGACTAGGCGTATAAATAGCGCCTCGCCCAAAATTATCCACGTCTCTAGTCACCGGAGGAGAGGGGGAGGAGGACCCTCGTGGAAAACCGACGGTCATCGCGTCGCTCGTCGTTCGTCAACTGTCGTCCCGATTTCCCTGCGGTCGTACGTCTCCGGTTATTAATAAACGTGTCCCGTGGTTCGCGCGTGATCGTGAACCCCTTTTACTTCCGCGATAAATTCCGGAGCGTGTCCGCTCGCGAGCGCGCGGAAGCGCTCCGCCGGCGTGGCCGACGATCTGCGCTTATATCCGCGTCCCGCTGCGTACGGGCGCAGCGGAGAAATGGGTCGGGTTTAAATAAAAGCCCAAGAGAGAGAGAGAGAGAGAGAGAGAGAATAATTTCGCCCACGTTTGACGTACCGTTGAGTGTCGCGCGCTCGCTTGCGGGATCTTCGAACGCCAACGAGGAAATTGACCTGACGTTTCTTCCATCGTGTTTGCATATTGATCGTCGACAGAGGTCCTTCGCATCGTGATCGTGTTAGCGATAACGTTGCGATACCCGAAAAAAGAGAGGAAGGAAATCGTTCAATTCAAACAGATTGCTGGTCGGCCTGGATCGAGGCATGTATTGAGTAAAATTTTTACGAAATCCGCGACGGTATACGGAAAAAATGCTCTTGTATCAATAAAATTGACCAACAATGTTATAAGAATAATATTATTATTATTCTTTAGCATTACTGTCCAGAGTGAGGCTTGGCTTCTTCAATCGATATTATATTATTATTTATTATTAAACAAACGGGGAAACAAATATTCCCTTTGGAAAAATCATATTAAAGTAAATTACACTTTGTAAAATCCGCGTACACAACAATAGCAGAAACTAAAAGCTGAACCCAACAGACTTAATGAAATAAAAAAACTATTTAATTTAACTGAGTATCACGAGATTTATTTTTAAAAAATCAATAACATCGGACATTATCCAACATGTTCAAACGATTGATTAATAATTGAAGCAAATCTTCTTAATTCTATAGCGATAATATTGAAACTAATCCATTATGATTATTTCAATAACTCGAGTATTAGTTTCAACGATATGACTATTTAATCAAGAGAATTTAATCAAGAAGACTTATGGCGTTATGCGCAAATTATATGGATAAAATGGCAATGTCTTCCATATCTCGTCGACGTACAGCAAGAAAGTTATATCGGAAAAGTTACACGAGAAAGAGAGAGAGAGAGAGAGAAGACCGTTCGATTTTCGCAAATTACCGGTCGTTCCGGGAACGTGACGAACGAAATGGAATCCTCGCGGAACCGTCGCGTCTTAACTCGTCGATTTAGTTTGCGAGTAATTACGCGTCGACGAGAGAAATCTCGCGTCGCATCCACGCCGTCTACGCTTCGGTGCGCGCCTCCCCGCGCCGTCTCCTTCCTCCTCGTCGAGATATCCGGACGCGTTTCCGTCTTGAAAACGAGAGTTTCCTGTGCGCCGATAGGTAGCAAGGGGAGAGCCGAGTTACGTGAGTGCGCGAGAAGTTCCTCGATTTTGATGCGACTTTCCGAGAAATGGAAGTGGACTCGAAGAGCAGCACCGTGACAATTAATTCGTCGGACGAATACTAATTATTATCAAAGAGAAAGAGAGAGAGAGAGAGAGAGAGAGAGGAAAGAGGACAAGCGTGCGTTTACGGATGTTTTGTGTCGTATTTTCAATGGCGCATCAAAGGGACCGCTCATAAATTTAGTGTTTATCAAGCACGTTCCTATATATTTATTTCACTATTTAAATAATAAATGTTAATTTGAAACGAAGTTGAGGTAGATACATATATGTGGATTCTGATGAAACTCATTTCTTATTACAATCTCCTTTGAGTGGAATAACTTTTTTCACCTAGGCTCCGAATCACTGTCAAATTTTTCGCGTCACTTTTAAATGCAATGTAGATAAATTTGTAATTTTTTCCACAACCTTTTCATCATTTTGATTTATGGCCAGTACATCTTTAAGTTCGCGCATCGACATTTCAACGCTGTGGGCCCTTCGTGCATTTCACGCCCGATGTCGTGCTCGCCGAAATCACGAGAGACGCGTTGCAGTTCATTAAAGAAGTTGAGGAAGGATTTGTAACGGCGAAATAAGTCGGGGATAATGTCTCTCTAACGGCGTCGCGGAGCGATTTTTCTGTCATTTTCGGTGATTATTACCGTCACGTGACGCGGAATGTCACGTCTCCGAACGAACAAGTCGTCGGCGTGTCTCTCTTCTTTCCTCCCTCTCTCTCTCTCTCTCTCTTTAACACGGCGATTTTACTTCGCAAATCATTAGAGAGTCAACGAGTAACTTTTCCGGCGTAACTTTTCGTCGACAGAGCGATCTCCCCCCGCCTACTTGGCCCCCTTCTCCCGTGATACTCGAGCCTGCGGGTGAATGCCGCATTCCGTCCGCATTGCGGATGCGAAAACGCGAGATCGTGAAAAATCCCGGCGACGAGCACGCTTTTACGATCCGCTCGTGTTGAAGTCCCGTCGACTGCCAAGGCGACGGCGGCGAACTATCGCCCCCGGGAAAGCAGCCGGTGTTGCTCCCGGCGCTGCTCCGTGAGCGGAATTGATCGCGGAGCAATTTTTCCGGGTGCCGTATCAATGATACGATGATGAATTGGCGCGACGTGATCTTCGCGCGCGTGAAGATCCGCGATGACGACGTTCGCATCGCGCGATCCGGCGAGCCGCCTCGACCTCACCGCCGAACGGATACTAATTATTATGCGCGGCGGAGGCGTGTTCAGGTGTGCGTAAATGAACGCATCCGCGCGATGCATCGTGGCGATGCACCTCGGCGCTACTTTGTATCGGCAGCTTCTGCGAGAATCGTCGACTCGAGTTTCTCATACGAGCTCCCGCATCCTTCCGATATTCGACGTTCCTTTAAATACGATAACTTCAGCGCGATCAAAACCGATCTTAACACGATTCTAACTTTTTCTAGACGGGGACAAAAATCATGATTTCAAGGGCAAATTTGAACAAACGAACGCCGAATTTTACAGATGGCTTTCTAGCAAGAGACACAAGTTTTGTTACGTTATCCTGTCCTTATGTTATTCTCATTTAATGAAGAAAAGGGTAATAGATAATATAACTAGTTTCGACTTGTGTCTCTTGCTGGAAAGCAAGCATAAAAATTCACACTTTAGATTGCTAACTTCACAGATCTATTTGATCCAGTGATTCCTATTTGATCAACAACTATACCAACGTGCACATATTGTTGCATAAATGTGTAATTTGGTCCGTGGACATAATATTTATTAGAAGGGGAATAATCGTCGATTTTGCCGATTCAGTAATTGTTTCTCTTCTCTCAGTCCTTCTTTTCTGCCGTGGCCTTCTATTGTGTTTAAGCTTCTTGCCATGTTGTTCTAGAATCGCAGGGACGCGCGTTACTCTAAAGTTTCCTTCCGTAAACTTCGTACTTCTCGCCACTTCGGAGCTTGCGAAAATAGCTGCCACTTTAGCGGTAAGAAAACATTCGTATCGCGTAAATACGTACGCGGGAATTTACACAGCACAGATTTTCCCACTATAAACGCTCGCGCGCACTCGGGCCGCGTTCTTATCAGTTTCTAAAAAGCGTTTCAATCACACGTCGTATTACATTCAAGTTTGCAGTATCGCTACTTTATTTCTTTATTCACGGAAACCGGCTATTTGTTTGCGATATTACCAATGCGCATTGATTTTCCCCCGCATCAAGTTCTCTCTCTCTCTCCCTCTCTCGCTCGTTCTCTCATTCTCTCGTGCTTCATCCGACGATGCTTCTCCCGTCCGGAAAGTTCAGGGTCATGTCTGTACTACCGCAAACATACGCTCCGGCCCGTCTAATCAGTGTCATGCATGATGTTTATTCAGTCATTTAACGCCCTCGTTTATGAATGCCGGTGTCGTGTAAACAAAATGCGGAGTTACATTTCAGTACCGCGAAAAGGCGCATTTCTTGACGCATTAGTTCGCGTCGAATTACTCATGTCGAAAACGAATTGCGCTCGCAAGGACTCGCGTCGCGGGAAAACGGCGGAAATTCACGTTACCAAATCCGTGTTAGATTAGGCTTTTAACGGAGCGTAAAAGGACGGAAACTCGCGTCATATAGCGCGAATTATTTCCCCGATTTGCAAATGTGTTTATATTGAGTCCGAGAGCGAATACTATGCCATATAAGATGCCTGTCGTTAAGTGGAACATCCGTTATACATATACTTGTAGCTTAGGACGATGTGAACAAAATAGCCTTCCACCATTTTGCAAACAATCACGCCAAATTTGGAGTTACTAATTATTGAAAATGGCCGTGTAAAGAAGCATCTGTTGTTAATAATAAAAAAATTGCGTGGTTACTTGCAAAGTGATAGGGAACTTTTTTGTTCAGAATGGCCTAATCTATACAAGTGTACGGCGGCTGTTACACTTAGCGACAGGGTCAAGGTTCAATATACTGATATTTGTCACTAGATACCACAGTTGTCATTGTACTTGTAGATTAAATCATTCTGAATAGAAAAGCTCCTTTAACATATTGCGAATAATCACGCAAATTTTCGAGTTATTAATTAAAGAAGCCTCAATACATGGCCATTTTCAATAATTAATTATTCTAAATTTTGCGTGGTTGTTTACAAAATGACAGAGACCTTTTGTTCACATTGACCTAAACTACAAATATACGACGAATCTTCCACTTAGCGACAGACATCCTGTGTGTATGTGTGTTAAATGATTTAATATCTTTAAAAAGCTCTTTGAAAATTCTCTCTCTCCTCGGTAACATTTCACGGCACTTTGTTAAATCCGAGTTGCGCGCACTTCCGTGACCTAGAAGAACTCTCCGTCGTCTGTTTCGCGAGGAGTTATAATGTGTAACTCCATTTCTTCCCGAGTTACGTTCCAACCCCCGCTACAAGCCGTATTTTAAGACTTATCGTCCACGCAGACGCGAGTAAATTATGCAAATTCTATGGAGAATTAAACTGTACCTTCCAGATAGGGGCGTCGTAAAATATATACAACACGGCATTCTCGCGGTGTCGTTTAAATGTAGATTGGACGTCTTTTCACTCGGACGCTGTTTAAATCGTTATCTTCTTACAATAAATAATTTTCTAAACACATTATGTATATGTTTTTTTAATACGTCTGTATTTCACTGCGTGTATTGCATGACGCTTGCACGATGAGAAATGCCAAAACGCAATGTTTAATTGAACGCAATTATAATAAAACAGCCACGTTACGTTATCGTTGTCGGATTTTCAATCGTTGCAATTTGCGACGCTGAGAGATACAATATAAATCAATTTTTTTTAACTAATGGTAACGAAACAAATTCAATTGAAATACTTGCCGTCGGTATATTAATAAGAATTATGCTAAAAGAAAAGGTGTCTAAAAAAATAAGAAATATTTATTTCGATAGGTAATAATAACATATTTACTTATATCAATATACATATTTTTACATCGAGACAACTTTTCTTCAAATGAGAAACATTTTATACACTTTCTTAAAGCTGTAACTTTGCATAAAAGCAACTGTCTACTTGATTTAAACAAAAGAATTTAGATTCAAGTAAATATGTCATTAAGTTCCACCGGGAGAACATTTTTTTATTTTTTAGATATTTTTTCTCCCGGTATATCCGTCGCTTTCCGCCACCTTTCATTTCGCGATTGTCTGATTCGCGCCTGTAAAATGACTCATCCTTCAAGCGAATGAAATCACCGGCGATCCGACGGACTTTTGCATGTCTTTAAGAATTCCCTCATCACCGAAGCCAATCGATGGAAAACGTTGTTCGTCAAAAAGCGACAGGGAACCGCGACGGCCGGAGGCGTCGCACGCGCGCATCCGACGAGCGTAAAATTCGTCCGGTCGGTCCGTCACTACTTTCCACGGCACTCTCGCGCACACCCCAAGGGACTCCTATATCTGCCTCGGAATGCCGCGCGAGCTCATGAACGTACGCGTTCGTGTGTACGCATATCCCCGTACGTCTACGCGCACGTACGCGCGAGCTGCCGAGGGCTGCCCGTAGTAGTAGTATGCGCGCGTGCACCGGCCGTGTTATTTTTATGAATGACTCGCCAGCAACGTAATCCCCGCGTGCAACTACGGCGGCGTGCAGCTCCAGGGCCGCATCCGCGTCGCCGGGCGCGGGATGCACACGTCACGATGGAAAGTCGGGTCGGACAATCGCGTACGTATTCCACTTGTATATAAGGCGAGATGATAACTATTATCACCTCGAATACCTTCGAGAAATAAAAATATTTTACCATCGACCGGATGAAGACGAAAAAATTTGCAGATGTTTCAAGTGATGAGCATTGGTATCAAAATCAGGGTTAAATTGTAAAATTATCAATTAATCGATTAAAGATTATCAGTTAAAAATTTTGTAACCGAAAATTATTATCCCAATTCTTAGTTAAATTTGTCCAATTGGTAATTAAAATGTGTAATTTTTATAAAGTTTAATTGTGAATTAAAATCTTAATTCTCAATTGCAAAAATCCAATTGAGAATTGAACATTTAGTTGTCAATTAAAAATGTTTAACTTAGAATTAAAAATTTAATTCTTTATTGAAGATACTTAATTGAGCATTGAAATTTTAATTCCCAATCGAAAACTTCCAATTAAGATTTGAAGTTTTAATTTCCAATTGAATCCCTTCGAGTAGCAATTAAAATCAAACTTATCAATGCGATTTTCGTTACATTGAACAAAGTTTTGTTGAATTTGCCTGAAATGAACAATCGTTTTGGTTTGCCCATTTCAGGTTTCGACTAAATTGGTTTTTTTACATAAATAAATTCTTCTGCTTTCATACCTTGAAAATACTCAAAGTGTTGATAGTTATCGTTCCATTCTCACGGAGAAAAAAAATTAGTCGAATTAACATGACAATGAGCGGGCTAAACGTGTTTTGTTTGAAGGAAACGAGGATTTCTGGTTCTCATGACTCAAAATCGAAATCTTAAATAACAGAAATTCCCGTTTCCTTCGACTAAAACGCGATTGGCTCGCTCAATGTCGCATTAATTCAACCAATCTTTATTCCCTGTATTGTATACTTATCTAAATAATTCTCTTTCTTTTTCTCTCTCTCTCTCTCTTTTTCTCTTTCTTTCCCTCGCTCTACCACGTTTCGTATAATTACAATTCTTTTTCCACGACTCAGAGAAGCGATCTAAAAATACCGGGGCGCAGAATATCGATCTGTAACTAAATAGCGGCTCCCGAGCCGCGGTTCACCGCACCTTCCCCGATAATTGTCGGGCTACCTTCGCAATGCGGCATCTATACGACGCGCTGTTAAAATTAAACGCGGAGAGATACCCGGATTTCTTTCGCTCTTTCGCGCGACAACACGTTTTCGTTTTCCGGTGTGTCCCAAATGCCCCCCCCCCCCCTCCCAGGGAATGTGGTAGACAATTCGGGCGATTCTGACGATTTTTTCGGATTAGCGACTGATGAGCGCGCGATTCGCGACACGACGCGCCCACGTTGCACGACACGTTACGTAACGGAACATATCGCACGAGCCGCTTCCGGAATTCCGCGTCGGTCTGTGAGCGACGAGAAAATCGCCGGGCGATAAGCGACAGATACGCACGTACCGATGACTTAGGAACTTCTGTTTTCGTTCCAGGAAGACTCACGGCGACTCGCGAATCCGTTTCTGTGCGTTACACGTCGCGCGCCTATCGCCGCGATTGCGCGCAGATTAAACTTCAAGCGAGCTGCTCTCTCCTTATCGACCAAGAGGGGCCTTAAAAAATTACTCGGCGCCTGGCTGAGTCTTTCATAAGTGTTTTCTTATCGGAATTCGCTATCCAATATCTGAGAGTGGAAACTAACATTGATAGCGCAACCCCTCTCTCTCTTTCTCTCTCTCTCTCTCTCTCTTTCTTTTTCCTTTTCTCCAGCCTCTCCCCTAAAAGCAACGATACGCGAAACATCTGCTGAACGGAAATATATTCTATTTCTCGCACAATACGGTAAATCGCATGGATAAGGAGAACTCGCAAGGGTCGGTCGATACAAATTACGGAAACCCTGTCAAATTATATCTTCTCGGGCAACGCCATACACCCATCTCTCTTTCTCTCTCT
The DNA here is from genome assembly GCF_001313825.1 of Dinoponera quadriceps. Lineage (NCBI taxonomy): Eukaryota > Metazoa > Arthropoda > Insecta > Hymenoptera > Formicidae > Dinoponera > Dinoponera quadriceps. The sequence goes on along the minus strand of NW_014555184.1, from coordinate 1,433,195 downwards.
CTCTTTCTCTGCGTCTCTTTCCCCCTCTAACGCTCGTTCTATTCTCTTCTTCTCTCGACTGTACTCCAAACTCCATCGCGAGTTTGTGTGGGAAACATTATTTCGCGTGTTCAAAGGAGGAGCAGCGAGAGAGAAAGGAGAAGAAACAGAAAAAGAAGAGGGAGGAAGAGGAGGAGGAGGGCGCGCTTCCTGTTATCCCGAGGACGTGTCGCAATGGGAAAAGGGTCATCGGATGGCCCTGAGCTCGGGGTCATCCGTCTCGGAGGATGTCTGGACGTTAATTAAAATGTGCCGCGCATCTGCCGCCGTTTCTTTCTTTCGTTCGCTCCTTCTCTTCTCCCTCTCCCCAGCCCTTCCTCCACCCTCCCGCCCGCACTCGTTCCCCTCTGCGCGCTGCAACTTCTTGCGCGCGATACGTGCGATCGTACGCAAACGGAATCGCGACTTTTAAAGCGCCCAGGGAGTGTCACTTGGACGGCAGCTGCTACGCCGCGGCTACGTCTATGCAAGCCTACGCGACGAACGACCCGACGACCCGAGAATATATCGTCACTTCCTGCCACCGACCGACCGACCGGCCGCTACGCCCTTCGGCGCACGGCGGGAAACACGTGGTTGTACTTTCTGACATCCCGCTGTTCCTCGCAAAAACGACCCGGCCGACCCTCAGACCTTGCAAGAGGATAAATCGCGCTTGATCGGCAGCCTTGTTTTCGGCGACGTTAGTGTAAATTCGTTTTCGAAATTTCCTACATGGAAGCTCGGACAATTTTCGCGAAGGAAACAAACACCAGTGTTTGGTAGGGCGAAACGGCAATTGATTCTGAATTCTTTAAAAATAATAATAATAACAATGATATTTATTGACGAGAAAGCACCCTTGATTATAGTATAAATAAACCTATGTAAAAGAAAAAAAGAGATATGAAGAAATATTTAAAACTTCTAAAGAATGCTGGGATAAGGAGAAGGAGCTGTATTTGAGAATACTATGTGAGGCCAGACAACACTTGAATTGTGTGCAACAGATGTCAGAAAACTCGACACTCGGCAAATTTCGTATCACAAATTGTATCCACTTGGAATTCGAATTTTATCTATTTACGTTTATATGTTGAAATAGAAGATGATGATAAAACAAAATTATTTAACTATAGTTCAAGAAGTAGATATTCATCCATTAAATATCCCTTAAATAAATTTGTCCGAAGATGAAATTGTCAACTCTATTATAAATCAAATAGCGACACCGATTATAAGATTGTATCCAGCAATGTTCTGGTTGCTTCGGTCGTGAACGATTATTTGAACCGATTCGATTTTGAAATCGGTAATTTCGATGCAACGACTGTAGACACCGGTTTCAGGAGCGTCTCGCACAGCCCTAGCGTTCAGCAGATCGACGTCGCCGACCGGTGCGGCCGACGAGGAAAAGAATGCCTGTCACCTACAAGCGGCCCGACGCGGTTTATTGGATCGATGAATCGTTCTCCGATCGTCGTGTTGTTGTGTATAAAGAGTTCATTGTTTTCCAACGCGGAAATGAGACGGTCGCTCGCGCGAGTCCGTACAGTGACCTCGGGTATTCTTTATTACTAGCGATAAAGTGCGAATAAAGTCAGGGCCTGTATCCCGGTTCAATAGCAAAGAAAGCCGAAGGTCGCCCCGGCAAAACATTATCTCCCGCATTTTATGCGCACGGCTTATTTCTCGCCGCGTGATTACATCTGTCACTCTCTCGCCTATTGTTCCCGCACGAGATAAACCGCAATTCTATTATGACCGGGTGAGGAGGAGCGATAAAGAGGAGAACGAGGAGATGACGTACGTGTTCGCGAAACGGCCGGCCCTCTCGCTTCGAATAATCCGAATCGTATACCTCGCGGGATATCATTCTCGATAATTCTCCGACGGCAAGTCTCGCCCTCGCGAAATTACAGGCCCCCCACGCTTTTTTTATCGCGAGATATTATTACCGACCGTAATGTTTGTTGTCATCGGTTAGGCTCGTGTAACGCCGTGTAATATTTGTCGTCCAGTTTTCGTCGCGTGCGATCCGACAGGTGCGATGCGAACGTTGCTCGCGCGTCTGCGATATTTCGACTTCCCCTGGGCCGCCGGCAATAAAGTGTTGGAAAAAAGTGGTGTAAACGGCAGTCTCAACGGCTCTCGGCCTGCTCTCGACTCGCTCGCTCGTTCTCCTCTCTCTCAGCGGGACGGTCCTCAGGAATTTATTTCTCACATTCGCGCTCGCGAATGCGCGCCATTTCGCAGACTCCGCTCGTAACTTCTCGCCGTTTGGCCTTCGCGCCGCTCACGGTGGGAAACGCGCACTGAGTCACAGAGGAACCCGGCCAATTCGTCATTCCGAGTCCATTCTCGATTCGGTGAAATTAAAGGATTTCGGTCGGACTGAGAGAGAGAGAGAGAGAGAGATCTGTCTGCTTACATCCAAGTTGAAATTTTGACTGTATAATATAACTTTAATTCCGCACATTGAGAGAAAAAAATATCTAGAAAATAAAACATATTTATTCGGATAACAAAAAATAAATAAAAAATACCGTCTCGCACAGCGGAAAATAACAAATATTTATTCGGACTAATAATATATTTACTCGTACTAATATTACACGTATATTTACACAGATAAATTTTTTCCAAACGGAAAAATATATATTTTTCTAGATGTGTAACTAGTCATGGAAAGAAATGTCTAGTTTCGCTTATATTAGCGTCAAAGTAGGTTGTTCAAGGTGGCATTAAAATGAAATCTGAATTAAAAATTCAAGAGAGAAGTTGATAGGAGTCGGCATCGTCAAAGTAGATTTTTATTACTCTATAGGCCATCCAAGTAAGCATAAATTATCCTTAATAACGTCAAAGTAATGTCGAAATCTGGAACGTCTCCGCAATTTCGACGTCGACCCGTGCAATTTCTCCGAGCGGTCCGAACACGGCAAGAATAATTCGCGAACGCGTTTTCAATTTGCAATCCGTATTATTCCAGAGAAGGCTGCTGGCGATATGCAGCAGCGTGTCCGCGTGAGATGCGTTATCGCTTCCTTACGGTCGAGTTTCCTCGAGTAACTGTTCAAAGGAAACTCGCGGGATGCGGGGACTACCTGTCCCCCTTACTCTCCCTCGCTCCTTGGCCGATCTCGCCCTTTGGACCAGATGGGTCGCGCCTGCTTCTCTTATCGCGGTTTCGTGAAAATCATTCCGGAAGTCGTGCCGCTCGTGCTCCCAATCTATACCTCAGAATCCGGGAAGCTGTCGGTAGGGAAACCCGCTGAACCAGTCGGCCGCGAAATCAAAGTCTTCCGCGCGACGCGCCCGATCGGCCAGGGAACGTTCTCTTTTATCCCATGGAGAGAATACACTCTCCAATATATTGCATTCTTTCTGGAGACACCTGTCATACATTCTTCTGTCTCGTTATATAATCATATAAATTCATATATCCCTTTCTCTTTTCGCGATTAAACGTGAGACAATTAAGAAATTTATAATTAATATGCACACTTGAGTGAAAGAAACGTCTAAAATATAAAAAAATATAAAATATAAAATATAAAATAAAAAATATAAAAAAATATTTACTCGGTGAATCTTAATATAACACACATATGTATTTAGTAACATATATATTTTTGTACTGAGAAAAATTTTTTTCAAGTGAGAAAATATGCATTTTCCTTAAATCTCTAACTTTGTACGAAAGAAATTGCTTATTTTATCTAAGTTAAATAATCTAAATTTCGGTAAATATGTTGTTAGTTCTCATCTAATAATATTTGTTATTTTTTATATATTTTTTCTCTCTGTGCAAGTTTCATCGGTATATTTGTGTTATTTAAAGTTGCGAAAATTCGGAAGAAATACGAATTGTCGAGAAAATCAAAATTATTTTCGAATATCTAAATTATACGATATGTCTATGCTGAAACATAAGAATGCAGCTACCGTGCTTGACTATTCTTTGGGTGTGACCGAGCAGTCGCGGCGATCGGCGACGCCCGAAATTTTCAGCGCGCAGAGGAACGTCTTTTAAAATTAGACGAGCCTCCCACGGTGTCGGGAGCGTAGTGTGAACGTGCTCTTAACATCACGGGCCTACGGTGGGCGCTATTAATAAAGCAATTATAAGGGCTATGACCGCTATCGTGGTTATTCGGTTACGAGCCCGTCCGCTCGTTCGTGAAATTCGAACGCGCGAATTTCGGCGAAATTTCCGTCGCACTTTCGGAAATCGTGTCACATATCCGATCGATCCGTTTATTTCTTGTGTTCCTACATCTCGTTCCTCTTCCTCTGCCTTTTAATATCAAAAGTAGGACAAATGGTAGACTATAGGAAACTTTAACTAATTGTACTTGACACAATAGAATCATTCGAAGAAATAATATAAGGAGTATCTATATAACTAAATAGTTAAGTGTTTACAAGACTCTTATTCTTATAAATTTATTGAGCTGCGTAGTATGCAAAAAGTATTTTCTTAGTGTGCTGTTTGTAGATAAAATATTAGCTTATTATTGTTTAGGAAACAAGAAGCTTTGTCTATAGGCCTTTAAATATGTTTTATTTGGAAAAATTTGGTTACTTATTTGTGTGGGTATACTTCTAATATATCATATAGCGATAACTAGAATATGCTCTAATATAGTATATAACGATAACTAGAATATGCTTGGATTCATCTCTTCGTAATTTCCACGCTTTCGTTTCACCCGGGATTTCGACTCCGTGAGTACTATTTTTAGTTGGCGAATTTATATTTCCGGAAATATCGATAAATAATAATCATATCTCCACTATCTTCCGCGTTTCAATATCACCAGGCGAGCCACTCTTTCCCCCTCGGGATCAAGGACACGTGTCGCGTGTGCTCAGAAATCGCTTTCATCAGGAAAGGGGAATCGGATCAAACTTTCCCGGGAAAGAGAGAGAGAGAGAGAGAGAGAGCAGGAGAAGCGCGTGCAATTCGGTACCGGCGTCAGCTTTTTCTCTCGTCGATCTTTCATTCTCCACCACGCTTTTTAGTGGCCGTGTCTCTCGCATGCGGATCTGACTGCGGTTTTAGACACCGCGGCACGCACGGCATTTCCGGCAACTCGGCCCTGCCCAGCTTGCAGTGTCGAATGTAGCCGAAGACGGCAAGGGTGAAAGGCAAAGGGGGACGAGAGTAGGAGCGAGACTCGGAGAGGGCGTCGCACTTTTTATTCGACTGAATTCGCCATGAGGATGAGCGAGCGTACGATGACGCGCATCATCGCGGCGACTTTACGATCATTGCACCGGCGCAGCCGCCGGAGGAAGCCACCGGCGAGGATTATCACCGAGTGACAGGCTACTTCCTCTTTCGAGACGTTCGTTAAGAGAGTCGCGCGAAAAGCTACTTCTCGGTCTCGACGCCAACAGGCCGGCCGACCGTTTCCGTTCATCGAAATGATTATCCTCCTTGATTCGTAGTCCGACACGCGAAAATTGGTCAAATTCGTCACGAAAAATGAATAACACCCAGCAACGGCTCATTATTGGCATTATAGCTTGTTATTGGTTTCTTACTATTGGAGACTTCATAATATTTTTCTTTGTTTTTTTTTTTAAGAAAATTATGTCCCCGAGTCGAAATTTTAGTTTTATATGGAGGGGATATCATACTTGAAAACTTTACAGAGTATTGGTTTCTTCCTGCAAAATCTAGCAAAAGCAAATTTTATTTTCATATAAGATTATATGTTCTTGCTCACACATGAGAATATGAGTCTTGAATTGGTACTAATCTTTCTTTCGGTGTAGAATTAAAACTTCACAAGAGAAAAGTTAATAAGTATCAGTATCGTCAAAGTAGATTTGTCTTAGTCTATAAGCCTATTCTAAACAGACGCAAATTATCCTCAAAGTAGCTTCAAAATTTCATCTCGGATCTTCGATGAGGAAGGACGGAGTCGATCGAATATCTCGCAATCAGCTGGGAAATTAACGGAGGACTACTGCAGGAAGGAAACGCGGCGAAAGCATCCGACGATACCGTAACCATGTAGTTACACGTGTATCGGAAATTTCCCTTTTTACTCCGAGTTCGAGTTAAGCTAGGAAGGACAAGAGAGAGAAAGAGCTGCCGAGGGACAGAATCGCCAAACTGAAAGCACCGGTATCGATAAAAGCGCTTCAATTACCACCCGGAGGACGGGTGTTAACAACGTTTCTATCGGACGATATGACGACGAGGACGAGGACGACGTCAACGACGGGACACGTAGTAAAATGAAATAGCTCCTCCTCGCAGCGAACGCGCCGAACGTTCTCTCTCCGGGCGAATGAAGTCACTAATGTCGCGTCATTAACTCATACATCGCATCCGGATATTTATGCGTGTCGTGTGTGAGATGCGTGAGCGTGCGCAAGAGAGAGAGAGAGAGAGAGAAAGAGGCAGCGTAATGGATTTTACCGCGCTCAGCAAGTAGGATTGCATAAAGATAGGATTCCCCGCCCTGTAATTGAATGCGCATAATAACGTTTTCGCGCGTATGTACCCCGCTCCGTCCATTGCCCAGCTTTGTCCTCGCAAAAATGATATCGTTACAGCACTCGAGAGTGATCCGATCGCGCGAGTGTCCGCGATCCCGTATCGAACCTAATCGCGAGCCACGCCGTGGAATCTCCCGCACACGCATGCATTTTACTGAAACGTAACAGGAGACATTTCACGCTTCGGTGTAGTGCCCATCAGGTCTCACTTAACGACACGTGTAAAACGGTAGTTCGATCATCTGATAGTATTTTTGTAGTTTCGAGAGAGCCGGTTGTACGCCCTCAGTCGATCGGCTATCTCGATTGGTTTGAACTTTTTTATCGTCTCTCGTTCATATCAACCCTCAACCCATGCCACGATTCTTCTTGCTTCTGAAAAAACGACGTAACATAAAAGTGTCATATGTTGATTGTGGACGGGGGAGACAGACTGGTGAAATTGACGTGACAGTGAACAAACCAAACGTGTTGTGGTTGAAGGATACAGAATTCCTGGTTCTTTTAATCGAATTTGGCTCGTAGCAAAGGAGAAATTCTGTTTTTTTTTCATTTGAAACAGGTTTGGTTCGTTCATGACACGTTAATTCAACCTCAATCCTGTTTCTCCGAGTCAGATGTAAATTGATAGCCAAATTTTAATTCATTAATATTGATTATACCGGTCACATAATAAATATAATTTTTTTTTTTTTTTGATGATATGAATCAAATAAAGCGATTCTTAATCGTTTCTGTGCTCACTAAATACAAAAAAATATTAATAAAACTCTAGTAGCTCTGCAACTAATTTTGTTATCAAAATATTTATCAGGACGTTATTTTTAATAAAAATATCTGCTTTATTTTCTTCAATCGCTTTTTTATCATGAGATAGGTTTAGAGTTTCCCTTCTCACATCATTTTTAAATCGTTAAAAAGTTTTTAATGAACAGTTTTGTAGTAATATATTATTACTTTCAAATTATAATGGCTGTGTTCAGCAGAGAAAGAAGCTCAGCGAGCACTTGCCGATTATCGTTTATGACTGGAGTATTCCTTTAGATTCTTGATAGATCCAGGAGAATGTACCAATCAGGAGCAATAATCGTTAAGCGCTCACTGAGCTATTTTCTTTGCTGTACATAAACAGTAATACGTAATTGTGAGCAAACAAAATCAGACTTGAAAAATATAGTTGTACTAATATGTAACTTTTGTGAAAGTTCGATGGAGCGACAGACAGTTGAAATGATAAATTTGAGAGAAAAATCGATCTCGAAGCTTTTCGTCAATGTGTTACGTGGGAGCATATCGTGCTCGCGCAATATATTTCTCGGTAGTTCTTTAATTATTTTGTCAGCAAATTTTCTGCGGGTGATCGCCGAGCAGCTTCGCGTCCTTCTTAGAAACGCGGCTCGGCGGCGCAGACTAGGATCCTTTCGTGTTCGTACCCTTGTCTCGTTAATGCCTTGGGTCACACGTGTAGGTGCACACTCACACACGCAAGGGGACACGCACACTCGCGTACAGCCCACATATTCTCTGCTTCCCCCTCCCCCCTCTCTCTCTCTCTCTCTCTCTCTTTGTTCTTTCTCTATTGTGCCGCCCTTTCGATCGAGAAATTATGCCCGGCGGGTCCGCATCGAATCGCCGTCGAAAAATGAAAAAGGACAGACGCGCGTAAACTACGGCGAGAACCCGGGTTCCGAAAGAAATGAGTAAAAGTACACTTGAAATAGGAAAGACTGACCGCGTCGGTCGCGCGGCGTAGCAGCTCGAGTGCTGGAAAAAGTGCTGAAATATATATTCGCGCGAAAATATCTCTATGCGTCTAATTTATTTCTCGGGATTTCTCGATATTTCAGCGACCTGGCTTGGCGAATGCGCAAATCTTCCAGCTTCCACCGAGCTGAACACCAACACTTAAGGTAGTTGTAGCGTAAAATGAGTTTTTTAAGAATTCGTTGAAACTTGCATTATATATAAATTTAAATGTGACGTAATTATTGGGATGCAATTAGGAAACGATAAACCATTCGAAAGCTGATATTCGCAATGAAAAACAACACTTTTTGTAAATATTCCTTGAGGTTAATGTCCTATTTTTAACTTCAAAGAAGTGAATTTCTACCAAACCACATTTAGGATTTTAATGAAAAACTAGTATGATATTAAGGATTAATATAGAGACATCGTACAAAACATTGTAGAATTATTGTGATCATTTTGTTTTGAAAATATCATCGTGGAAAATTTACAATTTATAATAATAACCGCAATATATGTTCATATACGCATATTTATATATCACTTTCTATTATGTATGCACCTCTATTAGCTCAACTGATGTATTAACAAAGCATTAATAAGAAAAATAAAAAATATCTCCGTATTTATAATATTGTATATTTGTGTATGTTTGTTCTAATTCCGCTCAAAATTAACATTTATTATTTAGATAGATAAAATTATAGGAGAATTTTTTTCAATAAATAACAAACTTATGTAGGGGCTCCTTAATATCGCCACTGAAAATCCGGCACTCTACGATACAACTACCTTAAGCTAAAGTCATCGGGGAAAAAAGTCACATGAGTCACACGAGAACGTTTATAGGATCATTAAGTCACCGAGATTTGCGATATTATTCCTCTTCTCGAGACACAGATAAGGATTACCAGATGCGAAAACTATTTTTCCCTCTCTTTTTCTCGCCCTCTCTCCTGCACTGGAAATTTTATTCAATATCGCCCTCTTTTATAACCGCGATGACGGTAATGATTACGACCTAATCTTTATGTATCATATAACGTGCTTGGCAAAAGAGAACGCGTTTCAAGTTTCTCATAGTCGCCACTTAAGTGTGCTCTTCCTTCGTCTCGATACTGTTAAGGGCCTGTTCCGGCCTCATTAAAGGAGATACTTATCGCCTGCTTGTGCCTCGCGAGGATTTATCCTCCTGCTTTTTATATGCGTTTGTAGATCGATTTTCTCGATGGCGCGAGACACTTGAGACAACGGCGCTGCGTTCGGATCGTCGTCGGCCATTGCGGATTATCCATCTTAATTTCATCGTTATTATGAGCAGCTTACGAGCGAGTGAACGCGGGTAAACTTGACGTGGGAACGGCAAAATGCGGAATACCGCCCAGATCAATACGTAACACGACATCGAGTGTCTCGCGCGTTTCATTGTTAATTTTGCAGTAAATAAAATAAAAGGACACGTTTTATCATTTCTTCGTTTAAATGCTTAAGAATGATTAATTACAATTATCACTCAAGTTTCTCTTCTAAACTCCGGCGCAACGTAGCTAATAGGCTTAGAAGATCAGGTCTTACATTGTCGCACCACTTTATGGATAGAAGCTCGTGTAATTCCGTTTGTTAGCAGTTTTTGCTAGAAACTAGTAAATTAAACACAAACAAATTCTCTCTCTCTCTCTCTCTCTCTCTCTCTCGTACTCTCGATATACATCGCTTTTTCTCGACGGACGACGCTGCTTTTTATTTCGTTTCCCTCGCAGCGGTTCTCTTTCTTACCGGTTCGAAAAATCAACGCAAACGAGCAGATTCGCACGAAAGCGCGCAGCCGGTGCCGTGGGCGTGCTTCATTTTCCACGAAAATCATTTGTCCAAATTACAGGACGAGTCTCTCTCTTGCTCGCTCGTTCGTTCGTTTATCCGTGGCTCGTAACGCATTATGGGAGGAAAAAAGGAGGAACTATGAGACCAGCCGCACATATTTGCGTGCCGCATTATATTACGATTCCGTTGATTCCAGAAAATGTATTATCCGCTGTAAAAACTCGGCAAGTCACACAGACAAACAGACAGACAGGCAAAGTGGTCAATGGCCCCGCTGGGAACTATTCCAAATTTTTCGCACGCGCGCTTTTCAGTGTCGTTTATGAGAGAGCCTGTGTAGAGATAAAATGACGAATTCTCCGTTCTATTTTCGGTACATCGGTGGAGAACAGAACACACTTGGCAAGCAGGAAATGCCAAAGGATGCAACCGTCTAGGATATTTATTACGCTTTTTCGCGAGTTTCTTCATATTTTTCCGCGTGATATGTTGATAACCTCCTAATATTAACGCGCCGAGTTGTGAACACAAATAAATATCACTTACGTCGCGAGAAATGGACAGGTGGCACCGAAACGGAAAAAAGGAAGGAAGGGAGAAGTGGAGAGAAAGAAACGCCCGACGAGTAAGCACACTGAAAGAAGGATTTGGTAATTGAGGAGAAAATACTCAAAAATCTATTTGTGAGATATTTACCTCGGAAATCAATCTTATTGCTCTCCCTATAAAATAAATCTGACATCTCACGAATAAATTTGTAAGTACTTTTTTTCTATATTACTATACTTAATATACTTTTATATACTTTTTTATTTAGTTACCAAATCCTTTTAATGCATACATCGCGAACTCGGTGTTATCGGATGAAGACGAGAGCGTGCGTGGTCCTCACGAGACCGAATGATCGATCCTTTGTACCGCGCAACTCGAATATGACAATGCATATCGTTATCCTTCGGCTCGTCTGGGGCAACTGAAGGAGATCGCCCGAGGCGATTAATGGCGAACGCGGCGAAAGGAGCCTAGTAGCGGCGTCTTCTCTTCTGCCGGGTTCCGAGTTGCATCAACGTCGCGGAATTCGCGTTTCGGCCGTTTACCGCGATAAACTATCGCGTCTTATTCGTGATCTAATCGTGTATTCTCCCGGTAGCGCCGCCTACACTGACGGCAGCACGGGACCGGGCGTTTGTATGCATGCGGTTACCGAATCCGGATGAGCCCGGGCCTTTGACTTTTTCACCTCCAGACAGGATCATTGATTTCGGCGAAGGTCGCGGCGCAAAAGCGCGCTACGCAAAATACGAAGCCGGTGCCTGCCTGCTTATCTACCTACGCGCCTCCGCGCCGTTCCGGTGCCGTAAGTAGATGCACGCTATTTGCGGAACGCCGAGACTACTGAGCGCACTTTTTTTTTCTTTCTTTTTCTCTCTTGCTTTCTTTACGCACGTCTTTCTCTTCCCTTTTCTTCACCGGTGTTTTCTCTCGCGGTAGTGTGCTTTCGATACGTCAATCCCAATCTGCTATCACGGACGGCTTCTTTTCTCCTTCCACTTCAACCTCCCCCCTTCGTTCTCTTTTTCTTGGATGAAATGAGAAATCGCACAAGCGGAACGATTTTTCAACGAAGGCGCTCGATTGAGACCCCCCGACTGAGTAAAGATTTCGTTTTCTTTGCCGCGCGATTTTACGCCGCGCTTGTTTGTCAAATTGTAATATTTGCCGAACTGTGTAACGGGTCGTGGGAAGCAATCTTATTTTTGCAAATGCGCTATTTTTAGAGGCGACTGCGTATACTCTTTGTAATATCGTCGATTGGCCGTCACGCGCGTATCCCTCATCGTGCACAGCAAAAAAAGTGCAGGGATCAAGTAAACGTAATTACCTCTTTTTCAGCCTCTCAAAACAAATAATATTTTTATCAATTTAAGTGTGTTTTAACAGTTTGTAGTAAATACTTACTTAAACGCAATAATACGTCAATTTGTAGATGAATTACTACATATAAATGTAAAATCGTTCTAAATTTAAGAGAGTATCTATTAAAATTACGTAATGTTTCATTTCCATTGAAGAAACCTAATGATTTTAAATTTCGAATTTTTGTAAATAATAATAGTATTAATAATATTAACAATAATTATAATAATTATAATAATTAATTAATAATATTAATAATATTAATAATAATATTGTTAAGTTGAGTACGTTAAGTTAAGTACGTGCAATTATTTTCTTTACGGGAAGAAGTAAACATGGCAGGTTGTAACCGAACATACGTTAATTTCTCTAAACAAATTTTTTATCCTTGGAAAGAAACCGAAAAATACCGTTTTTTCCTGAATCTGCAAAACTATAGGTAGCATTTTTCTTTCAGTGTGTATTTTATGCGAGAAAGACGAACTATGAATTATCTCTCTCTTTCTCTCTCTCTCTCTCTCTCTCTTTCCGCGGAAACCATCTCAATGCCACTTGTATCGCACTGGCCGGTCATAAAATTCGTCATAGCGTGAGCACACGCACCGGCATACGTGGAATGTAGTTGGGCCACATAGTGGCTTCATGTACCGTGTGCTCGTCAAATACTGATTTTGGCCGTCGGTTTGCGTCATCGACGTGGATGCGCGCGTTCGAGCGTCGCGGCGCGCATGAATGAAAGCGAGGAGAGGAAAGCGTGTACGTGCGCGGGCGTGCGAGCGAACGAACGAGCAGGCGAACGAGCAAGTGAACGAACAGGCGTGCGTTGTTGCGCGTGTGCGTACGTGGGTGGATGTGTATGCGTAGGGCGCTAGGCTTCGGCATTTAAATGGGATTTAAAGTGAGCGAACACAGCCGAAACGGGTTGCGGAGGTCGCGTTTTAACCGTGAACGATCGTGAGAACGATTCGGCGTCGGGTCTCCGATTGTATGCGCCGCCTTTCCGTTGCGTTTTCTGTGTTAACGAAGACCCTCTCTCTCTCTCTTCGGAGGAAAAGAAAGAGAGAGAAAGAGAGAGAGAGAGTTCCCGGTATGCCCGACACGATACCTGCTGGCCGAGAAATTAAACGAGTATTGCTTAGAGATGAACCATTTCAAAGAAATTTAAAAAATCAGAAGAAAATTTAATTTTAAAGCGACATAAATGAGATATCCGTCAATCGTGTAACGAGATTTCTCTCTTTCTCCTGTGCAATTTGTGGTGAACGTTTATCCACATTAATGTTCGTTATACGTTATATGTCGACAATATCCGAAAAGGAAAAATTAGACTACTACTGCGCGTCACTTGAAATTGCCTTCGGAATGTATATCTCAGAATTCTCACGCAGAATCACGCGGAAGACTCGCTCGCGAGAAGCGCTTCCCTAACTCTGTATTTGCCTTAGGCGCTATGACGCAAAGCCCCTGGCACATGTATACTTTCGCACGCTTTATTTTTCATCGACGCGGTATATTTAGGAAAAGCCCCTTTCGTCCGGTTATACTTTCTCGCACGGTGCCGGCGCAAATTCGGACGATCGATTAGCGCTCGCGTGCTTCGCATAATATCGCGGCCGCTCGCCAGGCGCACGTGCTCAATTAAAAGTCGCGCCGAGGTGCCAGCAGTTATGTCAGCGAGGATAGCGAGATAGTCGGCAGTTTCGCGGCTCTTTACATTCCGCGTGCCGATTGTGGCGTCCGGACTGTCGGAAGGAAATATTCTGTTCCCTCGTTCATTCCATCGGCACTACTCAGGGACTAAATGATCCCGCCGTTATCATTTAAGGGGACGCCATACTTGAAGATTTTACCGATAGGATACTGCTTTTTCCAAATTTACGACTTAATGATTGCACACAATTATTTAAATGCTTTTACGTAGCGAAAATGAGCTGGAATGTTGCTCGGTATGTGCGAAAATGATTAAAAATTCAAAATGACATCTCTCTAGCTATCAGTTAGCGTAAATATATAAAGAAATTCTGCATCTTGTACACACTGAATGAATCAATGTTCCAATCCAGAAAATGTCAAAGAACATCTTTATACCTTTTCAATCAAATTCAGAGCCTTAAAATAATGCGAAAAATTTGCAGAAAATATTTTTACACATCTCCGTTAGATCTTACTGATAGATGTGGCAAAACAGAAAGCGCACATTCTTCGCGCTCATTTAAATCGTACTTAAATTTACATAAGATCTACATATGTACGAGGAATACAAATAGAGTAACGTGAAATCATTGTTTATATGATAACATAACATTTTGAGGGTCACCTCTACATTATCGACGCGTGTGAAATTCGTCATCGACCTTGGCATCCCATTAATTATCACGAATTTAATTTCACTCATCGTTTATTAACGCCCGTCGCATCGGTGTATTGTTTCACCATTAGCCACAATTATTGGAAATTAATTTTCACTCGTTCGAATATTTCACAGCCGGTCCCCCGCGCCCACCTCTTTCGAATATTCGTATACTTCATTCTGATTCACGTTCTTTTATTATACGTTCCCATTGGATTCCTACCAACGCGTTAGATAGCTAAACCGCCGAGTCAGACAACGCGCACTCGACATTGAGCTTCATGCGGGCTCGCATGCCGTTGTTCCAATGTATCTCATCGCATCCTCTCGCAATCGCCGCGACGGACTCACACAAAGCTGGATATACACTGAGCGAACAAATAAGGAACGAACAGCGAATGCAACCTTTCGTTATTACAATTTGGAAAAAGTCTGCGTCATAACGAATCCGAAGAGAACTTTTTATGCGGGTTTGCTTATAAAGTGCTTTATCAGAGAATTTATTCGTGCGCATTTAGACGCGATATTCGTCCGGAATACGCTCGTGCCCGCTCCGATTGCGAGATGTACCGTGCGATGATCATTCGATAATATTTGCCTCAGGAACAACGGCGAGATATTATTGCACGTAACACGCGATCCCTCCCGACGACGTCGTTCGCGTGTGCGTCGTTCGCGTTGCCCGCGAATAAATAGTGTGCCCAGGCGTTCTTTTCGACGATGGTGTGCGTTGCAATATGTATCAGCCGCGCAAAACCACCGCTCGAGGGAGAAAAAGAGAGGTAGAGAAGGATACGCGGAAAAAAGGAATTAGCTGTCCATATGATTCAAATGAAATTTAGTTGGCAGGGATAGTTTTTTGCTGTTTGAAAGCAAAAACTAGATACGGGGACAAGAAAAAAATGAGGTAAATTGATTAAATTTCAGTTGTATTACAGAGACAACGAATTTTTACCTGTGGGAGATAGTTTTTTTTAGCTATGGGAGTTAGTTTTTAATTGTGGAAGCTAATTTTTGTTTTCTGTAGAGAGAGAGAGAGAGGGAGAGAACGCGAAGCGACACGCACGGGGCCTGTCGGCAATTTTGCACGTTAGCCTCGAGGACACGCCGCCTTTCTTCTAACGTTGTCGTTGCCGCCGCTATCGTCTAGATCGTATAAGAGAGAAATAATTGCAAAACTCCTCGCGGGGGCTATCAAGGCTGGCGGAATTTTTTCCATCTAACGGAACGCTACGGAACGTGCTGTTCTTCGTCGTAATCGTGGCCGTCGTACGGTTAGTAGATAGGATCAAGGACCGTCCTTGGCATTGATCCTGCGCGCCGATCAGTCTTTTCTTGACGATATCGCGTGATCTTAACAAGGTTCGGTCATTGAGATGATTCCGATTCGTTCGACGGTGTCATATCTGATCACAGCACCGTAGCTGTGCACGCCTGTCCTTTGAACGCCGATGTGTGCGTCTTCCCGCGAATCGACGATTGATTCACGGTGAAACGTATATGTACACATGCGTGAAATCTGCCATGTGCGACACACACCACCAAGCGCTAATGAGCGCCTCTCGGAAGTCAGACTGGTCGACTCCATTTTTGCCTCCATTTTTCAACTTTTTAATTATGAAAAGTTAAGCATAACAATTAAATCATTACATGTACACTTTGGCGTGGAAATTCAGAAATTTAAGGAATTCCGAGAAATTTACAGAAAGTGCAGTGAAACATTTTTCCTTCTGAAGGGCTTATATATACAGGATATCCCAGACCAACAGGGACATTCTTCGTGAGGGTGTAGAACAGATTAAGGTGAACAAAAAGTCCTCGACCATTTTGCAAACAATACGGAAAAATGTCGAGTTATTAATTATTGAAAATTGTCTAAAATCTTAAGAAATGCACGATTTACCACGACGGCCGATTATGTAATAACAAATCAACAATTACCTAACAATAGAATTTTATTTAGACATCGAACATCTAATGGCATATCACTTACGCTTCTTTTCGCGGGCGGTTCACCCGGTAAAATATATTTCCGATCCGAAGACGCTTGTTTGTTATACACATTCGATTCGACTGAGTAGTGGAAAAAAGGATTTACGGAACCGTACGATAGGATACTTAATATACTCGGAATAGCGGAGAGTCGTTAAGCGGCTCCACGACAACTCGAAACTAGCTAGAAAACGCGGTCGTGCCATTTCGAGGTGGTTTCGAAACGAGATATACCGCAAACGTCTCTTAACAAGCGATATCTGTCAACGTCTCGCTTAATTAATAAGGGGCCTCTCCTTTCTCTGAAATTCTTTGCAGAGTGTCCTCGGCAAAAGGCTGGAGGACCGAGTGGACAGCATGCTGGAGACCGGCCTGGTGGAGGAATTACTCGACTTTCATCGCAAATACAACGAGGAACGGATTAAGTCCACCGAGTGAGTGCAATTTTTCAATATAAGCCGTTCGTGTTGCGTGAATCCCGACGCAAGTTCAAGAATCTCAAGTCTAATCCACGTCCTATCGTTTTCTCTCCTCCCTGCCTGCACGATTTCTTTCGTCTGTCTTTTTTCTCTTTCATCACGATTTAATGATCCCGAGTCGAAATTTCCCTTTTACATTAAGTCTACTTAGTTCTACCTCAAGTTCTCAAATGTCTTCTATTGCGCTTCTTCTGACGCTACAAATGGGAAGCTATTTCCATTTTCTCCACTTGAAGATTTAATGAACTTAGAGCCACTATTAGAACCAAATAAATAAATAATAATTTACATCGTAATTTAAAAAAAAGTGTACGGTGATATATGATGTTATCGTAGCTCAGTTTTTCATTGTTGGATGATGACTGCAATTGGAAAAGCAATTTGAAAAGATAATTCGCGCGCGCACGTCTTTTTCGCGGTAATTCCCGTGTGGTTTAAACGAAGAAACGCTGATCGTAACTCGCACGCGTATCGGTTTCGCGACGGAAATTCTGTGCACGATCGATGATTAAAGATTGTTATTAATGCTGCGCCGAGCACGTGCATGCACACATACATACGTTTGATGCGGAGTTTCACGGTGATATCGATCGTATATGTCCTGATTAGCATGTTTTCTTTGGAAGGAACATCGCGGACACAATACGCGGAGTTTCCTTGTCGCAAGCAGAAAATGCGGACGGGGATGCGTCAAGGATAACGAGTAAATTAATATGCAGAGCTGCGAGCCGCTTGTCGTGATGCCTCGCGATAAACCTCTCGGCGCTCGTTCCAATAAACGTAATTCTGTTCGTTCAGCTCGCTGTTCATCACCGAGATAATCTTAATTATTCCTCGGCACTTCGAAATGTTGATAAAGTTCTCCGGCAATGTGCGAAAGGCAACGCGACAAGTGCACTCACTCCGCTACGGTTACACGTAACTTCAAGATCCTCCGACCGAGACGGATTTAATTTTGCCAATCTGATTTCGGTGATTCGATTTGGTTTAATTTGGATTGTTCCTTCGCGAAGAAGCATGTTTTCCGGCGAGACTCGTATACGCATTGTTTTCACGACTCTCGACATCTGCTTATTCAACATATCCGCGATTAAATTAAATCAAATTCCACGAAGCGAGAACCTCGGGATTATCCGAGCATCCTTTCCTATACATATGCGATGCGCGTGACTCAAGTATTATCAGAAGTCAGAAGAGCGTTACTTCCTCGTAACGCTGAGTAATAAAAGGAACTCTCTCAGAGAATCCAGATTGCGATCGATTTGCGGGAATAAAGTTTGCGCGCGCGTGGCAGAAAACTCATTAAGGCGCACGAAATGACGGACGCTTCTGTAATCGTACCCGCCGCTGGAATTACACGATTGAGTAATATCTCGGCGATCGAGAAAGCGCGCGAAGAAAATGGAATTGTTTGAATTCACGTGACGAATGGATAAACCGAATGCGTTTCGATTGAAGGAAATCGAATTTCTGCTCGTGCATTGGGAAAAATATCATTCTACTAGCAAAGAAAAACGATTACTCACAATTTGTCAGTTTACTTTCCTTCTTTTAAGTAATTTTAAGTTACCCCCAGCAAAGAATATTTTCTTGATAATAGTCTTAAAATATACGAGACAAGTTTGGTTCTTATAATCAGAAATTTTGTTTCTTTCAACCAAATCACGTCTGATTGTCTATTTCTCGACTGATGCATCCAAACTGGTTTTTCAGCGTAAGAATTTGGTTTCCTTCAACCACACCAAAAAACACGTTTGTCTCAGGTAGATCCATCCAAACTCATTATTCAATATATGCGCTCTCTCTCTCTCTCTCTCTCTGTCGTTCACACGCGTGTCGTGCAAATCGCAGCGTCGAATTCACAAGCCGGTGGCCGTGGCCGCGCGTCGGCCAAGCACGTACACAAGCGGAGCCGACGACTCGCATACGCTACCCGCTGATACAGGTCTTTGTGAATGGGACTCCTCCCTCGCTCCGTCGCGCCTTACTCGCTTCCGGAAGTCGCGGGCGTAGCGCGGCCGGATGTCGGTGAGAAAATAAAGGAAGTAGCCAACCGCGCGAGGAAAAGCACGGCCGCGCGATTATGTGAGCGTGAGTGCGATGTTGGGCCGAAAATTAATCATCTTTTAATGAGCCGTCTNGCCCCCCCCCCCTCCCTTCTTCATAAAGAAGCAAGCTGAGCGAAGAATGGAGGCGATCGCGCGCTCGCGGCTTCCCATAAACCCGGTCGACTGGACTTCCATCGTCCTCGAGAGAAAGAAGGACGCGATAGCGTATACGCGGAAAATGCAAATCGTTCGACGATGAGTCGCGGGATAATTGAAAGCTATAATTAGCGTGACGATTTATGCAACTGACGCAAAGATAGCGCGAGTGATTAGATAGAACGGACTCACGACAGACGGAAGGACAGTTAAGTGTGTCGCGTCGGCGGCGGGTGTAGTCGAGAAAGATACACGGAATCCGCGCACGACGGATGGACGAAAAGTCAAGAAACACCGACAGGAATTTACTTCCCTTTCAAATCACTGTGCGATATCACTGCGAGTAGATGCGCGTGAGTAGAATCTTAGATATAAATCGAAAAGTGACATTGAATTCGGTACATCGAAAATCGGCCATCTTTTTTCTACGGCGATACTGAGAGCATACGGAGTAAAGGAGTGAGAGAAGGAAAATGGATGAGAAAGAAAGGAGGAAAGATTGCAGGAAATTATCCTCAATAATTAGTCTAGATAAGAATACTCTTCGAAAAGAAGTCGGGGTATTTTTTGTTATTAGTAAAGGATCAATATACGTGAAAAAATGTTTCAAAAATGTTTTAAAAAGTAGGTAAGATCACAAAGGTAACGTAAAGGTAATATATTAATAAATGTCCAAAATAATGTAATTTCAGTGTTTCTATTTTACTTCTTTGATCATTTTCTATAGGTATGATTAGTATGTCGGTTTTGGGGCTTAGTTTCTAGAAGCATCAATCCTCAAACATCCTAGAAAATGGTCGTTCGCAAGGTAATATGTAATTATTTACATAAATCAAATATCTTGGTAGAGAAGTGCTACTGGTTTGCATCCGTGGGCATAAATTTTAATTTCGCACGTCAAGACGTTTTTTAGAACCCAATGACAAAAAGTTATGCTGATTTTTTGCGCTATTCCTCTATAACTTATCGGTGTATTACATACTCTCAGTCGTAGTCGCTAAGAAAAAAATGGCGCCACGGTCGTGAATCATCAGACAGCCAATCAAACCGATCCCGTCCAATGTCATTCTTCTCTATTTATATCTAGAACTTTACGCGCGAGGAGAGCCACGGCGTTATCGATCGCGCGAGGGAGAAAAAAGAGAGACGGGCGGCGGAACGCAGAGAAACGCAGGAGCGGGCAGATAGCAATTATTTTATTACGGCCGACGTATCCATCAGCCATGGCAGGTGGTAAATTATGAGAAAGTGTAACGGCCGGCGCGGAGAGCGGCGGGCGCAAATATCTCACGTGTCTCGATTAACGGCGGCCGACAGGTCGTTCCGTCGGTCGCTCGGTCGCCCGGGTGGAACTCGCGCGAAGAAAGTGCGGTCGGTGCGGGAAACTAATTATTTTATCGCGCGCGTGAACGCGAGCGCGAGAGGACCGCAGCTCCGCGCTCTCACCGCGCGCGGTGATAAATAATAGCGCGGCCAGAAGTTCAACCGCGCAAGAAAACGGCGTCGGATGCGACTTCCGCTCGCGACTTCCTCGATCCAGAAGTTCCGCCGACGAAGACGGAGACTTTTTGCAGTTGGCTTCGAGTTCGCGCGTCTATACCCCGGAGCGGGGCGCGTAAAAAGTTGCGCTTTTCTTTCAGGAGCGAGCGGGAGGGGGCTGGCGATCCAGGCGGAATTGAAATTATTTACGTGAGCGAATTGATAAAAATACAGAAAGAGACGGCTGTCTCGTCAGGCGGTATCACGTCGGCCGAAAGCGACGCGGAATCTCTCGGAGATGAGGAGGAGACCCATGATGAGACGGTGCCGCTCGGCGCGATTATTTAATCCCGCTCGCATATTTCAGGCGCGAACGAAACCTGACGTTTTCTTTTCCCGGAAAGGAATGGAAAGCAGCGCGTATTTCGTACTGCTTATGTTACAGTGTATAATGTTACCACTTTGCGCGTCGTGTCATATTATGCGGATACTGCACATTCTTGCCCAACGTATCGTTCATTCGCGTTAATGCCTTTTACGCGTAAAACTCGAATATTTTACACGTGTTGCAGCGCTGCTCTTCTAATTCCATCGCGAGAAACGTAGCGGAATTGTACGTTTGAACGTCGAGCTCACGGAGCCGCAATTTAATTACATAGATATTGCAATTGGTTTCGATTCGGGAGAGAAAGAGAGAGAGAGAGAGAGAGAGAAAATAGCGTTAAATATAACTTCACACAGAAAGACGTTTCGTCTGTATCGCGAAATTAATAAATATTATGAAGATAAATCGAAACATCGTTCGTTAAAGGCTCGTCGAGAATCAAGAACTTCGTTATTTAACGGAGCAATTTAAAGTCGCTCGCGTAAGCAAACCATCGCGTTAAATCACGGAACTCTGCGGTCGGTCAATTCTCAGTTTATTTGCCGTGTTTCACGCCGATGTAGAAAAGAGAGAGAGAGAGAGAGAGAGAGAGAGGAGAAGATATCCAAGCCGACCATTCACACCGCGTCATCGGATTCCGCAAGAATCTGATAGCCGACGCGGAATATTTTGCTTATCGTTCGCGTGCTTCCTTCACACGAGGAGAACGAAAACGCAAAAGAAGCCTATTGTTAGCGAGCGATAATAATCCGACGCAAGGTTTGCCGACCGCACGCGTGCGCACGCTCGGACTTGATTGATCGTCCTTAATTGGCTCTTCTTCCCGTCGTAAAATTTTGAAAATGCTCGCTACGTCGGACAAAATTAATTTATAAGTGGCCTGATTCTGAATTCGAGCCGCGATGGATTTAGGCGAAAGATTGAAAAAGAGATCGATTCGACCTACTTATAGTATGTTAATGAGGTTTGCGAAAATTAATTTATAATCGTGAAAGAGGAGATAGAGGACGAGACGACACTTCTAGCATTTAAATAAGAAGTGGTATAAATTAAATATAAAGTGTCATCGATATAAAATGATTAAAATATCGTATTAAATATAGAATGAAAATTCAAATGATATGGTATAAATTCGACATAAATCTGCTGTACGCATGGTGAGAATTTTACTGCAAAAATTCCTACAGAATCTTGTAACCGACGAACATATCGATATTCTGCCTTGAATTATTCTTATCCTTCTGTTTCATGAATACTATTTATATTTCAGGAATTGGGATCTTCTTTGAAAAAATTACTATGTTTTTTTTGCAAAACTTCCTGTTATTCTATCTTTGTCAATTTATCAATTCATCAATACTATTTATATATTTTATTTCTTTTATTATATCCGTTAAATTTTATATTAAATCTACTATTATATTATCTCAGCAAAATTCTCCTCATGTGAGTTCTTCAATGAGACAACCGAAAGATAAATATTTCGCAGTTACTATTATTTATTATTTATTATTTCATCTTGTCAACTTTATCGATACTATTTCTGCAGGATGTCCCAAGCTAATGAACGTGGTAAAATTGAAAAGAATCGATACGAATGAAGGCTACATAACATTTTCTCCGTGTAGGATGACGAGACGACGCGTAAAGACCGCACGCTATATCGTTCTCGAGGAAACGCCGCGACAGGCGGACGCGGAACCAGCGGACGAGCTTTCCCAGTTTCGCCCGAAGTTTAGCCGCTCGTACCGCCGTTTCACGGTTTTATTTCGATCGATAATGAAGCCGATCGCGGCACTCTCGGAACCGGTACGACGACGGGAGGAGTCGAGCCGGCGGAACGGGTATCGGGATGTATCGTCGCGCGAGATCCTTTTCCCGCGCGAGAAGGCGCGGTCGCTCGGCCGCGCATCGCGTGCGACGGTCCTCTTATCGCAGCAGGTAAGTCCAGCCGGTAGTTATCAGTCCCTCCAATGGTCCACGCTCGCTTCCTCTTCCATCGCCGATACTGTTTCATCGTCGACCGGTCCGGCGATTTCTCTCGGTTCGCTCGCGGCGATATCGCTCGCTGGGCTTTTCTTCCCATCCGCGCGCGCGCGCGCCGCGGAATAATCCCTATCGGAGGGAGAAGCTTGTCTTCCGGCAGCACGACCGATCCATCCGATGGAGTTGCCCGCCCGCGATATCTCGTCCGACTATTACCGCTAATTATTTACCGGGCCACGTGTACACGCACAGGCGGCATCCTCGACGGTGCATCCGCTGCGACGGCTATGCAAATCCGCTGCAATTTGCAGTCGTCGTCGCGGCACGTGCAATATGCGGTGCGTATTAACGAGGCGACGTAACTACCCCGAGAAGGAGATAGAGAGAGAGAGAGAGAAAGAGAGGGGGGGGGACAAGTGAGGAAGGGGGGAATGAGAAAGGTGGGAGGAAGAGGGACTCGGTGTTGTCGAGTCGACACGAACGGTGAAGTTAAGAAGTAAAGGAAAAAACGAATTATGTCTAAGTATCGGCACACGTTCGCACGTTCGCAGCCTCGACAATCTCGGCCGTGGACAACGTGTCGTCTCGTCAGGATAACGAGGGTGTTGTTGATCACGCATGACACGCTTTGATTCCACGAAGAAAGAAAACGATGACTCGCACGTCACATCGCAGACGTAACAAAAAATTTCAAGCGATAGTTACTTCATCCAAGGAAAATAGTTATTCCAATATTCCTTGGCGAATATTTACTAAAACGAGAAATATAATTGACTATATGCAATATGACAACATTTCCTTCGTATAAACAAACATTTACTCGCATGTATTAAAGCAATTGCGACAAGTATCAAATGCATAATATTGAGAATATTAAAATATATTTTCAGATGATATATTTACTGGACCAAAATCTCAATTTAAAATCACTAAGTCCCTTCAATAGAAAAGGAGTATTACATAATTTCTAAGTAAATACTCTCTTAAATTTAAAGCTATTTTCAACCTACATTCATTCACAAGTTAAGGTATTACTGCGTTAAAAGTGAACATTTACTACAGGCTATTAAAAAATATTAAATAACAAAAATTGCTGAAAGTATTACCTGATATAAGAACCTGAGAGACAGGTAATTACGTACTTGTTTCTACTATTTTTTTCTGTGTATGGTCGCTTCTTTCTTTGAGAAATGACAAAAAATATGCCTTCTAAGATTATATTAAGAGAGTCTTAAATACTAGGGAAAACTTGATAAAGGAAGCGAGCGAGAAAAGAAAAAGAGAGAGAGAGAGAGAGAGAGAGAGAGAGAAAGAGAGAGAGAGCGCGCATAGATAACATTCCGATAAAAACGGCACGTGGACTTTTTGTGATGCATTGTCGATCACCGACATAACTATCGTGTCGATCGTATGAATCGCCTCGTCGTATATTATGTCAATAAATCCTTAAAAATCTATTTGACGAGAACATTGAGCGTAGACAAGAGACAGAAGGAGGAAACGCGCTTCCTCCGTTTCTCACGTTTCAAGATCCATGCGAGGGGGGGGGGGGCATTTTACCGTTTCACATGTGACTGCGCCCGAGTAAATTCACGGCGCGAAGGCGTACAATTCCTTGCGTTTGCGTGAACGAAAAAGATACGCTCGATCGATAAGCCGCGGAACGCGCCGATCAAAGATCAGAGCGTCCCGATCTCCGCGGATCTGCGCGGTAATTCGCGTAATTTCGCGAAACACGCCGATAAGAGGCCCCGCGACGTCGATTCGCGCGCTAAGGCTCGATCGATCGCGCGGAGAAGGGCTATTTCGACGAACGCGATTATCCGGAGACGAGCGACAGTCGCACGTCGGAAAGTAATACGGTGCCATTGTATTACGCTCTGTTAACCTGCAACGATGCCATTAACGGCGCAACTGTAGCATACATAATCCTATTATCGGGACGGTGACCGGCGGAGTCGGCGACGTATCGATGTAGATTGATCGGCTTTCAATTGGAAGATTGGCGAGATTGCCGGAGCCGCGCGTATCACGTGCGTGTGTGTACGCGCGGGCGCGTCCCCGGCGAGCGGAACCTCCTAATTCCTCGTCATTTCACCATCGACCGCGTCGCCGGAATTTACCCCGAGCGAAATATAAGTTTCGCGTCGATTCCGTTGGCAAATCTGTCGCTGGTGTCCGGGAGGGTTTCGAAGGGCCGGAGATTGAAAACGGTCGAGGAGTTTTCGCGGCATGGAACGTGACGTTTCGCGCCGAAGCGACGTGTTTCGAGAAGTCACGGGAAAGCTTGAAAGCTCGTATATTCAAGAAGATGTGTGGAAATATCCGTGAGAAGGGAAAATCGCGCGATCAAAATGTTCCATGTTCTTCGGACGAATTTCTCGGTTCCCCGATAGAAATGTACGCACTTCTCCTAGGTACCCATCTAGTTCCTATCGAGCATTCATGCATTCTCATTATTTGCAACAATATCGCGTAAGAAGTGGACAAAGATTTGATTGAGTTTTATTCAGCGGTTGAAGCAGTTCTCCTGGTAAAATTATGTGCAGTTTGCTTAGACGAGTTATTGCTTAGTATGAAATAATTGAATAGTTTTTTGTCCATTTGTTGTTGGGTTTTCGTTCAGTACATGGGTTCCGATTTCGTGCATCTTCTGTGCGCGGTGATTGCAGGAAAAATATCACATCTTGATTGAGATCCCAAGTAGTTTTACTCCTCAATAGACAGAAGCTGATATAACTGTCCGGTAACTGTTCACAAAAATGCATGATATTTTTACCAAGACTGATCGGTGAAAATTTATTAATCGAATTCTGTTGGAATATTCAACGGAAATGTTCTACGTACGTGTTTCTATACGTATATAGAAATCGGTAGGAGCAATATCTCGATAATCTATCGATCGGCATGTTTTAACTTAATTACCGCTCGGATTGATCACCGTAACGTGAAAAAAAAAAAATGTCAGCTCGGTGAATCTACTTTTTCTTCTTCGCCGCGTCGCATGCGACAGGTTTGTCACATTTGCATTTAGCTGCCTCGCTCGCGACAGATGTCGACCTGAAGGGAGAAAACGGGAAAGAAAAAAAACAAGTAAGACAGAAAGAAAGGAGAAGCCGCGGCAGAAAAGATAGCGCTCCACTGTTACGCGAAGACCATAAATCCTGGCGGTAGCGGCGGCCGATTATCTCTCTCGCGGCGAGCCGATAACTCCATATACATTTCGCGGTGGGGAAAATGTAATGTCGCGCGACGTAACGCGCGTACCGCCGCCTGGCAACAAGTTGTAAAAATATTTTCGAATGGTTACGTATTCGCGCCATGCGACACCACGCTGATCGCTGACACTCTGTCGTTATCTTAATTACAAGCTCTAGTGCTGTTACTGGCGCGCGAATGCTATCTCATTGCTGCTACCAGTTGTGGCCCGCGTTAACCATTATCGCGACTATTATCAGTACTTGATTATTATCATGCTCGCGACCGCCGGCAAAAATTCCCCTAAGTTGTTTCAGGGCAAGAAAACACTTATTTCCCGGCTGGACCGAGGCAGCCTCGCGGCCTGCCTTCTGCGTATCCGCACACTGTGTATCTGGGAATTCGTGGTTGCAAAGCTAATATTTGACGACGAATACGCGAGGGCGATATACATATCGCACGTGTGGGAAAGCGCGGGAAGGACACGGCGAGCGAGCGTGTCGCGTCGACGACAGTTGTGCAATCGGCGTTCAATGCTATTAATATTGACTTACATTCAATCTTAATTAAACGTCACTAGTTGGATATATTTCATATTCAATTATTTATCATATGCAATTAGGTATTCCCTATACTTGAGGTAGTTGGCCCGTAAAACTACTTTTCTTCGAAATTATTTTCTAAATTTCACCCGCATATTGATAGAAATGCCATCTGTATGTTCGTAAAGGTAGAAAACGATTGACTTTTTCATCGAGCCCCTTAACATCGTCGTTGAAAATCCGGCGTCACGGACTAACTACCTTGATTGTTTATCAATTCGCACATCTTCCGTACTCAGTCGCATTCGATTCAAGCCGAGAAGCATTAATTCATATTCATCTCAACTCTCATTCATACAACCAACCGACGTGGCTGCAGTTCGGCTTCGCCAAGTTCCGCGTCTTTTCAGACTCGCCGAAGAGCTGGACAAATCGCGAATCGTCCGACTCGCGCGTCGCGCCAGCTCGCAAGTGGTGGCATTGATACGCGTGCGTCAATCGTACAAATCGTACTCGCGATAGCGTTCTGTTTCTCGCCGCGCGTAAATCAAGCGTTACGTCGAGTTGCCGAGCGATCGCTGATCGAACGCGCGGTTAGATTCCGCGCGCGCACGTCTGTCGCATCGTCCGCCCTTCGCTCCGGAGATGAATACGAATGATCGTAAATCGTATAATCGAGGCCTTGATCGTGATCGGCGATTCGACCGGCGAGCGTGAAATTCGTCAAAATGCGTTTATTAACGAGACACGGGAGTTCGCTCGCGCGGTGTAGTGTCGACTGTCATCAGCGACGCGGACGATTCTCGTGAAACGATGTTGATCGACGGGCACGTCGAATTTCCGATAAGGACTGTCGCCCAGCTGAATGGCGAGAAATTGATTGTCTCCCAGGTATGGAGCTGGTGCACCTTGGCGAGATGCACAGAGAAAATAAAGCCTAAGCTGGTCGGTAACTGGAATAGGAATTCTGGTTACCGCTTAGAAACTAGCCATTTTGGTCGACGCTTGTTTCGATGACAACTAAAATCTCAGTACAGGACAGTAAAATTAGCCAGTTCTTGAATAGAAGGCAAAATAGAATCTGGGCGAAAATTGTCCAATAATTGAGTAGAAATTCACGTTTGGATGAAACTGGCCAAAAACTAGTCAGAAACTAGCCGGGCCAAACGTTCCGTTAGATGTCGAAAATATTCTTTTCGTGAAATCGGTAGCTCAAATATAAGCAAAGTAATTAACTTTGCTGTGCGCCTTAATGAATGGAAATATAAATTATTATTATCAAGTTAACATTATTATCACTCGAATAAATTAATTTTCTATAAAAAAAAGTAATCGGGAGTAAAAATTGGTAAAGAAACTGCTGCACAAGGTAAATGGGAATCATCATTTTTTCTAGTTCTTACAAACCAAATTCGGCTCTTAAGAGCTAGAAATTCGATCTCTTCTCCAAGCAAAAACGCGTTTGGCTCGTTATTCGTCGCGTTAATTCGATAAAAACTTTTTTTCTCAGCGTGAGAATTTCGCATCGCGGAAGCCGGTCAGATCAGAAAAGTTGAATGAATTCGGCTGACCGATTCAACGATTAACGCGATACAGCAGTTTCGCGTTTTAATGAGACCTTGCGATATCGCGCGAAGTCGTAAAAATGCGAAAAGAGATCGCAGAGCGATTTCGTGAATTCTCGCCGACTTGATGACGCGCCGAGTGTGCTCATTCGCTCGAGAATCTCGCTTGATGCCCGGCTCTTTTATATATCAACGGCTTATCTGCCAGATAATGACGGGCCGTCGAATTTGCAATTAAACCTTACTCGAGGCGTTCACGCGCGTAAATACTTCCACGTACGCGTCCCGCGTACACACGCGTGATCTACGAGCGATACGACGACAAGGACGCGTATAATCGCGTCGTGCTACACATAGTTGCAACGCAATGACCGTGTCCGCGAATAAAAATAATTATCTCGGTCTTATCTCGGCACTTCCTCGCATCGTGCGCGACGTTCATTACGCAATTACGTTATCGGTATTCTGAGAAGCTTAAAGTCTTCTTCTTACGTAACGTCACTCGCTCGATACAATTTCACCTCGCCGATATCCAGGAATCTTCACGGCTGATCTCGGATTAGAATCATGTCGACGGGTCTCTTTCCGATGTTGCTGATCGTTCAGTACCAGCGAGAGTAATGAGTCAACCGCGGCTCCCGATGTATTTGTGACGCCCGCGTCGCACTCGTCGATCTTAATTTCATCGGTATCGAATCGATTCCCGACGAGTTTTTCATCGCCCTGCAGCGTCCCTCATCCGGCGTAAAGTTATCCGCCCCGCCCGGCAAGCTTGTAATCTTATTCCGCGGCACATTATTATTATTATTGAAAAAGTCCCAAGTCTCCCCTCTCTCTCTCTCTCTCTCTCTCATTTTATATTGAGGGAATTTTACGTAGAGGAAAGGGGAGTAGAATGACGATCTTAAGGTTTGTCGATTTTTCTTCAATTTCGTAATGATATAAAAACAATGATTGATTTTTTTCTAAATAGTTAAAACCTTGCCTATAATCTGCATAAACTAAAAAATTTATAAATAAATTAAAATCTTGTTTAATTTAAATTTTCACAGAACATGTAAATTACGTGTAAATAATATTTTTATTCGTGTTTTATTATGTTATATAAACATTATAATAACAAAATAATATAACAATTTTGTAGGAATCATTTTTTATATGCATAGAAAATTTATTTTTAATCTTTATTTTATCTTACCCATATATGGGGGGGTACCCATATATGGATAAGATAAAATAAAGATTAAAAATAAATTTATGGGTACCCATATATGGGTGAGATAAAATAAAGATTAAAAATAAATTTTACCCATATATGGGTAAGATAAAATAAAGATTAAAAATACATTTTCTATGCGTATAAAAAATGTTTCCTACAAAATTGTTATATTATTTTGTTATTATAATGTCTATATAACATAATAAAATACGAATAAAAATATTATTTATAAACAAAAAAATATGATTTATATGACGATGTAACTTAAAGAAAATAAAATCTAGACAAGAATAAAAGCAAAAAAAATTATTTATAATTATATAATTCAAAACAAAATGTACGAATGCGTCATGTCATCCACATGATCATCTCACTAAATGGTCATCATATTTACTTATTTAATTTAAAAAAACACTTCAATATAAGAAATGAAAAATAATAATACGTTATTATATGTGTTTCTGGTTATATTATACAGTAATTTTATAGAGAAAATAAAAATATTTATTATAATTGTATTATATTGTTCTTTATGAAGAAATACTGCATATAGGTCTATCCAAAACATACTTCTTATTATATTATCTACTATTGTTGACATATTGAAGTCAAACTAAATTATTGTTAAAAGCCTCTATTGAAGTCAACGGATTATTGTTAAAAGCCTCTGATGAGTTGGGCACCGACTAGTTATTTGTTATTAGCTTAGAAAAATGAGCAAATCGTCGTCTTACACTCCTTTTCCCCATCTCTCGATGTCGGGCTCAAAACCGTAAAACTTCTCGTTAAACGGATCTCAAATGCTATCGAAACGACCGGCCGCGTTTAAAGGTTCGGCAAAAAGATCGTGCATTCGCAATTCATCCGATTGCACGGTTGCATTCGGTATGCACATTTACCAAATGGTCCGATCGGCGCGGTCTCACCGCGAGATTTTGGTTAATTGATCATTAGCGGCACTCAGACGGAAGACGCAGGGTGTCGAGAGGGGGGGAGGCAAGGGGTAAGAAGAAGAAGGGTGGGTGGGAGAATCTCGTGGAAGCCGCAGAGAAAGGAGATAAGGACGGCGAGCGGATGCAATTCAAGAGAGAATGTTTACATTCCAGGTCAGCCGATTACACGAAAGGCATCTTCCAGAGCATCGGCTTCAAGGAGTTCCACGCTTACCTCACATTGCCCGAGGAGGAGCGTGCGAGCGAGAAGGTAAGCGGAGAGAAGATGGCCCGCGCCGATACGATTAGCAAGTCCGTATAACCACGATCATCCGTCCGCAGCAGCAGCAGCAGCTGCCGCTCCTGCTGATGCCTCATCGCTCGGATTCCCGACTTTTTCTCGTTGCCATTGAAACGCACCGCGCGATTTGCAACAGAGTCTCCTTTCGGTGCCGGCCGCCGTCTCCGCTGCGCTCGCGGTTTTTACTTCTGCCGGTTACGCGGAACTCTCTCGCTATCTCTCTCTGTTCCTCTTTCTTTCTTGACTGTGAGACGCGGCCTCTTTCTTAAACTTCTTCATGAGCCACGAGAGCATCGACGGCTGCCGATTTCGCGCCAGGATTCCGTGAGACTGCTGATTCCTGACGCGGTTACGAAGGGGTGAAGGAAGGCGAGGGAGGCGGGGGAGTGTTTCAGTGAGAATCCGATTCTACAGTCGCGAGGGGACTTTTGTTTAATATTTTGAGAGTACTCGGAAATATTTTATAGTACTGTTCGAATATTATGGTGAGACCGATGTCTGCTTTGTACATTTCTTGACGTGAAATCTCACTCGAGAAGCAAAGTGACCATCGAGTCACTCGAATTCCAGCAACTTTTCGCTCATATAGAACGAATTTTCTACTCCGAGTCGTCGAGTGAATATTTTCACTCGAAATCGAAAAGTAAACCTGACGTGTCCCACAAAGAAAAAAAGTAGTATCAATTTAAGTATCATATATGTGATATTCTCATACATAAGTAAGAATATATAATCTTATGTGAAAACAAAAAAGGCTTATATGAAAAAATTTGATATAAAAAATATCATATTTTTGTTATTCAGAGATAATTTTTATGAATTGAGAAGAAAATATATTGAAAATATATTTATCTTCATATAAGAATATATTTATATATTCTTGTTTATGTGTGAGAATATAATATATAACAATTGATATTAATTTTTTTTCCGTGCAGCGTTATAGGAACATATTCATTCGAATCAATCGAAAATTTGCTTTTGTAATTTCGAATGGGAATATTTTCACCGCCTTTTCGAGCAAAAACCTTGCCATTTTTCATTTGTTTCGAGAGAGATTCCACTTCAAGGAATTTCGAGATTAATTACTGAGAATTTATACATAGGGGAAGAAGCTTCTGCAACAAAGTATCGACGACTTGAAACTCGTTACCAAGAGATATGCGAAGAAGCAGGACAAATGGGTTATGAACCGACTGATTCGCCGCGAACATCGACAAGTAATTCATTTACCTCGTATCTCCTTAATGATGTATCTATACGCTTATTACATCATACGTATTTCTAAGTAGCATTACGATCGCAATAATTTCACTCTTCTTCACGATAGATTTTACACACGACGTAGCACGTAGGTAACGAAAACCGAACGGAGGATAAATCATACGACGTTTTCCTTTTTTCGAGGTGCCCGCTGTTTATTCTCTAGATTGCACAGACGTGACGAACTGGAACAGTTGCGTCTTAGAGCCGTCGGTCGCGATTATTTCCGCAATAATGCGCGGCGAGAAACCCGAGCAGCGGCCAGTGTTAAACGAGGACTTCGAGGGCCAAGAATACAGCGATTACAATAAATTGGAATACAATTATTGCGAGGTAATTTTGGGAGATTGGTCACGACAGTTGACTCTCCGAAGCACACTGCGTTCTTTATTTTTTTATACGTTGAGAGAAAAATTAGCTATAGCCGCTAAAATTACAGTTATTTTCGGCGCTAACTATATTTATTCGTCATTCTAACAAAAAATAGCAGAAGACATGTGCATATAAAGTTATTATTATCGTCAATACAGTATTACTATACACGAAGAAAAAGATTTCTTAGGATTTAATCAAATTTCTTTAATTGAAACAAATTTGTCTTTTGGAACAGAGCAACAAACGAATATTTGATTCAACGGGATTGTTTAGTTTCTCAAACAATAAATATCTTTACGTAAAATAACATTTCTTTTGCATTTTAAAACGTTACAATGATTGTCACGAGCAATAAATTATTTGAAAGAAATAACAGTTTTTTAGAAAAATATTAAATTACTTCTTTTTGTTTCAGTAGAACAATATTTAATAATGAAGTAAATTCCTTTATTGAAAACCAAATATATTGTTTTCTCTAAATAATACTTTTTTCTATCAAATAACATGATTTATTTCAAGTTAAAGAGCAACATTTTTATTTAAACAAAATGATATTTGATATTAAATTATATTACTTATATTAAACAAATCCAAGTAAAACAAACACGTACACTGAATCTAAAGAAATCTTTTCTCTGCGCAGCAGCGCTCACTACAAAAATAATTTTCCTGGCTATAATTATTTCACCGTGTAATTATAGCCACACATACCGAATAATTTTCTTTCACTGTAGTTATCATAAAATTATTATTATGTTATTGTTTGTATTTCACAGGTATGCGAGAAAGTATTCGTCTTCAAGACTCAATGGGACCTGCACATAAAAGGGATGAAACATAAAAGAGTCTTGAAGAGGAAGCAAAGAGCGGAGCAAAAGCTGCAGGAAAATAAATCGACGGAGGCCCAAAAGGAGGTTCCATTGACCAGCTCGTGACAGACATTTCTTTGTGAACAACAAAACGCGAACACTCGTCACTGCGTCGTTTACAAAAAAGGCTATTAAAACTGTGATCGTATAACATTGCATATTTTGTCAGTAACTGTCAGTGTGAATATCTCTTCGTGAAAATATACTTGTATTTTCGTTTCTTAATTCGAGTCCCCGTTATTAATCCACACTAAGCAGATCTCGACAATATCAGCGGTTGCTAACACACTTAGCAGCTGTTCACAAAAGAGATCACGATTCTGTACCTACTAAGTTACCTTTAGAGTTAAGTTACCACGTAGGTGTTGTGATCTACGGACAATAACAAGTCGTGGACTCTAAGTATCGATTGGATACCATTGACTCGCTGTCGATTATGTAATAGCCTGACGCAATCGATAAGATTGAAGATAAAACTAAAGTTAAACGATGTACTGCAAATAAATCGTAATTTTATAATTTTTTTTTCTTAAAAGATTCCTTATTTTCTCAATAGTTTCTAATCTGATTAATTCCGATGTCGAAAGTTTCTTCCTATTCGACGATATAGAATTTTATTACTAATATCGCGACTCGTAACGCAAACTTTGCAATTGATAAAAATCAACAGCTCACTTGGTGAAGAAGCGGGGTCTAGTTAGCCGAGACTTAAACCCATATAGCCGAGATACGAACCGAACTCGTCAGATGAACGGACTTCTTCCACACATTGCTGAATAACGGTAGATAATATATTACTTGTTTTTTCTCTTTTTTTAATCGGTTTAACTGACCTCTAGAGATCTTTATTTGATCTTATTTTAAAATAATACGATTAATCATTGAAACAAAAGCCTTTCATTTTCAATTCGTATATTTTAACGAAATATCATTTTCTCTCCCTCTTTTCTAATAACAGATGTATAAATGTCGCTAAATGTTGTTAATAACAATTTATGTTTTAAACATTTACGGAATAAAAAATTGATTGATTAATTCTTGATATTTCTTTAAGACACAATTAATCATTAAAAATAGATATTTTTTTTTTAATCTATTATTATCTAGACGACGATTCTTTCTTTCATTATCGCTTATCCTTAACTGAGACAGATATTAGGTTGGGGAAAAAGAAATCCATTATTTTTTCGGTAGATGGCTGTAGTGATCGATATCTCGTAAAGTATCGATCAAACAATTTCAGATTTAGGCTCGTTGGAAAGGTGACATTTCGCACTAAAAAAATGCTTTTGTTGTTTTTTGTTTGGTCCATTCAGTTGTGAGTTACAGGGTGTTAAAAATGGAAGTCAACAAAGAGAAAATTCGGTACATTTTACAGTTTTTCTTTGATAAAGGCGAAAATGCAAGCCAGGCGGCTGTAATTGTGAATGGTGTTTATAGTGCCGATACTGTAACAGCCAATTACGTGTAATTTTGGTTTCGTCGATTCCGTTCAGGTATTTTTGATGTTAAAGATGTACAGGTAGGCCCGTCGTCGAAAATATCGATAAAATAAAATCACAGAAATAACCGACCGGCATGTTAGCAGTCGTAGCATCACCCAGGAGCTAAAGATCGACCATAAAACGATTTTAAACCATTTGCACAAAGCTGGGTTCAAAAAGCTCGATGTTTGGGTGCCACACCAATTAACACAAAGAAACATGATGGATCCATCTGCGAAGCCTTGGCCAAACGGAATGAAATCGACCCATTTCTTAAACGGATGGTGACTGGGGGTGAGAAATGGGTCGACAACATTGTGCGAAAACGATCATGGTCAAAACGCGGTGAAGCAGCTCAAATGGTGGCCAAACCATGACTAACGGCCAGGAAGATTCTGCTGTGCATTTGGTGGGACTGGAAAGGAATCATTTATTATGAGTTGCTTCCATATGGCCAAACACTAAATTCGGATCTCTACTGTCAACAACTGGACCGTTTGAAGCTAGCGATTGACCAGAAACGGCCAGAATTGGCCAACAGGAGAGATGTTGTGTTCTATCAGGACAACGCCAGGCCACACATGTCTATAGTGACTCGCCAGAAACTACGGGAGCTTGGTTGGGAAGTTTTGATGCATCCACCATATAGTCCGGCATCAAGCGATTACCATGTTTTTCTTGCATTGCAAAACTTCCTTAGCGATAAGAAATTGGCATCAAGAGAAGATTGTGAAAATCGATTACTAGAGTTTTTCGCCAATAGGGACCAAGACTTCTATGAGAGAGGCATTATGAAGCTACCTTTAAAATGGCAACAAATTGTAAAACAAAACGGTGCATATTTGACCCAAATTGAACAATCCGAATCATGTTAAATAAAGTCTTGAAGTTTACGTAAAAATAATGGATTTCTTTTTCCCCAACCTAATATTTTTTCAAAGTCCTAGTCATAGATATTTTTGCCATATTTAATGCTAAGCCACTTGAAATTTATGAGATTACACAGGTTACTCAGACCTTCATAATGCAAACCTAATGACATCGATTACTTCCAGAATATGGTATGAATTATTTGCATTGGGTAAGTCGAAAGTACCATCCTTATTTGAATCTATCCAAAAATTGGAATCTTTGAACCTCACTTTGCTTCTGCGATGTGCAAGAAAGTTATATACCGGCCCCGGGAAACGTACCGATCCGAGGAAGCATATCGACTNGCGAATATCGTGAAAAATACAAAACTGCCTATAAACTAGACACGTGTAATACGGCAGTATTTTAATAAAAGATAACCTCTTAAAAGACAGTGAATGACTTTGTTAACATACATCCAATGTTTTACCTAGGAGACAGAGATGAATATATAAGCATCGTATACCGTCTAATATTGCGGAAAACTCATAATTAAAAGATGTATTAAGAGATACTTGACAAGAATGTATCCTGATAAAACAATGTCTGAAACTAGGCACAACATCAAGAATTGTTAGGACTGGCTAAGGTAGCAATTGACATTGTTATTGATGCACTCTGCTTTGGATTATCCTCAGTTGTTATGATCAAAGAACTGTGATATCACAAATTGCATTTACACAAGGACAAACTCTAACTTTATTCTTAAAATTCTAAAAATCATGGAAAATTGGTAAAACTTGCAGTAGTGGTAATGATCTTTATAATAATTTATCATTTTATGAAATATATCTTGGTCTATTTGAATTGATCAATCGTTTTAATAATATAATTTTTGTTTCACCATAGCTTCCACCACATGATACGACAGTTCTTCATCTTAAGAAGACTATGGAACAACACATGTATTTATCTTTTGTAAGAGAAAACGTCCCGAAGGTAATAAATTGCAAACACATTTGGATGAAATATCATCTTCTTTAGAACATATTAAACTTCTTTGTAAGAATGAAAATGATATGATACATGGTGTTATAAATTCAGTTGAATTACATTTTATGAGGAAACGTTGAATGTAAAATAAATTGGAAAGAAGTTAATATCTTGACACAACTTACTACCTACTTGTGTTACTTTTTACTTCTTGCCAACATTGTTTTATTTACTCATAACATTGTCATCAACAATTTATACGACTGACTAAGATAGCAGAGACTAAGGTAGAGGATATTATTGAAAGTGATCCACTTCTCTCTGGATTACCTTCAAATGTTAGGATAGAGGAGCTCACATCACAGATTGGTGTTGCACAAGCTATAACTTTATTCCAAACTCATAGAGAATTGCCAAAACTTGCAATAGCGGTGATGTTTATGATATTTATAATAATTTACCAATTTATCAACTATATGTTGGTCTATATGAGTGGATCAATCGTCCTAATAATATAATTTTTGTTTCATCATAAGTTCCACCACATGACACGACAGTTCTTGAGACGGTTATTTGACCAACACAAGTGTTTATCTTTTGAAGGAGAAAGCGTCCAAAAGGTAACAAGTTGAAAATATATTTGGAAGAAATATAATCTTTATTTCAAACATGTTAAACTTGTTATTTGTATGTAATGAAAATATTATGGTACATGGTATTATAAATTGAGCTGAAGTATATTTTATGAAGAAACGTCGAGAAAAAAAATTAAATGGTAAGAAGTTAATATCTTATGAACACGTGTAATACGTCAATATATTAACAATCGACGTATTTCTTTTGTCTTATAATCTAGTAAAATTTATATGCAAGAGGTTTGTAATAGAAAACATTAGCCGATTGCTGAAATATATTTTGGTGTGGATGATGGTTTATTTAGGCTTAAAATTCGGAAAAAAAAAACTGTCAACTTTAGACAGTGCGATTCAGATTGATGCAATTTTAAAGTCTACGTGAATAACTCAGAATTTTCTACAAATAATTTGATAATACATTAACCCGCGTAATGTTACTTGGTGCATCAACAACAGTTGGTTGTGTCAGTTTCTTCATTGAATTTTGAATTGACCTATGAGAACTGTATCGACAGATGCAATGATCAACAAAGTTCTATATGTAACACCTACTATTTGACTATTTGGAATCAATATATTTTGGATACGTGTTTTTTTAATTTAGCTACAGATATATATGATATAAACATGTATACATGTGTCTGAAATAAAATTTTAAATAGCAGGTAACAATATAAATTCTTGTTACTTTTTTGTTTATTTCACTTTTGTTCCCATATGATGAATGATGGTGTGGATGATGGTTTATTTAGGCTTAAAATTCGGAAAAAAAAAACTGTCAACTTTAGACAGTGCGATTCAGATTGATGCAATTTTAAAGTCTACGTGAATAACTCAGAATTTTCTACAAATAATTTGATAATACATTAACCCGCGTAATGTTACTTGGTGCATCAACAACAGTTGGTTGTGTCAGTTTCTTCATTGAATTTTGAATTGACCTATGAGAACTGTATCGACAGATGCAATGATCAACAAAGTTCTATATGTAACACCTACTATTTGACTATTTGGAATCAATATATTTTGGATACGTGTTTTTTTAATTTAGCTACAGATATATATGATATAAACATGTATACATGTGTCTGAAATAAAATTTTAAATAGCAGGTAACAATATAAATTCTTGTTACTTTTTTGTTTATTTCACTTTTGTTCCCATATGATGAATGATGGTGTGGATGATGGTTTATTTAGGCTTAAAATTCGGAAAAAAAAAACTGTCAACTTTAGACAGTGCGATTCAGATTGATGCAATTTTAAAGTCTACGTGAATAACTCAGAATTTTCTACAAATAATTTGATAATACATTAACCCGCGTAATGTTACTTGGTGCATCAACGACAGTTGGTTGTGTCAGTTTCTTCATTTCATAAGTAAGGAAACTCACTCGAGGATACATTATTTTTTATCTTCAGATAAGTTATCTTTGTATAAATTACCTACTATTGATTATGTAAATGAGAAACACCCACCAAAGGAAGATGTTTCCAGCCCACATGTTTCCGGAAAGTGAATCCTACATATACAATTTCATTCGGTCACACCCAATCATGGCAGCTTAAGCCTGTATCAGACTATGAATTGGGGATTGAATCGAAGTTCAGCAAATCAGTATAAAGTTAATTGACTTCAAGTTTAGTAAAATTTAGTGAATTCTACATACAGTTGATCATAATTATACAGATGTTTTGAGTATATTCAATCCAAACCTTCTTTCTTCTCCTTAATTGCTTCCTAAATAAGATTATATTCTTTTTAAAATCATCATGACAGGCAATATTACCTCTTATAGCGTACATACATACCTTAAAACGTTCCTCGAATAAAGAAAGTTCTGCAATTAAATCCGTAATAGCATGCATGAATGCCTCATGTGGTGTATAATCTGATGTAGTTTGTATTCTAATAACAAACTTGTGTTCTAGGGGATGTGGAACTTTGTAACCAGCAAATAACACTTGAGGATCTTTAAGTAATTGACTGTGAGGTAAAAATGGTCATTAATTGGCAACAGGAATATGATGAGAGTAGCATTCTCATTTACTTGCGAATCATGTTTCCTAGGGTATGGTCCTCTTTGTTAACCGTAAAGATAGCAGCATTGGGTACTTTGGTGTCTTGTTCCTTTATTATCCTACGACAATACGAACGGAATATATCTTCACATTATTTATATCGTTAGTTTCAAACAAATATCGAATGTTTCGTTTTACTTTTTCTCTCCTTCGTACAACAGAAACGATTCGAAAGTCGGAGGTGCATTCATATTTCCACGTTAATTATATGAATCCTCTTTTACGAAACTTATTTTTCTTAAGATAAATCACAAAAAATCATTACAGCAACCTAAAAATATAACGACACTTTAAGCCTTGACTCTCACTTATGATTGCGAGAAGCTCGTTCCTCCTACATCACTTGATACATTTGGTCTGTTCTTTATGGCTGCACTGCTGATTAGCTAGACAAGTAGTCTTATAGCTATAACATTCGTCTCGTTAATGGAACAAGTGTACGTGGTATTACGAGCGTGGGCGTTGTCTAGTGGAACGCACTCTATAAATACGGGTCTATTGGTTTGTGGACGATAAATTTCTAGTTCTTACCGAAAAAGGGCATGTTGATTGGCTACCGCGCGAACTTCGGCCGCAAGCATTGCTTCCTATTGCCGCGTCCTATGTATAGAAGCCGTATGACTTCCAGTAATAAAATTTAGTAACATCTAGACAAAAAAAGTATTGGACATAAGGAATAATCGATTTCAAAAACATCGAAAAAACAATCGATTTAAAGATGAAAGCGTAGAGTTAGCATTTGATCTGAGACAATTATATTTTGTCCTACTCTATTACACCTGTTCAGCAGTGCTGCTAAAAAGAACAGACCAATTACTGCGTTGTTCCATCGTTTTGCATCTTCTTCTACTCTTCTATAAGTTAAACTTTTAGATTAGGTCGAATATCGCAGTTTAAACTCGTCTTCAGTTTCAACATACCGAAGTTTTATTTTTACGCAGCTCTCCATTACGTACGAAAATAATAGTAAAATAATGAATACAATTTATTCGTACGATATTCATATACAGGAGCTATAACATACAATGTTGTACAGTTCTCACGGAGCTTGCAAACGCTGTCATTACATTATCTCGGAAGGAATAGCGTTTGTAGCGCAAAGTTATAACGTACGCACTAGTGACGTTATGATTTGTCTATCCCCCGCGAACAACATTTAGCGCTAAATAGCGCTAATAGCATCTCCTCGAACGCACCCTAACATTAATGTTTTAATTTCTCACTCAACAATGTTGATATAACGCGTGGGTTGTACAATAGTTGCATTGTTGAGCGGGACATTACAACATTGATGTTGGTGATATTCACTGGGTAATTATGTTACTAACATTAATATTGTTATAAAATGTATGAAACATCCTGTCGAGGTAATTTTCGTGTAAATAAGCCAACAAAGGTCAATTTTTGATTATAGAAAATTAGCACCTATAATCAAGACGTAGCATAGTATAATAATGATAGTATATATACGGCACTGTGCTCGTCGTTTAATTAAAGATGGAGGAGACGAGTAACGAGAAGTTCCTATCGCGAAGACGTTCCGCCGCTTTGAAAGCTTTTAAAGTAAAAGACGAAAGGGTGGCTACCCTCAAGAAGGTGCGTGCAGACCTTATTGTCGGCGTAATAATTCTTTATATATCATGTCCGGATATGTATTCCGCACTGTAACATCAGATGATCCGTCTTTCAAGTATAGATGTGCCATAAACAACACAAATTTCTCTAACAGGACGCAATTGTTTTTTTCTCCTTCAGGTAGCAGCAATTTTACAAAAGTCTGAAATAGAGAGGACGGCGGAGGAAACTGGAATACTTATTTCGTGCAGCGACGTAGTGAAGGAGGTTAATTTACGGTAATGGCTACTTAGCAAATGGATCATACTTTTAAGAATTATTCGCTTGGGACGCTGTCATTCGTAATTAAGTCTTTCCTCGTGGGAAGGAATTTGTAGGAAATTCGCAGAACTAAATTTAATATTTTTCGGATATTTGTTCTGAAATATATTTATCATATCAAAACAATGTAAAATCTTATTACCAATCTTAATACCAATTTATTAACAAATCTGCTGTAGTAGCGTTCTTTTTTCCTCTCTTTCCAAATTTCACCAAGAAAGAGATGGAAAGAAAACAAATCCAATATTTGTATGTTTTTGCACACACAAAAGTATTTATACACAAAATAAGAAATAAAGTTATCATTTGTAACAATGTTTGCAGACAAGAGAAACGAGACAAAATTAAAGCAAGATTAGAAGAAGTTGAAGATGCACCCGAGATCCTGGAGGAGAAGTGTATGCGCTTGGCAGCAGCGATCAGTAGAGCGACATCGCTGGCTGTGTACACTGGTGCTGGCATAAGTACAGCAGCATCTATCCCAGATTATAGAGGAACCAATGGAGTTTGGACTCGAATGCAGCAAGGAAAAGATATTGGGTATGTATCAGGGGATGTATAGGGTGTTACAACGAGTATGGTGCAAAATGTTGGATTTACAAGCAATTTATTACTTCTCCCAATATAGGAATCATGATCTGAGCCAAGCGGAACCAACATTAACACACATGGCACTTTACGCATTGTATAAAGCTCGAGTTCTGAAGCACGTGGTCTCTCAAAACTGTGACGGATTACACTTACGCAGTGGTATTCCGCGTAATCTTCTTTCCGAGGTTCACGGGAATATGTATGTGGAAGTTTGTAGAGCGTGCAAACCATCCAGAGAATACTGGAGACTCTTCGATGTTACTGAGAAGACTGCGCGATATCAACACCATACGGGAAGATTATGCCACAGATGCAATTCAATGTTGCAAGATTCTATCGTTCATTTCGGTGAAAGAGGTAGCCTTCCTTGGCCGATCAATTGGAATGGAGCAACCAGAGCTGCAAAGCAAGCAGATGTCATACTGTGTTTGGGTTCTAGTCTAAAAGTTCTCAAGAAATATCCGTGGTTATGGCAAATGGACAAACCTGTCCAGAAAAGGGCTTCACTGTATATTGTCAACTTGCAATGGACCCCGAAAGATGAAAACGCTGTATTAAAGATAAACGGAAAATGTGACGAGGTGATGAGGAAAGTCATGAGTCATCTTGGTTTGGATATACCGCAGTACAATCGTACGAAAGATCCGATCTTCTTCCACGCGGTAAAATTGCAAAATGGTGAACGGCTCTCCACGACTCAACCGTGTCTCGAAGAGCCACCTATCAAGAAGGAGCCTCTAAGTCAAAGCAGTGATGAGAATGTTGAGTGTACAGTGCGACAAACGACCGATGACAAAGAAGAAGACTGCGTGTCGACCGTAACCACCGATACAACGACTGCTTACCCAGCGCCATTTTTCACCGCGTTACCATTTCTGTCTATGGGCTTACCATTTCCTCCTATGTACATGTATCCCCAATTAACGCCGGTATTTTATTATCCTTTCATACAAATACCGAATACGCCGACAGAAGCACCGAAACCCAAACCAGCTTGTTCGTTTTGTATGGAACACGAAGGATCTCTCTCTTGTTTGTACTATCAACGTGACGGAGACATCACGTCAAACAAAACGGAACGAAAGCAAGAGGAAGAGGGTACGATTCACGCTCCTATAGCGTCTCCTAAGAATCCAGGCTGGTTTGGTAAAGGGTACCGTAAGGGCATGAAGAAGAAACGGTAGCATCCGCTCTATGTAATTTGTGCAGCCGTCTCTNTCTCTCTCTCTCTCTCTCTCTCTCTCTCTCTCTCTCTCTCTCTCTCTCTCTCTCTCTGGCGTCTGCTCTTTATCAAAATTGCAAAATAATCTTACGATATAGTAATGCGTACACAAGTATTTTGAGTCTCCATATCGTAACGCGACTCGTGCACATTTTGTAGGTTTATAGCAATTCGATTCCAGTATTCGAAGCTTTAACAGATAGACTGAAATTTCCCAAGTAATCCTTCGTAATATTTGAAACTAAGACAATCCACCATTATTTTTATCCTTACAATTATCGTCAAACTTCCAATGCGTTTAAACTTCCCTCGCGCGTAACCATACAAAGCAAGAGGCGAGAGGTCGTACATTTGAACTCGAAGCGAGCGATCCATCGGATTGGTCATCGAATGTTTTGGCATCGCAGAGCTACAATTCTGTCATTTTGCGAAATATTAATCTTCATCAATCTTAATTATACTTTCGACAACTCGTTGCTTTTTTTCTTCGAACATTAGGAGGTTCAATACGATGGCATATTTAGGAGTATACAAATGTATAGATACAACCTACAGACACGGGATGACTGAATCTTTTTTAATATGTGGACAAAGTATGCGAGCTCCTCGGATTAAACTGTAAGGACGGATCGAGTGGTAATGATTTGCCAAACATTGCGTACCGCATTGCGTGTAACAAACGCGCTTCCTATCAGTCAAATCGACTACAACGCACGAAAACGTATCGTTAAGAAAGAAAAAAACTCAAAAAAAGGTAAACAAGGAAAAAATTTGTCTTTTGAGCGCATAAAGCGTCTAATTTATTGGTACTTACGTATTATGTAAGATAATTTCGTTGATATTTACATATCATTTATAAGTTATATGTTGTATTTATAGCGAAAACTGCAATATATATATGTGTATATATATATATATATATATATACACACAGATGTATGTGTATATATATATATATATATACACACACATACATCTTTAATGTGTCCAAATTAAATCTCAATAAATTCATATCCGGAAATATATAACAGTCATATTCCACATTATTTTGTTTTTAAGAAAAGTATCGAGATGTTCAAACGTTCCCCTCTCTCTGCTAGTAGTCAAAAAACGTTTAATAAACTTCTACTTGTCAGAGATTCGTTATAAATATTTTCTCTCTCGATATTTTGTGGAAAAATTATTGATTCCGTCCTCCTCGTGTCCTCTCTTTGTATATTTATTGCTTTATTTAGTGTATATTTATATATTTGGGTTAATCCACTCGCTCCTTTCAGGGCTACTCGTACCGCTACTATCCTCTACGTATATCTTATAACTTGTGCAACACATTGCGCATTATGTTAAGTAAGCAAATAAAAGATAGACATGAAGTATTTATATAACATTTTTTAGGATATATATACACACAAATATATACATGTACGAATATTGCGAGAAATATAATTGTGCGACATTTTTTATAAAACAATCGCACGCGGAAAACTTATTTTTTATCGACATTCAAGAAGCTTGTTATTTAAAACTTGGATTATCGCTCTCGCTCATTTACCATTTTGTATTCCAGCAAGATGTATCGTTCGATATATTCTCCTGCGGATATCTTCAGGCGCGATTCTTATAACAATTCTTGCGCGATATATCAGTGGATACACGTTTATTCAGATGATTCCTCTCGTTAACGTCAAAGTAGTTATCAGCTGAAAGCGATACGCAAAAATTGTCTGTCAAAATTGTGACCGTGCTACATAATACACGTTTTTTATGAGAATATAAATTTTGTTTCGATATTTCA
This sequence comes from Dinoponera quadriceps, assembly GCF_001313825.1. Lineage (NCBI taxonomy): Eukaryota > Metazoa > Arthropoda > Insecta > Hymenoptera > Formicidae > Dinoponera > Dinoponera quadriceps. The sequence goes on along the minus strand of NW_014555184.1, from coordinate 1,388,483 downwards.
CTATATACCGAATAAGACGAGAAATTTGATTTGTATTATGGAATAAATAAAAATTCACATATACAGTATATTAAGAAAAAGAATAAGAGAACGAAAGAAAAATACTCCGATATCATCGAGTTTTATTCTTTGTGCTAAAGAAAAAAAACAATGTTTTTTAATGATTTTTATCGTGAATAAAGAATCGCTCGTGCAATCTGAACTAATCAACGAGTCTTTTATAATTGCTCTTCTCCTCTCTCTCTCTCTCTCTCTCAATCGCACACACATACACACACACACAGAATACGTGAAAAATACATCCCACGGATAAAATTGTCGTTCATGATGCGTGAAACACGCTGTCGCGCGACATACTGTCGTATATCATGCCGTTGATAAGAGCCGATACGTACAATCGTATATAAATGACGAAATTGTTGATGAAACAAATGATTTAAAGAGAGAATAACACTAAATTACGGTGCGACATTGGCGATCGCACGGTGCAGCGGCACTGAGCACGAGAGGGAGCGGGGTATAAGGCACGGGCGTGGGCGCTTCGCCTCTGTATATTCCATCTCTCCTGCTGTCGGTCGCAAATAATTTTCGTTGCTCGAATCGTCGTCGAGCTGTTCTCGGCTTCCTCAGTGTGGGCCAAAGTAGCCGCTTCTCGAGGAGCCCTTTTCGTGTCGTGCATCGACATCCTTCGCATGCTCGTCGCCGTCGCGGAGGCAATGCGCTTTTAAACGGATGAACAGTAACGAACGGGTGCGCGACGAGATCGACACATTGACGACGACGGCGGCGACGACGACGGCGGCGACGACGACGACGAAAGGCAGAAAAAACGAAACGAGAAGCATAGAGGGATATCACCGGGAGTATGGACGAGCCTTCGCCTCCGTAAACCACGTCATCGGGCGAGCACGTTATCCGGAAGGCTATACTCGACCAACAAGACGAAATTCGTAGAGACTGGTGAGTCGAAAGTTGCAATCGAAGAAGAAAGAACCGCCGTGCAGGGGCGGAGGCAGATCGGAGAGCTACGTAGGCAGGAGAGAGGAACGAGTGTAGAGAAGGGCTAAGACCACTAGAGAGGGAGAGATCGAATGGCCTACAGTCTGTCGCCATGGTGATTCGCATCGCCCTATATCGCGTGGACTTCTCTCTCTTTGACTCGTTTCGCTTCGTCCTGCCGCGTACATTAGGTGTCGTCCCGACATTCATCGAGCGCATCTTTTCCGAAAATTTTTCCGCAGAAGAGATCGTGACATTTGACAAGTGTCAGTCAATTGTACACATTCACACTTCGACTCGATTCTCGAAACTCTCTCGACGTATCTCTTCCATTATCTCCGAAAGTAGACAATTTTCTTCCGAACTGGCAACTTGTTGCGATATGTGGTAAACACAACAGCTCTAACGTTATATGAGGAAGAATATATATATATATATATTTATTTATTTATTTATTTATTTATTTATATCCTCGTATATGCACGTAGCAAATGTTTGAGCGTTCAGCGTCACGTATACGGTGGATGTGTTTCATAAAGTGTTCGAACGGTCCGGTAGCACGTAGCTCCTTGACCTCGGGACAAGAGGCTGCGTATTCAAAATACGGGCTGTATCAGCCGGAAACGCGAAAGCTGGTTATAAAAAGGTACTCCAAGTGGTACATTTCATTGGCGTTGGTATATTGGCTCAACATTGACCAATAAAGTGCGCTATCAAGGATGGTGGTTGCTTTCCAGTCGTTACAGTCGTAACATCATTTGTCCTTATTTCGCATTTGATAAAGAGAAAAATAACAGAGATGATACAACTCGCACGCGACTCATATCTTTCGCTGAGACCAGGGACGTAGAAATGAGAGAAGATCGTTCGATAACTCGTCGGATTATTTGATCGGGAGAGTAATTGTCTAATCTTTAAAGAAGAAATTTATAAAGAAACGTTTGAAATATATTACCGATGTTTGAAATATATTGTGTACAAATTAATTCTTTTTTCATGAAACACAAAATTGATTTACGAAAGTCAGGTACAAGTTTAATGTTTGAAAAAATTTCCATTATTTTCTATGACTTTACTCCATCTGTTGGGTAGCTGATGAAAAAACTTGACGGTTTTGACTCAATAAAGTCATCGATGCTTTTTCGAACCTCGTTTTTAAAATGCGCCAGCTGATGTTGAAGCGACCAAAATAGGTGGTAATCTGACGGGGTTAGATCTGGCGAATAAGCCGCATAAGAGAGAATTTCCCAGCCCTGATGAGATCCTTCGTCTCTTTTGCAGTATGTGACCGCGCATTATCGTCCAGCAGAATCATCTGTCTCAATTACATTGCTTTTTACAAATTTTATGTGTCACAGCTCCTTTACCCAAAGCGGAACAAATTATTTCAAAAGAGAGACTGCATTTTTATTCAATTGGAGTGCAAAAAGGATGATGCTTCGAACAACATCGCGATAACTACTGTTTTCTGAGGTTATTTCGACAAGGCTGTTATAATGCTTCTTAAAGCTTAAGGCATTTTCAAATATACCATAACACAGGGAAAATATTTAAATCTGAACCAGAGTTACAGGACATTAAAAGGCACCGTATTAATTTGTAATATGTGTAGTACTTTCGATAAGGTGTTTGAACAGAGTGTACAATTGTTGTACGATTCTTGTCATGTTGAATATATGCCCAGACAACATAAAAATTGGGACATTTGAAAAACGTTATTTATCTGATATTATCTCGTTGTTTAGATATTTTCGTATGTCCTACTTGGAAATTAATTGTATCGTGCATTTTTTGTCGTTTCGTGCGTAGGTTATCTAATCTTTCCGTATTTGCTGGTGTGTTATCTCTCTTTCCCTCTCAAACAAATCGTTCGTCGATCGCGCGGATGGAGATCTGCTCTGTTCTAAAGAAGTTATTCCACGTAATACGATCTCGGAAATTATTATCTCTACTGTATTGAATTATTCTCTCTATGGTATTGAGATAAAGCGGTATCGGAAGAAGCGATATCTACACGAGAATGTCCCAAACGGTTCAGATAGAACGGGTGAAACTGAACAGAAAATACCATTTTACGCAAAATTTGCAATAATTAGTGAGGAATTAAGTATATTGTCCGGGCTAATGAACAAAAGGGTACATTAGACAGAGAAAAATTGCTTATTTCTGAAAATCTAGCAACGATGAGCATCAACTAAAGGCGGAGTAACGCGGCATGTGACATTGGAAAAAAAACACGTTTCTCACTATCAATATATATCGTTGCTAAATTTTCAGAAATTTTCAGAAATTTTTCTTTATACACGTTTCCCGCGCGTTAGAAAAATAATTAATTCCTCAAACTATTGCGAATTTTGCAAAATGGCATATAATTTTTCTGCTCACAGGAACGGGACATCCTGCATATTAGATGAAAGGAAATTCAAAAAAAGTGTTGCAAACGTCCTGACCGTACATGATTAACGCGCTTCACCGTACAACCAACTCTTACCGAGAGCTCCCGCGACCTAGCGGCGGCTTGACGCATTAATCGGTATTGTGCCGGAGCCGGAGCTGGAGCCGCCGGAGAAGCCGCTGCAGTGTCGCGTGCATCGCGTGTGTCTACCGCGCTTCGTTTTTACTTCCACCTCATCGTCCTACCTCTCTCTCTCTCTCTCTCTCTCACTCACTCACTCACACACACGCATATCCCCTCGGTCTCTCCCCGTCCATCGCGTATCGTCCGTGCCGCCCGAGTTTCGCGGCCGGCCTGTGCGAGCAAGATCGACGCACCGCCGTCGTCCATTAACGCGCGCGTAATCGTGCAGCGTCGCGGCGAGAAGCGATACTCGCAATGGCGCGATCGTGTCGCGCCGTGGATTCGACGTGTGCATCGCGTAGATGATACATCGGTTGCTGATTCCTGTGGTATGGTGTTTACGTCGTGCGACAGGATCTATCGTCCGCGTTACCACGACGGTACAGCGAATAACTCGACGACGGATCTCGGACGCGAGCCGCGTCGTGAGCCGCCATGAGACGCATCAGCGGTAAGTCATCGTTCGCGCGATCGCCGACCTTACGCGCGCGCGCCTCTTCCCGCCCGCGGAAACTCCTCTCCGTAGCTTTCGACTTTCGCGCTTTCTCGCTTCGTTTCGTCAGGTCGATGTTACACTGTGGTAGCACGTTGTAACGCCGCGTCGTATGTTCTGCACACGATCCGATCAATCCATTGTGTATCAACCGCGAGAGTTTGTAAGCTCGAATTTTCGACCGATTTACACGCGGTCTGTAAATCTTTGTGCGCACAGCTATTACTGTGCTTGCATACGATTTGTGCCACCTCGAGATAGCGCGTGCAATACTGTAGCATACAGTGTATACCGATTGTTTCCTCGCAACTTTTGCGCTTGAGGCGAAAATTCGCATTCAAACGACATCACAAATACATACGGACTAGTTTCTAAAGTATGAACATACTTTTCGTACTCGCTATCCGAGTATGTATCGTCGCTGCATACACAGAGTTTTCCAGTATTAATATAAAATATAAATAAATTTACTTTTTATCTCGCGCGGTATATCGTGCAGATTTTTTTCTCGAAGAAAATGTACAAATTACTTGTGTGTAAAATTCGCTGGAAAAAGACTTGTTAACTCGCGGGTGATGAATGTGTTCCATATTGACGATCCATATCGAGCAATCTTACGTGTAATCGTGAATTCTCACACGTTGTAAAGCAACATTTAAGAAATATTACGATCAGAATAATAGCAACAGCAGCCTCTCAAGAAATAGCTACAGAATCGCGTTGTGGAGGCCGTTTAATCCTCGCTCTTCCTCCCCCCTTGAATGACAATAGAAAACTCGTACGGTGAAGTCGAGCCAATCCGAGACAAGCCACGGGAGCGAAATTCTCTGCTATCGTTCATTTAGTCGTAAAGTCCTTAAGGTTCTCGTCGACGTCGTAAATTAAAACGGATCGTCTCGTAAACCCGCTTTTGTAAGTGACGAATGATGTCATTTGCTTATGTATCATCGGACGGATTGCTCCTCCATGAGTTTACCTTTACTTCGAGAAACGCATATACGAGAATCACTGATGGATAACGACTACTGTTAATTGCGATATATTTGTATAAAAGTTTCAACGAGTGATTCTTCCGTGTCGAAATTCTCGGGAAAAACAAATTGACGGAATCGCGTCCCGATGTTGCGCCTTCCGATCGAAACTAACGCGAGCTTCATTAACTTTGATTTCAAGGCGATTCGCGGTTAAATTCACCCGCATCATTCTTATGCACTGGATCAGTCCTTCTCTCTCTCTCTCTCTCTCTCTCTCTTATTCCATCGCGTATAACCAAATCAGCGGTTTCGATGTATGCGACGTACGCGCTTGGATCGTATCCAAAGTGCCAAATTGGGCGAAATCACTGACGGCAGGTTACGGCTCGTTAAAGCGAATCCAACTTCCCGAGTATCGATCTCGTCGATTGGCGACATTAGAATTTTCAATACCAAGGAGAAGAAGGCTTTTTTTGTTTTTGCGGAACTACATAAGCGTTCAGTTTCTCAAATTTTTCAAACGTGTACGAAGGACGACGAATATTCTGACACTCGCCTTGTCGATCGCGTGATCGTTCGCAACATCCGCGCGATATCTTATTCTTGCGACAGACACGCGCGCCGTTCTCGTGTGTGACACCCGCTTCTAACCGCTTCCCCTAACCCGCTTCTAACGTTATCTATAAACACTCGCTTTCCTCGCGGCTCGCTGAGGAATCGCGTTCGACGCGATCGATTCGTTATAGTTTGCTGCGAGGGCATGTGCGAAGGGTGGGAGGAAAGTTTGAGAAGGAAAAGAGACGCGCGACCAGTAAGATCGCGGTGAGTGCCATCCACGGGAGAGAGTGCATTCGACATTGGCTATGTTCCGATATTCACTGCCAGTACTGAAAATCTATAGTATACGTAACATGAACTATATCGATTTTCAGGACTGGAAGCGACCGATATCGGAACGCAGCCATTGTGTCGCTTAAAGCCACGAGAGTTGCCCGCCTCCCTCTCTGGTTCTCTCTCTCTCTCTCTCTCTCTCTCTCTCTCTCTCTCTCTCTCTCTCTCTCTCTCTGAACGAGTCAATTCGAGAAAAAAAAACCCTCCTTTTTTCTCTCTGCATTTCGAGTGTTCTATCTATTTTTTTCCGTCTCGATGTTTCGTGTTCGAGCAGCATCGAGCCAATTTGCGGAAACAGACATAATGAAAACTGTAGTGTTGAAAAGAAAAAAAAGAAATGACAGACAATGGCAACGCGCACACTCTGCCTTTCAATTCTCTAATCAGAGAGAAATCAGTGCGCGATAATACGCGACCGTTGTGCTTCGTTTTTATCGAGGTGCGAGGATATTCTCGCTGACACACTTTGCCGATGACCGCGGGGAAAATTTTATCGACAATGCCCCTATTCGCAATTATTCGCCGCACCGCTTGATTATCGATCTGGCTTTCAACGTTATCACGCCGCGCAAACGTGAAAACAGATATACTCTCTACGACTAGATTACGAGAGAGAGAAAGAGAGAGGGAGAGAGAGAATTCGCATTTCGTTTATTTGCAAAAAGTGACCGTTTTTTCTGCTTTTAAATTTGGTTCCATCATGCAGTATGTACATTAAATCGTATTAAGACAACATTCCTTATCTATGCGTATCGCATTATTAGAGCAAAAATTATCCGGTTTCTTGTCTTTCGACGATTATTCGCGCCGTCGAGACACCGATACGAAGAACGATAAAGAATACAAATCAATAATAGAAAACGATCGAGCTATCGATTATAATTGCAGGGCAAGACTACTCGTTCCTGCCCGTCCTTGACGAGGATCCACTTCGGCGATCGTCCACCCCGATGCATTATGCAAATTGCTCGGGCCGGTCGCGGGTTGCCGCGCGCGTATTATTTCTTTTTGTTTTTTTTTGTTTTTTTTTTAACTTCCCTTCTCTCTTCCTCCGCGAGAACGCCGAGAGGCCATCCAGCGTATTCTTAAGTCGCGTTCACATCTACATGACCTCTTCCCGTATCGCAGGATACTCCGTGGAGTATCTTCTGGGATATCTTTCGTATACTATATCTGTGATTCATTTTCGTGATGTTGGATCGAAATTAAACGAAGCGAAATTATCTGCTTCGTCGACAGACGAGAGAGCAAGAGAGAAATAAAGCGCGATCTTCGCCCTTTTAACGATGCAAGAGGACAGACTAGAGTCATCGTCGAAAAAAACGTAACTTCTCACGAGAATACATACATGCTTTTCTTCGTATCTTTGAAAATAAATACATTCGAAAACGCATCGACACGTTGTTGCAATACTTCGATGCTGCACTGACACGCCATCCAACTGAATTCGGTCTACGAAAGGTCAGAGAGCGTGTTTTTCGTGTGTTTTACAGCTTTATCGTTCGACAAAGTGTACGATCATACCGACGCGCACGTTGTTCCTCCTTTACCTTTCGTATAGTTATATACACGTGTTGAACAGCGATCGGTCGAACTGCCTTACACACGAAGATTGACGATTTTATATCGAGGGATCTCGATAAACACACACATACACACGCATATTACTTACTTTCTCCTCGAGTTATTAAACAAAGGCAGAGATATGAAAAGTACATGATAATAATTCCAAGTGAGAGAGAGAGAGAGAGAGAGAGTTTATCAAAGTTGGCACTGTTAAGGTTGCAAGATCCAATCGGTGATTTTCTCTTCCCTCGTAGTAACCAATAGCCGCATAGTCCCAACAAGGTCGAACGGGACATTCCCTCCGACGCGCGTAACCAAAGTCACGCGCGCGTTTCTTTTCTTCCCCTAGAAAGGGCGAGGGGAAGGAGGCGGGCGCTTAAATTGTAACCTTTGGAAAAAGGCGCGTCGTGGCTGTTGCGAAACTTGCGCCGCAACAGCCGGTCGTTCGATCAATGAAACCTCAGTCGCCCTTTTTCCCCTCTTCCGACCGGTCGTTCTCTCGACGTTTCCATACGTCGATTCACATGCTGCGCTTTTCAAAAGCTACCTACGCGCTAGTAGCTCGGCAGAGCAGGGGCGGCCCACGCCGGGCTCCGCCAGGGAACCCGTTCACCCACCTTCGACCTCGCCCCTTCGCGTTTTGCCCACCACCAACCGTGGTTTCACCGGGCCGCCGCGCTTGCGCCCGCACGTTTTCGATAGTCCTGTTTCTCTGCTCTTTTGCGTATATGCCTTCCTCCGGCCGAGTCGCGAACAGTGTCGACCGTTTTAGACGCGTATCCCCGAGATGTTTGCTGTTCGCCGTGTGATTATCTAGTCGCGTTACTCGAATGAAGATAGAGGCGCGCTAACTGATCGAGCTCACAATAAAAAAGGGTCCTTTGTGCGCGAGACGAAGGCGCACAAATGGCGATCACCGCCGTGACCAACTGTCTGGGTCCCCCGCCCTTGCCGCCCGGCAAGCGATTTCTGCAAAAGTCGTCGAAAAAGCTGTCGTCCACTTATACGAGTTTCCGCGACCCCGCCGTAGAGGCCTGGCTTCCTCGCGGGATCCTCGAGAATCCAACGGGAAAGAAAGTGCGCGAATCAACGATCACCACCAAGCAAGGTTTATTCAAAAGTTGCTCCGAGGGTAATCTATGCGAAACACGCTACGTTACGTCTCTGGACAAGTGCATCAGGGCGATTTATGGCAGCTGGAAAAATCTCTTGCATCGTAAGTGTCAGGAAAGTTCGTTTGAGATCCTAGAAGATCGAGGAGGAAAAAAGCTCCTCCCCGATAGATGACGTATCTAATTGATAAATTTCATTCTTTCAACAATCTTCTCATTCCCCCATATAGCGTTGCGTGTATAGTCAAAGTGCGCTATTCCATATTATCGGGCAGCCCAGCCTCGAGCTTGTTTCTTCCCGATCGCGACACTCTGGTTGCGTAATGGACTTTACGCTTTCGTTGTTTCGTTGCCAGTGGACTGCAATGGTAGAGCGACGGCTCGCCGCTCGTACGAAACGAGTCTGCGAGCGGAGGGTACAACAAGGACGTCAATAGGAACGTAACGGTTGAAAGAAAGAGGTAGAGAACGAGCAGAGTAACCGAGAGAGGGAAAGACCAAGATGGAGCTCTACGGCCGTCGTTACGTCGGCGGCTCCGAGCGGCTTCGACATTACTGGATAAGGCGCATTTTCTCGTGACCAACGACGTACACACTGACGGTCGTGGAAATGATGAAAGCAAGAAAATTCTTTCTAAAGCGTATATTTATTGAAGAAGAAGATCTAACTGAAATTAATCAATTATGTCGCAAGTAAAACATTCGCAACACACAGGATCGCGTACACACAAATGAATTTCGTTCCGCTCCTTCGAATCGAAGATTGAAATCGGTCCATATGGAAAATTGATTAAATCTACGCTTTCTCGCACAATCGTTCAGATAAGGGACCGCCAAGCCAAACCATCTCGTCGTTTCATCGACCACCTTTGGTGCCAACCTCGCCGTTGCAACGATCGTTGCATCACCCGATCGTAAACTTGCGTTCGGGAATCGATTCATTCGTCGACGTGACTTTGTACGTTTACGCTCTCGAGAAATCCGATTTCAAGCCGATGCATATATAATGCATTTCATTAGTCGCAGACACATATTGGTACGTAGTTTACTTTTTTACTTCCGCGCTAATGTCCTGTGTGAACGCCGTATCGCGTAAGAGGTATCGTTTGTAACGAGACACGTGCGATAGCGTGTTGGCATCGCTTACGAGTAAAGAAACTTTACGCTCTGGAAGAACCTATATCTGAACGAAAAGGGAGGGGCGACGTTTGTTGAAATAAACGAGAACAGCTATCGAGAAGCGCGATGAAAAGTTGGGATCACGACATCGCTGATATTTCACGCGGTGCGGTATATATCGAGACGACACGTGTGACGCGCGGAAACGCCCACACATCGTAATTCTTCGGTAGATCCGAGCTTATTCCTACTGTGCGATGCCAGGCACGCGTGCTAATTCGATTGTCATTCGCGAATATTGTCAAATATCGTCGCTATTCGCTCACGTAGGATTTATCTCGTTCGTGCTCGACTGCTTGACTTTAGCTAATAATATGTACATAATTTACATTCGAAAAAAAAATACAATTGGATACAAATTGGATGTTTCGTTCGTAAATTACGTTAGTGAATTACGCGGCTCTGGTCGTACAGAGCGAGCTTTCGCACAGTGAGCGCATTGTGCTCTCGCGACGACCTTCGTACGACCGATCTCGTGCGCGATATTCATTTTAATCTCAAAATACATGTGGCAAATTGTAGATGATTTCGAATACTCATCCCCCCGTCTCTCTTTACTTGCTCTATACTAAAGCTCTGCTTTCGACGTGTACGATTCGCGCGCAAGACGGATAGTCGAGCGAAAGATACATCTATTCTTCGAGAATTTCTTTGGAGAAAGTATAAGGTACCAGATACGATCTTCAAGCGTATTTTTTTATATTTACGCGAATTGACATCACGCTTCCTTTGCTCCTCGTTTTGCTATCGATACGATAGAAAGAAAGAGCGACATCCATCACATTGTCAAATGATTTTGGTCCTTGGACTCTATATCCGTCTATAATTTTTCCCCATGCGCGGTTCTTGACACGTCGTCCGTAAAGACGATCTGTCCACATTGCGCAAAACTCGTCAATCTAAAACAAATGTATGTGATCGTTTATTTCATAAATGCTTTCTTTCCGCTCGCATGTTACAGTTGGCGGTATGAGCCGGCCGTCCAAAGCCGTGACCCAAGCGAAGAAAGTAGCACCACCGGCTGTACCAGACGTGTTTCGACACTCTGGCTCCTCTTTCGGCTCGGCTGGATATGCTAGCAGCGAGGATAGCTGCTTCCTCTCCGGAAGCGGCCCCGGAGGTACGACGGACGATGGTTCCTACGGGATGCCATCTGGAAAAAGTCCGGGACCTATTTTTACCCATCCTGGCTTCGCCTTCCCGCCGGTCGTCGGCAAATACGCCCACGCCGAAGACCAAGGTGCGAGTTATCGATGAACATATGCATCTTGCGATATTAATAGATTGTTTCCTTATATATCCAAGGCGGTATCAAGCAGCATTCGAACGTAGTCAGTCGATGATACACGGGGAAAAGATAAATTTCTACAGTATCTCGCACGGATGTCAAGACGTAGTCTTCCGATTATTCCAAAAATTTTACGAACGATTGTGTTGCGCGACTAATACAACTTCTTCCAAGTGTAAATTGCCGTTGCCGATTAAATCTTTATACCGTGTTGTTCCCCTTCTTTTTATTCTCTCCTTTGTCCACGTGCCGATAGAAATATGTTCTCGCCATGTACGAATGTATTGTTGATGAATATATTGATGCCGCTAATGCGGCATCATTTTTCGAGCGCGATCGTTTCACGAGATGATCAACCGAGAGATACGAATGGAAATTTTAGAGATCTCGCATCCTTCGTATGACTCAGTCGAACGTTCAATCGATCTGTAGGTATCGACATGACCCAGAGTCCCGGAAGAGACAGTCCTGGCAGTTCGGGCTCGGGTTCCGGTTCTAGACATTCTACGGCGTCGTTGGATTCCGGAAGAGCGTCCGGATATCATCTGGGACCAAGAGGACCCGGTGCTCTCGCCTCGTCTCCCAGATGTTCCATTAGTTCTCTCGGGAGTCATCCCGATCGACCGGCGGATCTCGACGTTGTTCATGCTTGGTTAACTGAGCTCCAATTCGAGGAGTACTTTCCTTTGTTCGCTTCCGCAGGTTACGACCTTGCTACTATAACGCGCATGACACCGGAGGATCTCACGGCTATAGGTGAGTTTTACAGCAACGACGCGTTTACACGTGTCGTTCGCATAAATTCGCGCAGCAACAGTTTCTCGCCTAGTAACGGATGTACAACACTTTTCAATGTGCCGACATATATACGAGGGCGGTCCGATAAGTACTTAGCCTACAAAAGAAAAACGAAAATTTTGGAAAAGTGGCGATTTATTTCTCAACATAGTCTCCTTTTAGCTCGATACACTTGACCCAGCGATGCTCCAACTTCTTTAACCCACCTGAAAAATACGTTTTCTCGAAGTCTGCAAAGGCCTACGTGGCGGCGATGACCTCCTCATTCGACTCAAATTTCTGCCCGGCGAGTGACTTTTTCAAGTTTGGAAACAAAAAAAAAGTCGCACGGGGCCAAATCTGGAGAATACGGTGGATGGGGCAGCAGTTCGTAGTCCAATTCGACCAATTTGACCGAATGAGGAGGTCATCGCTGCTACGGAGGCCTACTTTGCAGACTTCGAGAAAACGTATTTTTCAGATGGGTTAAAGAAGTTGGAGCATCGCTGGGTCAAGTGTATCGAGCTAAAAGGAGACTATGTTGAGAAATAAATCGCCACTTTTCCAAAATTTTCGTTTTTCTTTTGTAGGCTAAGTACNTATATATATATATATATATATATAGGGGACGAAATTTTCGTTTCTACGTATCGAGCCTTGTATCTTGATAAATTATTTACAGTTCTTTTATCGTATCGATAATTAAAAAAAAGTTTATTTAAAATCATCCGTCTAATCATTCGTCATACATTACGCAGGTATTACGAAACCCAATCACAGAAAACGATTGAAAGCGGAGATAGACAATTTGAACATAGGAGATGGACTGCCGGAACATGTACCCGGCTCGCTGGAAGAATGGTTGAGGCTTCTCAGGCTCGAGGAATATCTCGGCGCTCTTCATCAACAGGGTATGCGATCCGTCGAGGACGTGACAACTATTACTTGGGAAGATCTCGAAGACATCGGTATCGTACGTCTAGGACATCAAAAGAAATTATTATTGGCAATTAAAAGAGTTAAGGATATTCGCGCTGGCAAGCGTATACAGCCGCTTGATCTAGCACGCCTGCCGCCGCATCCTGGTCATACGCAGGTAAATGATAGTTACGATCGATAAGCTTTATCGCGATCGAACCCCGTTGGTATCTACCCCCCAGGCTGGGACTTCTACTTGGAAAATATATGGATTGTCCCTCAGGACGTTGTTATTCAACGTGGCGGGCCTGATTTACCGTCGCCGGACGAGGATTGCTCCTCGCCTGTGCTCAGATCTTTCCAAAGAGGTGACAGCGCTTCCGGTGCTGCTTGGAGAAGTATGTACGCCGCGCTTCCAGCCGATTATAATACGGTCGGTCGTACCGGCTCCCGGGGAAAATCTTTGGAAAGCCTGGAAGACGCTCCTCTCGGTTATCCTCCGTCACCGGCACCGCCCTCCTCCCATCCGCAGCTCCTCGATTGGCGTCCACGCAGTTTCGAGGACGGCGATCTTACGCCTACGAACGACGCTTCTTCGGTGGATACTGGTGGCGGCGGCGGTACTCTTCCACGACCGAGACATTGCCTTGTTCGTCCGCGGCCTGTAGCTAAGGTACTGGATCTCTCTCTCTCTCTCTCTTTCTCTCTGAACGCGTGCGTTCTCACCTCAGGTATTATTTCAGGTCACTGCGACACCGGGCCAATTCAAGTCCTTGCCGAGAGACTTTGACAACAAATATCAGTTAACTTACGGGCTCGAGAGTAGTCCGCACCTTCCGAAACGGTGTCCTCCGTCGCCACCGAGGCGACAAAGTTCCAGGGACGCGACCAGTTCTTCCGTGGTACCGCCATCACCTGGGCCGACAGTTGGCGACGTTGTGATAGATTGCAGCGGTCCGGTGCCGACTGCTTCGTGCGATGATCATCACATTCACCATCATCATCAGCATCACCATTTGCTTCATCATCCGCCGCCGCCGCCACCGGCACCCACGCCAGCACCTTCCACACCGTCGCAACTAAATCGACCGCCTTCCTCTATGTCACGCTCCTGGGGTAGCGTCAGTGTTAACGTTAATGAGGAACACGAGCTGATCGCTTCTCTCGCTTTGCAGCATCGTAATGGATCGGACGCCAGTTTCAAGGTAAGATTTGTTTGTCGTGTCGTTTCACACTTTGTCGTCGAGGCTTTTGCGATGCTTCGCATTCGCTCTGAATTCTTCACTCGCATTTGACCTTGTTGGACATCGAGTGATTTCTCTTTTATGTCCTACTTTGATGTTTATAGTCAAGTTCCAGTACAGAATCTGACTCATTGCCCTTTGCTAATGAGAATGCCGGCACGATAAAGCAAAGGGCTGGTCGAGCGCAAGAGTACGTACCAGCTGGGCCGAACAGTGCAACAGGCGGCCACGTAGTCAATCATCATTCCAGTGGGAGTGAACCCGCGGACGTTTTGAACGATATCGGTAATATGCTTGCCAATCTCACGGATGAACTGGACGCGATGCTCGAAGAGGAAAAACGCCAAGGCCTGAACTCATAATCGTCACTGCCTTCGTTTGCACTTTTTTAATTGACTAAAGTTGCCATAAAGAACACAAATCTAATGACTCTTGTGGTCCCTGGTGGTACTTGGGATAAAAATTCGATTAGTGCGGCGTACACATAGAGAGAGAGAGAGAGAGAGAGAGAGAGAGAGTCGTGAACGTAATTCAAAAACGTTTCAAACGGAATCCTAAACAAGGTGCCCGATAGATTCTTAACGATCCTATAAGAACTTCCAAGACGGAGATATATACCGACACACCGCACACTCGTTACGTTTTTCTTCGTACAGGAGAAAAACAATGCCATGATTAACATGTTGTAACGCTCTAATGGATTTCTGTTTTGTATTGTACAGAGATTATAAAGAACGTATTTTCGCGCCTTTTATACTTTGTTTCGATCGCTTTGCATCTCTCTATTCACCGGGAGAGGAAAGCGAGAGCTTTATCATTGTATGGAAACATACAATATTAGGAAAGAAATATTAAACGTTAGATTTTCCGTAAGGTTTTCGACGCCTACAACAGTAGCGTTGCGCAATTCTCGTTTTTTTTTTCTATTTCTTTCAAAATAGTCTTAGTTTATTGCTCTTTTCTTCGTTCCCCTTTCTTCTCCATCCTCTTCTTTTGTTTCTTTCTTTTGTACGACGGATATCACTCTAACGAATGATGACATCAATCTACTCCATACACGATAAGTTTTTATGCGATTTATATATAAAATATTGACATGGCAGGGGGAAGGGAATCAATTTTCTTACGAATAAGAGTTATTTGTAAATGTATAACCTATGATTTATGTAACATCTGCCTATCTACAGAACATACGATTCGGAAAGAAGCAGATGCATCTTCCGCCGTGTGTGGTTTACATTTGTAAGATATGAAATCTGTGACGAGGGTTCCTCTTCTCTGAGATTTTCATTTCCGTTACAAACACTACATTCCACTTGCGCTATTTTCCATTTCCGTCCTTCGTTGAATCGATCCTATATAATACGATATAAATCGGAACTTTTTATTCACGATTATATATCTCGCTTTGTTACATGTATGTATAATTGTGTCTCTTATCTTCCCCGAACGAATCACTCCATTAGAGAAACTAGAGATATTTGTAGAGATGTTACATGATTACAATGACGAAAAATAATGAAGATCCTTGCCTATATTCGTGATACTTTTACGGAAGATATCACAAGACATGCGGAAAAGAATGCCTTCTAATGAGAATTCTGTAAGAAACGCTATCGACCGCCGCGCAGATAAGATTTCAATGCAATACGATTTAGTACAGAAGCACACGAGTAACATGTATATGCCAATTAACATTTTGTATTTATTATCTGTACTAATGAATATAGAGAGACGTACATATAACACTCACTATTATTGTATGGGTACATCCAGATGTGCGATTCATTTGGAAAATATTCATACGTGTTAAATCAAAGTAATTGTAGCTGTAGGGTGGGGGTAGGGAGGGGGCATGACCGAGTGGTTTTCGTTGAAAATGTGTTACTGGTACGTTTCGAGATCTCAATGTAGTGTTTTGCAAGAGATTTTCACAGGAGATACTCCTTATACAGCATAAGAAACATTTTTTATTCATCCTCGGAATTGCGCTGGCAGAAATTAGAAATCCTCGGAATAGTATCGTCCCATCTAACGTTTTTAATACATATAAAATGGGCCACAGGAAAGTTCACGATATAATATCTAAAAATGTTTATATTAATTTGTGTTACATATATAAATCTTCCATTCACGATTCAGTTATTGCCACCACGTTAAAAGATCACTGTACGTACCAGTTTCGATGACAAAATGCATAATTTATGGTGAAACTATAATTACTTTATACACCACCGTTCCTGCGGCGCACTCTATTTTTAGCCCCTAACGAGGGCTGTAACTGGATTCAGTCGCGCTCCATAGATACAAACATACAAGGTAAAAAGAAGCATATACAGAATCTTGAGGTACACTAAACCTACTTAGTATTAATGGATTCAAAGCGGAGAGACAGTGCAGACTGGAAATTTGTTTTGTTGATTACTTGTAGGTATTATACACACAAATACATACATACATTGCACACGCAACATAGACACCATTGCAGTCGCAGTGAATTTAGGAGAGTGTCATATCTCGCCGTGATAGATATTCTTTTTCAAATTCTCTCTCTCATGAGTATATAAAAACCTCCCTTCCGCGAGAAGCACAAGGAACTTTGAAGTACGATATATCATCCTCCTCCTCATTATTACCTTTTCCACAGTTTTTTATATTAAAAAATAAGGCCGTCGCAAGTTGTAAGCACTGCGTTCCTCCAATGCATACAATAATTTCTTGCGTATACAGACGAATTTGATCGTCAAGAAATCGGTTGTGTACATTTACTGATGCGATACATTGATAGCACTCGATAGAAGCGAATAATATCGAATAGTTTGTTAATTCGTTTCACAGCCGAGGTGACACAAGTCCATTCCGATTCATTTCCCAAATGCATTGCTTCCACATGGTGTATACATGGTGTTACAGTGAAAGCGATTGATCGTTTGTATGAAATCAACGATAATTTTGTAGAGATATGTCGATTAATCACTTTCGTCCCGTTCGTAACATATAGATATTATATACATAGACGCAACAATTATATAGATATATTAATTAGTTATAGATTTTGTACAAACAGACACGTACGTCGCCAAGTCTCGTTCGCAGCGAGCCCAGTGCCCGCCTAAACTGCATTATACAAGCCCCCTATCCCTTCCATGTTGATTTAAATACGCGTTACATACATGATTTGGTTTATCGATTAAGAAGAAGGTGATTGATCTTTAAATAAAGCCAACGGATACACTTATCGGTCGTTTCTCGATCTCAACGAGTGCTCTCAAGGTACACTTTTATGATATCCCAATTATTACACAAATGTACGTCCGGATGAAAAGTCTGCCAAAGATAGATTGTATGATTGAACATCACCTTCGTACATCAATGGTTTATTGTTGTTCTTTGCCAACAAAATGAGAAATTATTCAAGAGGCGCTCGCGCGTGAAACAGGAGGAAAGAAAAAGCTTGGACTGAGAATTTCTGCCCGCGAAATTACAAGGTATCGATTTTCCGTTTTTTTTTTTTTTTTCAAAATACAATATTATTAATAATAAGAAAAAAAAACGGACGGAAAGCTGTTGTAGGTTATTCGCCATGTTTTCATAACGAGAGATCCATGAGTGGATATATTATGATAAAGTTTACATGAATATTTCGCAGGAGGACGCTTCGTGCGCGCGCGCGTTCGTTCCCGTTTCTCGCCGACACGTTGATCGACACGCGCGATCGTGTAGGTGCGCGCGAGCCGTTACTGTGACATTCACTCGACGAAATCAGTGGAGCCGCTGTTCTCTCGAACACGAGAGTAGCTTCGTCCCGAGCGCTCTCTAGAACGCTTGCGCGCGCGATGCGTTCGTCGACACTCTCGACCCTCTCTCGCCGGACAATGCGATGCGACGTGATTACGGATCGATCGGGCCGCGCGGAGAGAGAGTCGACGTGATCTTACTTCGCGGACGGTCGTAGGCAGTCGCAGCGTACGGTGCGCGTTGTGTGCAAGAAAGGCATTTCCTGCGGGCGATTCTTTCTCTTTGAATGGACCGCTTTAGCTGGGAAATCCGCCGCGATCGGGTTAAAGGTCCCCTCGCCTGATTTACCGTTCGTTGTCGCGAGAACGGGCGAGTCGTACGTTTCGCCTACATGAAAATGTCGATCGCGCCTTCTGACCTGGCAGCGGATTGGTTTGCTCGTTTATTAAGGTACTCGTCGATAGCGTTGGAACGTACGCGAGTGTAGTGTAGTGTGGTGTCTTTCTTTCTCCTCGACGACGTACGTTATTACGTACGTCGTCGATGCAGTCTGTGGTTCGCGAGTTTCACTCAAAAAGTGCACTTTGTTAAGGATTCTTACAAATAGGATACCTCCGAATAAGAGAGAAAGAGAGAGGGAGAGAAAGGTAATGTTAATCGAAAATCATCCTTGAGCGAGAGATGCTCTGTATCAATAAATAATGTGTAACGTTGTTTTAACACAACGTGATAGAGATACGCAATTGTACAAGCATGTTTACTAAATATTAAAGTCAGCATTGCCGCGAGGCAAGCATCAGATCTGCTAGTGTTGTCCCGAATTGATGAGTTTTAAATGTCATACGTTTGCGGCATTTGAAATCTTAAGGTGACTCGAATAAAAATGCCGTCTCTATTCCAAAGATTCGTCATTATGTACAACGGCCAAATAGAAAATGGAAAGCGTAGCGTGGAAAGGTTCGAGCGAGCGAGCGAGAGAGAGAATTGTCCTAGTACTCCGCGCACGATCGGCGTCAATCGGCGATGAATATACCACACCTCGCACGATTGCTCGACGAGCGAAATACTTTTAGTAGAATAGACTTTGTATATTTATTTCTTTCTTTCCTTACCTATGGCAATATGTAATTTTATATATACCGCGTGCGAGACCGCGCTCAAATTGTAATCTTGTAAAATATAGAAACGTATATACGCTGCCGAGAGCAATTTTCGGTGAATTTTTAAAGACGACAAACGGCTTATGACAATCGATAGATTGATGGTCGGAGTAAAGGATTTGTTTGGTCGGTCTAATACGCATACACACGTCAGGCAGCGCGAGAAGTACCGTTTCTCAAAACGGTTGGTCGAGAGCGCGACTGTAATTTGCAACGTAAACGTCGTCATACAGTTAGTTTCAGCCTATTGCCAGTCGCAACGTCGACGATCGCCCGCGGAGAAAATACTAAATCGCAACAAGTTTACACCGATTGAAGGATCCGACTCGCCGCCTCGTTGTAGAGGAATGAGACTGCACGAGTAGGGAAGAAAAGAGGAGGAATATATATATATATATATATATATATATATATATAAACATATAATAGTTTATATACAAATGCACAGAAAGCCAACGTTTCATCTTGACTTTTTGTCTCGAGAGTAGTCCCTCTCGACTACCGAAAATCAAAACATTAGCAACATTGACATAATGAATGTCGAGGGCCGAGCGCGAAACATATCATGTACACTTGACCAAAGATGCGATGGGAAGTGTAAGCTTCGCGCGTTCGGAGCGCTCTCTCTTTCGCGCGCGATAACTTTTCTTTCTTCGGTCGGGTAACTAACATATCGAGTGGAAATCGACAAGTAGATTGCACTCTGAGCTACTATTCCATACCTACATACCTACTGACGTTTGTTTGACGACAAATGTCGTTACGCAGTTGCGTAATCATATCATAAAGCAATGACATACCGAGCCGACAGTAGCCGGTGAACGTACTTATCTGATAAAATTCTTTCCCCCTCTTTTTCTTTTCCTTCTCTCTTTCTTTTTTTCTTATTCCTTTTTTCAATCAGACAACTCTCATGTAAATTGCTCTTTCGTCGATCAAATCGCTTCAGTGAATTACGACGACACAGATTTAATGGCTTCCAGTGTCTTTCCTCTCGCTCTGATGTATTCCAAGTTGTGAAAAAAACATGGGAAGGAGCGGCAGAAGAGCAGCATCTTGCTACCGATGAGAGAGCGAGCGAGCAAGCAATCGCGTACCCTAGCAATAACCCGATTCATCGCGAGAGACGCGGGGATTTCGGTCGCTCGAAGCTACTTTCGCCCGCGTGTGCTCTCTCAGGCGAGTCGATCTAGTGGACGTGTACACTAAACGCTCTATGACCAAAAAGAGAGCCGAGTGCGTTCGATCGCCACGTCGGAAAAGTAGACACTTCGAGCGTAGCGTTTTCATTTTCAGATCACGCGGAATCAACCGGAGAACGAGAGAATCGCATTATCCTTACGACACGCACGCGCCGTCTGCTGCGAACCAAGCGCGACATTTATCGGCGCGGAGAAAGCATCTAGTTTTACAAGCCGACAGTTACGGAGTACGTCGTGCACCATGTGTTCGTATCATTTCGGCAGACTCGACTGATCGTCTTCTCCAACTTGGCGATTGGGGAAAAGAGAAAGAAAGAAGGAAGCACCTTTGAAAGAAAGGAGACGAATAATCGGCCGAGCCAGCAGATGTGAGACAGCCGTAAAGTAAACTGAACCGATTGGACGCGAAGGAAAATCACGTCGAGAAGAACGAAGAGAGAGAGAGAGAGAGAGAGAGGTGCCTTGCTGGGCGGAAAGTACCGAGCGTGTACCAATGTGTCCAGGATCGTACGATGGCTGGGGCCTTGTCTGAAAGTGCCCCGAGACCTGTGAGCGTTGTCGCTGTTAACAATACCGCCGTGGACGACGTCGGAAACAACGTCGTCCAACGTGCCAATCACGTGAGATTTCTTTTTATTCGTGACAATTGTAGGACAATCGTAAATAATTATACGTAAGATAAGGTACGTACACGTTTGTTTCGTGTTTCAGGAAGCGCGAGACAACGTTCGGTCCTTCATTTCGACGGAGGCACAGACAGAGCTAGCACTCGACGAGACAGCCGGCGGTGGATCGGCGGCGGTGTCTGGTCGAGCCGAAGAAGCGTTTTCCGATGGCGTTCGAGATGCGATGGCGCGTAGGCGGGAACGACGAATGCGTAGGCAACATCGTCGCGCTTTGAGATCTTGCACCGTACCGCCGACGTATCGTACATCGAGCTGCCAGACTGCTGCGACCGCGCCGGGAGTGCCGTTGGTGCCGCCATCCGCTAGAGGTTTCCTACATCCTCCGCCCCCGCACTTGGGCCTCAGGGGTCTCAGTCTCGGTCTACCCTTTCCGGTGCCTGCCAGCGTTTCCGCCTTTGGCAGGTGAGGAAAAAGAGGGGAGAACCGATCTCATCAACTCGATCGGTCGATTAAATTTGAGAGTTGCAACACTTAAAACTGATTATTAGTAACTAAACGACGACTTGTAAATTCTTCGAGTTTTGTTATTGGCGACTCTTAAATTTAATCGACCGATCAGATTAACCAGAATTAGTGAGACCGGCCCGTTTTCTCTCAGTCGTTCGACTTGCGCGCATACAGGGAAGCCATGTATGTACATATTTCAGTGTTTTTCTTTAATGTGTGTATTATTTGCAACCAATGTCACGGATGGGCCACGATTTCCGTCTGGTATCACTACTTGCACAATTACGGTTAATTCGTCAAATCGATCGTCGTGTTCGCAGAGACGCCGTGGCAGTGCCGAAACAATGCTGTGGCCTGAGTTCTCCGCCAATACGCTGGTCCATATTGGGTGTCGGCTTCGTAGGTCTCGTTTGCACCGGTGCTGGCACTCTTCTCGGCGCCCTGAAAGCCTCCGGTCGTGATCATCTCGTAGGGGTGTTCATGTCCGGTAAGTAAGCAAACATTAGCCTCGCCTTGCCTCACCTTTGTTTGTCCGCCGAATAAGAATGAGCAACGATTGACGAATGAAAGACGTATATAGAGAATCAAAATTACAGGTATAGGAGTGCTTCTAGTGTTGGTGAGTGCAGTCGCCTGGCGGCTGACCAATCAAGATTACTGCGGCAGCTTTTTCGGTTTCACCGGCATTTCCGGTAGGATACCTCCCACGAGACCGATACATCCGTACGCCGCCATGATCTATCCGGAATTCCAGTTTAGAACACCACCGCCGAGTTATCAGGTGATTCGAATGTTGTCCGTTAGTGAGTCGTATTATGAGCAACAGTGCGTTAACAACATGCAAACCGTTGCACTTTTTTTTCTCTCGCAGGCTAGTATGCAAGAATATAGACTTCGATTATTGTTGCTGGATCGTTTGCAGCCTGCATCATCGCCACCACCGACTTACAGATCGAACGCGGGAAGCATCGTGGCACAGGCTCCTTCGGCGCGAGAGAGTCGACCGCCGAGTTACCGCGCTGAATCTAACCTCGCGCCGAACGCGAGCCTGGTACCCTCGAAAAAGGATGCGAATCTCGTTAGGATCGTCCAAACCGAATCCGAGCCGGTTATTCTCAGTGGCGACCAAACGCCACCCGTTACTGCCGTCGAAGTACTGGCGCATCTTTAGATCAAGCCACATATGCTCGCCTTACTACGACCTATGGCCATTTCTTTCAGGGTTTGCGAAAGCGATTGTAATTATGTATCTAAAGGAGACGACCTTTAATTATGTGTATAAATTAATTAATATAAGAACATAGATGCGTGTGGAAGAGATGAAATATATCTTTCAGAAAGAGATTTGTTGAGGTATCAGTAGACCGCGTTGAATTGATCTATCCAACTTGTATTTTTCATAAGTTATATTTTTATTTCGTATATTTATTTTTTTTTCTCAAGTTAGACTGCAACGCAATCTCTCCATCCGTTTATCCGTCATCTCTCAAGTTGAGGCAATACTTGATCGAGTTTCTGTGCAATTCCCCTTCTCCTTTTTTATTCTTTTATCAACCGTTTTATTTACTCTTAACCTAATATTAGTACTACGCCTTTGTTTTCGTGGAAGCGATGTTGGATCTGTAGTAGAAAAATATAATTTATCAACGATATACCTATGTTATTGTGTATGCAACTTTTTTCATCGAGCAGGTTGCGCGCATGTGTACAATCAGGACGATTGTTGTTGTTTTTTCTTACATGTTCGCACAAAACATACGAAGCGAACCTATGATTTACGAGTATGCGCAGTAGATAGTCAGCCAGCTATCAAAATTACATATACATACGTAATTTTGACACATCTAATTTTGGCAGTTGTCTGACCATCTATTGCGCATGTTCCATAGGTTCATTTCGCCACATTTTTTACATGTTCTGAAGTAGATGAGAAAAAAACTATTGCGACCGACTATACATGCAGATACGTACGATCTTCAGGAATGTTCATTCTCTTTCTCAGAACAGCGCGTACTTGTTTGTTTATTATCTCTCTGCACTGTACATCGAAGCCAGTTGGTAGCCACCCTCTCTTCTCGTGACATCTTATACCAGGCAAAGGATCGGGGAGTTTCGCCAACATCTGTTGTATCTCTGCCACTGCGACGTCGCAATACTAACAACAAAGAGTCGTACAATCGACATTTTTACAGTCGTCGATATCTTAGAGGGAGGAAGAGGATCGACGAACCTGATAAAACATTTGCCGAGAAGGAGGTACCATACCTTCCCGGTATATGTAAACATTTTCATGTAAATGCCTCTCTTTCTTTGGATTTTGCTCTTGGCTCAAGGTAGTAGTCAATATCGCGGGTTTTTGCTTAGAAACCGGCGCTGATTTATACGGTAACGTATAAGTTGAATAATTTCTCTTGCACTTCACGGTTGAACCTAATCCATCTACGTTAGATGAAGAAACTAATTATAATTTCACGCAATTCCTTCAATTTTTCTTGCTTTTACCCGATAACAAATTAGATATTTGAAACAACGAATGGCATAACTTACGCATAGCTTTCAACCTATAATCTAATGTTTGATACTTTCTCGCATTAATGTCCTGTCTTGGGTCGTAACCTAGTTTCACCCACATGATTCTCCATGGTCCGGTCATAAAATAATACGCTACTGATGGTAGTAATATCTTTAATTGTTCAGACGTAAATTGTGTTTTGTGCATGATAGCATTTTTCGACCAGATCGGCCGCTCCTCGAAAAGTTGACGTACTTGTTCCAAGTGTGCATTCTGGAGGAATTTGACCCTCATTGCATTTTCAATACCTCTCGGGGCCGATGTGGGTACTTTCGGTGTAGAAAAGTATATATAATTGGGAAAACCCGCTTGACATTTTTTATTTTTACCAATTATATTTTCTAGACCGGAATCCGTTTCACTTTTTGGCACGTATTGCTGTATAGTGTCCATTCTACTGAATGCAGCTGGTGGTAGAAAATAAGGTACGTCATTTTGTAACCAGGAAAAAGCTGGAATTCCTGTCGGATAAATCGAGCTGTATATACATTCCAACTTGTTCGGGTCTGACCTGCTTTGTGTCATTGGTACATATTGAAAATCGCACAAATCTAAAATATTCGAGAAAGAGAGATTTAATAGAAGGTCTTTTTCAAAGAACTTTCCGAACTGGTGCTACAAGTTAGAGCGAAACAAATATATTTGTTTTCACTCAAACTTATTGTATTAATGCATATCAGTTCAGGAAGTACTTGGAAAAAAAACCAATCTTAAAGAAGCATTAATACGATATGCTACGTAAGTGCATGTATGTTTGTATAGAACGTACTGGTAAATTTGAATTCGATATCGACTCTTCCGAGTACTTTTAAATGTGGCAAGTCGTAATCCGTGTCTTGGGATAAATTTTCATATTTATCATAATCAAACGATGCAGACAATACGTCCTTCTTTCTTTTTGATGAATCTTTGTCTGTATTTACACATGTATGGTGCAAATCTATAGTATTAGTAATGGCATTTATACTTTTTTTTGCAACGTCCTCGTTATTGGAATGTACAGAATTAATATCTGAATCTTGTTTCACCAATAAATCACTAACAGTATTACTTTGGCGGTTGTCCTTTCTTACTGCGATACTCCACATTAGATTATCAGTATGTCCATCTTTCAAGAGATGCTGATAACAAGGTGCATTAGTTTTGTCATGAGCAATACGAAGTGCTCCCAAGTCAGTGGTACTTACACATTGTGAATTTACAGTAGCATCTTCTTTGGCTTGTTTATTCTTCTTTATCCTAATTCTGAGTAAGAAGCCAGTTGTACTATGTCTATCTCCACAGGTAGGTTTACTATAACCATCGTCGGGTCTAAATCGTAATTCTAGTCTCCTATTGGGAGCATCTATAGCCTGTTAAAAAAAAACTGCCATAAAAAAATTGAATAATTAAATATTGGTTAAATATGTGTTGTATTATACCGTAGAAATAGAGCTAATGCCACCCAATGTTTCGACAGCTTTATCAACATTAATTACATTTCCTGGATACTTGACGCATACTAGCTTCTTATCGAATTGATGCCCAGAAATTATTGGACCAGTATACACGCTATATTGTGGATTGTTCATCTTAACCTGTAACGGAGCAGAAGAATTTCCAAGTCAGTTGACACGAGAATAGAAACGCCTTTGCCTTATTCTCCGTTAGTGTCGGTCCACAACAGATATTTTAAGCCTTAGTGGCGGTCTACAATAGATATTTTAAGCCTTAAGAAATCATAGTCGAATGTGAAGAAGATAATTAACTGTGATTGGTCAATTTCTTAAGGCTTAAAATACTTATTGTATACCGACACTAATGTCGCAAAGGAAAATACATATAGATATAAGACAGATCGAGAGAGAGAGAGAGAAAGATAAAATTAATATATTTAAAGTAAAGCACTTGGACACTTACATTAACACTATCTTCCAATAATTCGTTGAAAGAATCGTCGCTGTCAATTTCATGGGTATAATCATCCATATTGAAGTCCGCATCTTTGTCGTCTTGTTTGTCGGATATTTCAATGTTACTCGAATCATTCAGCTCGCAAATCAAAGCTACTTTGTTATAAATTATAGAATTATTGTATTGGGTGGTTATTGAACGCCCCGAGTCCATATACCATTCTTCATTGGTGCCAAGATGAAAAGCGTAAATTGTAAATACTTGAGTTCTTATTCTTCTCAATTGTAGCTATGGACTACCCTGCGGCTTGTCTCCTACGCCAGTAGCTAGGGAAATACTTGGGTTGGGGATTTGAAATTTAAAGAGTTGGATATGATCTAGAATGATTAGCCTAGGGAAAAATACTTGAACAGAAAGTCTCCTTAAGGCCATATCAAACTACGGATTGGAGGTTAAATTGAAATTTGACCAATCGGTGCAAAGTTCATTCAATTTCACTAAATTTGAATTCAGTTAACTTTGTACTGATTGGCCAAATTCAATCTCAATGGCCGCGTTCAACAGAACATTTAGTTAGCAACTGTCGGAAGTTTATTGTGCTGACATTGGATTGTTCCTATAGATCTAAAAGAATAATCCAATCTCAGTTCAGAAAACTTCCAACAATTGCAAATTATGCGTTCTGCTGAACGTGACTAATTTCAGTCTCCACTCGTAGTCTGATACGGGCTTCTGCCCATAGGATGCGGCAACGCGCAATAGAGGTTCGCGCGGTAGCCAATAAATTTCTAGATCTATATACCGAAAAACGGCATGTTGATTGGGAATGTCCGCTGCACATTGCCGCGTCCTGTGGACAGAAGACATAAATTCCAATCTGTACTCTAATCGTGGCCTGCAAATTGTTGATTGGTTGAGCTCCACGTTCCAATCTGAAACTCAATTTCAATCCATAGTGTGATATTGATTCAGACCTGCTGTGACTTCATTGATCGATTTCCAATTCCCAATCGTCTGATAGGGACTTTATATTTACGGGAATCCATGTGTGGAGATGTTATGGTCGTCAGGCAAATGCACGATTGCGCGAGATAAAAATGCATCCCCTTCACTGAATTATCTTGAGTTATCTTGACACGCGAGGAACCCCCGTAAATTGGGACATCTACAAATGCTTCATCAACTGATGAGCATCAACTGATTTCTAAAGGCGGAGTAATATGTAGCGAGTGACACAGAGCTGCGTGCCGAATAGAAACATGCCTCTCGCTATTGGTTAATACCCGTTATTGCTTGAACACTTTTAGAAGTAACCTATTTTTCTTTATACAGAGTCCGTCTAATTGTTTTCCATGCTATCATTAGCTCTTACAGATTAACTAACTCTTCACTAACTATTGCGAATTTTGCAAAATGGTACATAATTTTCCTGTTCAGTTTAATCCATTTTACCTGCACACCATGGATCTCGAGATAATTATCGGACTGTATATATGTATGTATGTATATAACACACACACAAATTTCTGTTGGAAAATAAAGAGGTATGCGAAAGAGGGTTTTATTTTTTTTTATTTGAAGATATTCTTGGTGAATTGTATTTTTCGTTTATTGGGCGATCCGAGCAATACAAATTGCGTTCAGAAACATCACTTTTTGGTGTGCTTTCGTGACTTTAGTGACTGTAAAGATTTGCAGTGCATAATAATAGATTAATCTGTTATATTTCAAATCCTATTATATTTCTACTAGCGAGCTGTTAAAAAATTTATAGCAGGCACGAAACCTGCTTCTATGAGATTGGCTGGCTTGATTTTGAACAATGCTACTTGCTCAATGTACCCACGATGAATGCTAATATATAATCAATATTGGACCAATATGTCGCCAATAAATTGTGGGATTGAGCAAAGATTAATTAACTAATTTATACTGCTCGGGGATTACGACAATTGTTGACTCATTGCGTCAGAGTTGCACGCAGCCGTCGATCGAACCAAACACCGTTTGTAACATTTGACGAAGAGCGGTCATCATATATATGAAATTTGCATTTACGTTAGGTTGTCAGAGAAATTTTTGCATTATTCAAACTAATCGAGCGCGATGGGGATTTAGGAGAGTAAGTATAACGATGAAAATAATTAGCGATTAAATAGCTTTACCAGTTATTACCATTGTTATATCGAGTTGCTGTAGACTAGCGATTAAGGATATCGATCCTTCTATGGTTGAAACACGGCTCTATATCGATCATGTGTTTGCGCTGTGCTTAATCATATCGTAAAATAACGTAAATTTGTTGCTATAAAAGTTTGAAGAACTGAAAAAGTTGCCCGAACGCGAGAGAGTAAAATTCACGCAATTTGGAAACCGTATCACACTCTCTCGCAAGGATGTACAGAGTTATCTTCTCGCGACATTTCATTCGTTTCCTCGACCAAAGTTAAGCTAATAGATACGTTATATATTGTCGTGTTATATAATGCAAAAGAGAGTGTGTACAGACCTATGATTTTTGCAGGAATACTATCTATTATTCTAAATAACCATGTGTGTCATGAGCCATCAATTTCTCGTTAAGTTCCAATCGAACCGACGCGACGATACCTATGCTCTACGGTCCTATGCTTTCGGTTGAGCATGGTAAAGTGGGTTAGATGGCTTTACACAAGCGTATAATTTCTCGAAACAGTACCGATAACAGGTATCTGTTAAATATTCATGGTAAGAGTCGACCGGTGGGGGGTCTTACATAGCTTCGCATTCGTATGTCGTCTTATGAATTCATAACAAAGTGATGCCTTGAAAACGATACTTCTATTTATATACCAACATCTCTCTCTCTCTCTCTCTCTCTCTCTCTCTCCATATATATATATATATATATATATATATATATATATAAAATATGTATGTTGTGTATGTGTGTGTGTGTGTGTGTGATTATGTCAAAGTGTTGGCGCGACTCTTTAAATCGCGTCGAGTCGTTCGATGCATTCTCTCTACGAGATGCGCATTAAAAAATCTCTTTAAAAATCCGTAATTGACCGATATACAGATCTAATTATTATGGAATACGCTAAAAAGTCGATTAAACAAATATAAGGTAAGACGTGGATTAAAAAGTCATTACATTGTTAAGTTATACGTACACGTTAAAGATATATGTGAGCTCGAGTCTATTCAATAACAAAAAGCTTTCAAATTACGACGTCTACGTAAAGTGAATAATGGATGTGACAACGTATGTCATTTCATACGTCAGTGCTCAATTGGGAAGCCGAATATCAAAGCATAAGCATCTAAGGAAATATTAATAGCTTTCTGCTGCTTCTCTCTCTCTCTCTCTCTCTCTCTTTTATTACATTATCGATGCATCGTTTCGACCAAAGTTTGCCATATTATACGTGACTATACCATGCGTAAAATGGTCAAATTAGTCGACGGCCGAATTCTTTTTTAAAGAAGAAAGAAATAGAAGAGAAGAGCGCAATTGCATTTTGTATCGTCGTGCACATGGCATAATTTATTGGTATAGTTTAGTTTAGCGGCGCGTATTATCCACTTGGGACAATCGAAGGGTTCGGATCAACAAGAAGATGCGCGGTCATGGTCATTTTAAATTGATTCGAGTTTATACACATGACTCTCTCGATTAGTATGAAAGTCGGAATTGTTCTACGTACAAAACATTGAAAATTTTATACGCATGCAAAATACATGGCCAAGTAAAGCACCAAGAACGACCGTGCAATGAGCCCCTCGTGATGTTTTTGGGACGTTTTAGTTGCACCATTTCAGTACTTGGGAATTCCACCAGTACGATAAGAAACGTCGATTAAACACACGGCATTAGCCGGCATTACGATGTGTTTATAGAAACGTGATATTCGTCGACGACACGTTTGAAGCTAGAAAGTTCAAGTACGTCCGTAGTTGGCGCTTAGGTAGAATACAGACAGAGAGACATATACAGAATTTAGACGTTCCTAAACCCGTTTTATCATGAATACCTTCTCGTTACGGTTCTCTCGTACCGCTGTGTTCTCCGATCGATTGTGTAAAACGAGAGCATAAATTTCATATTAGCTTCGCGCGTTAAACGCTTGTTCTTGCTTCTACGTAATACAGCGAGACAGCTGTCATCACCGTGATAAATCCCACACATGCTCGTATTTTACACTATATAGGAGAGCGATTGTTTTTCAAGCTGTCAAAACTGTTACATTAATTTGCGTTCAACCGTTTGATTAGAGAAGCAAGCTATCGCGAACAATTACCCGATAAGCTGTGAAAGTTCGAGTCTAATTGAATTTGAAAAAATGACGAATACGATACCTGTCATGTCATCGCATGTAAGCTCAATTGATCGTTGCTCGTCTCATTACACAAAGTCAATCAACATATATACGACACTCCGTCCTGCGGACGTCCCCTGAACATCTTTAGGACATCCCTTGGAGGTCTATGTTGGTATGTTTGATCCATTAGTATTCGGGGCCTAATAAGCCTATTTTGTAGAATGACGGTGGATCGATCATATTCATCAAATTCGAAGCGTCGAAAGCTCAATTCTCGCGAGAGAAAATTTTTACAAAAAGATCATCCCGAGAGCAATGTTAATTTAGCCACGCTTCGGGTTATCGTTGAACCACGTTCAAGTCATGCAGAAACTTGACATTGAACCTGTACATCACGTCCCTACACACGGCCCCTCACTTACACACGCCCATTAATTCGACCGTATGCAAAGTATATGTAGAGTATGCACGAGCATGTAGGGAATGAGCGCTTGCGCTGTATCCATGACAACATGTGGTTCTTACGACCTCTACTTGTTCCCAAGTAGACAAACCATTATGGCATTGTCGTGCGAAAGCGTCGTAAGAAAGAGCCTCGTTGTAAAAGCTCCGTTGTGAAAGCGTTGTGACTCATACCGCTTTGTGTCGTCGTGCAACGTACTTTTGCATTCTGCCAAGTGAGCCGGAACAAATTGCCATTCAGGTGTTTAATTGTGCAAATTATCGGAATTGGAAGGGTCGTACACAGGTCATTCGTCGATTCTCGCATGACAGGGAGACGTAGAGAGAGAGAGAGAGAGAGAGACTGTCAATCTCGATTATCCCGTTTTGTCGAGTGTGTCTTGATCGACAATCGTATGTCGCATTTGCAAAGTAAATGATATTATATCGATTTGCTCCTAAAAAAATGGACAGAAAAATTTCTCTCTGTCTCGATGGCTCTTCTTTCCTAAATTTTACAGCCTGAATTTTATCTACATTTTATATTAAACTTTTATAAGTTTCTTCGGATGTAATTGGTTTCCAGTCAAACTCTCATCGACGAGAAAATCATTGATGCTTTTACGAGTGACTCGATGGTAAACTGACTCGGTTGTATCTTAGAAGTCATTGTCCAAGGTGTATAGCTTCGTGTTGACAACTTTGTATGGACGAGTTATATGGTATATGCGAGTTATATTTCACGGGGAAAGATTGACGTGTGTATGTGAGATAAAAATTTTACACAAAGAAGTTCTGTTCTCAGATATTCGAGAAATAATATATCTGTTCATTTAACGTTTACCGAACTCGTAAAGTTTCAATTTTGCCTAGTGGCTTAAGAAGAATGAAAAAAATAAAAAATAAAATTACGGTATAAATAAATCCCATATGGCACAAATATTCAAAAAATATCCTACAGACAAAGTCCCAGAAATGTTTGAATATCTCTGGAACGTCTCTAAGATACCTTTTAAATATTTGTGCTATATGAGATGTGTAGAAATAAAATACGAATGCGAGGGAGAGGGGAAGTTTGTGTGTCGTTTCTAAACGATAAAATGTGGCGATATATTTTCAGGGTATTCACTAATCCATACCGAGTTCTCACTTGAAGCATCTCGCGTGAACAAAGTAAACTTGATGAAATAAACTTAATCGCCATGAATCGTCGCGAGTAGATTGTTTCAAAGCCCAGGCATCGTCGATGTGGACAGTAATTTTGCTGAGTCTCATCTTAAAGTGCCTGTTGAAGAGATTACGTCGAATAGATTCGACGCGAATCAACACGTGGCAAGTGCATACGCCTCCATCGTTAGGACGTCGTTTCGTAGGAGAAAAGGTACAATTTCACGGATAAAGCGGGTCAAAGGAAAGAAACACGCGATATAAGGCTTTAATGTGAAATATCTCATGTTAAATATTGAGCAAGAGTGATTAGAGGGAGAGAGAGAGAGAGCGTACGTTACGTACGGTGAATTCACGGTATTCGGAGTAGAGAATTCGAGGTGTCGAATGCAGCAAAGATGAGTTTGTTCGCTGGAAGCATGTGAGTAAATGGCCGTGAAGGGATCGTGCCAGTCTTCGAAGGACCTACTATGGGCATCTGCCTGGACACTGGTTAGTATATCTACCAACAATCGATTCCTTTTCCTTCGATATATATATGTGTGTGTCTTTTTATCGTACGTTTTTATCGTTGAATCTATCGGCTCAACGATAGAAGCAATCCTGTGGACCTGTTAGTGGACTTTTTCAGCTCCTTCATATGGGAGACAAATTTATTTTCCCGAAAATAAAGCTTCGTTGGAATAACTCTAAAATGATTGTCAGACTGTTAAATTACTCGGCCCGTCTATTATTCAAACCAAATCGAATCATATTCGCGAGACAGGTTATACGTAAGCGACGATGCACTCGGTAATCGTTTATTCATACATCTTCATTATTTACAAACGTCGATCCCAGCAATCCGGGCAATCATTGCGAATCGTCGCTAAGATGGAAGGAATTTTCTTTTGTTCTTTCCCCTCTATTTTCTTTTCTTTCTTTTTTTTTTCCAGTCGCTTTCGCGCGTTGCAAGACGTGCAACGAGATATTTATCATGAGTAGGTATCGCACGATCGATATTGCAGAAGCGACATTATTGTATACGAGTCTTTCCTCGCCATCGCGACAATAAACTTGTCGCGAAATATTGCACGATGACGCCACTCAACTTGGATCGCGTCGATCACTAGCCTGTTTTACATGACGCGATAAAATGTTGTTGATAAAATATCACATGTTACGTGGCAAGGCGTAATATCCGATGTAATTGCAAATTTTTTCGACGCGAAAGCAAGCAACTGATTCACATTGACATGGCATAATTAGTATCACTTTCAACACGAAAGTTGACGAAAACGTCTTTGCTTGCCTTTTCGGTGCTAGAAAGCAGATGGGAGATAACAAACGTTTGCATTTGTTGGTGGTTCTTCACGATTATTTCAAATGAGCGATAATAAGAATCTTTACCAATGATCGAATGGCTTTGCTCGAACGGTGTTTACTGAAACATGCCACACGAATAACACATATAATAATATAATAATAATGCATGCACAACCTATCGCTTTTGTGTAAAGCTTGGTCACGCGATACTAAGCGGGAACAGTGGGATAATCGATCATCAGTCAATTTTACACACTAAGCGGAATAATATACGGTCGCGCGCGAAATTTAATCGGCTACTTTCCAACATCGTAGTATAGCAGTTCCTGTAGCAGAACTTCGGTCAAATCACCTCCTTGTGATAATTACGCTAAATACACCATCTTTTTCAAATTTTCCCTCAAAGGTCAATACACAAAATAAGTAAGCAATGTGTCGTAGATCAGCAAAATGGATCGCAGGTGTTCGAGGAAGGCGCAGGTGCTCGAGCAACAGGAAGATGGCGAGGAGAAGCTGGTCTTTTGGCTACGCCACCAGATGGACATTTTCCAAAGCAGAATGTCGGTCCAGTCAAGTTTGAAATTCCAAAAGTTCCTGTTATATTCGTACTTGGTTAGTAATACATTGCTAGATTAACGCTTTTCATCATATTATCACCGTTACAAACGACTCTTCACAACGATATTTCCTAGGTGGTCCCGGTAGTGGTAAGGTGACATATTGCGACAATTTGATACAGGAGAAGAAGGGAATAACACACATCAATATGATGGATCTTCTTCAGCAATATGCGCTAGGAAATGGCACGTATAATTGCACTTTATATGGCACATGTAATATTGTGTTTGCAAGTCATGTAGATGTTTTCACAAAAGAACAATAAACGCGTTCTTTTTAGCATAGCTGTACTAATTGAAGAAATTTACGCACACTGAGAAAGTCAGTTCAGATAAAAAGAACAGACTAATTATTCGGGACACGAAAAATGTAACATTTTATGTATCGTGTTCTTTCGTGAAAAAGTTGTCTATAATTTTGCGATTCATGCGCGAAAGATTGTGCAATATCCATCTCACTCTTTATATTCTTCACCTCATGAAACATTTCAAATCAAATTTAGATATGCAAGATTTCGGACAACTCAGCAGCAAGACCGTTACAGAAGTACTTATGCTTGAGATGAAAATGTCCCCGGGAGCTAAAGTGTTTCTCGTCAGTGGATATCCGCGAAATATGCGCGATGTAGTGGAATATGCTGAGAAAGTGAGTGGTGACGCATCTTGTATTTCTGTTCTTTCGATAAATTTTGCCCTCTACTACGCCGATGGATTAACATCAATATATAACTTACAGATAAAAATTGTTAACGGCGTCATTCTTGTGTCCTGGAGGCAGGAAGTGCTGGAGAGACAAATTGATTTCGGGGCGCAACTCGGTCATGTTATCATCGGATTAGCTAGGATGGAATTGCACAATTTTTACAGAAATGTCATGCCAGTTGCGGAATATTTTGATCAAAGCGGAATGTTGCTCGAGGTATATATCGTGCCACACTCAACGGACTTCTTGCCGAATTACTCGTGCATGTTAATCGTGCGATTGTATCCCTGCTTATTATATTAAACAGGTGAACGGAGAGCGTAATCCGAGCGAGGTTTACGTTAGTTTTCGGGATGCCGTACTTAAAATTCTCGGTATGTCGAGTGGTGAGATTCGAGATCAGGATATACCTCAATCTCTGGAAGCCGAAGTAAGTTTAGATTAAATAATTACTTGAATGGGATGCAAGTAAATCGTATAATTTACCGGTGAACTTTTATACGAGCAAAGGAGATGAAAGAATCGCTCCAACTTGTATGCCGACTCGCTCAAGTGTGCAATGATTCGAACAATTGATTGCGATAAAATTAGCAAGCGAGACAGTGGTGTGATTGAGTCTGTTTGAAAATGGCTTGATAATTGTGTATGTATTATTCATTCTGTCTCTCAGGTTGAAGTGGAGAGGAGAAAAGAATCAATTTCAAGTTCACCACTAACGAAGCAGCAGATCGTGCCGTCTGAGATAACATCGCCTGTGGTACCAATAAATGGATCGTCAAAAACAGCTGATAAGCCGAGAAAGGGATTGCCGTCATTTATCTGGGTTATAGGTGCGAATTTCGTGCGGAAAGCCTACTCAAACGAACAAGGCTGGATGAAATAAAACGCCTGAATGATCTTGCGAGAGAGCCTAGTGTATTATCTTTCGGCTTAACCGAGAGAAAGGATTTTCTCGAAGGAACCCATGTTCTTTCTCATTTCGTAATTTTCAAAGTTCCAATTTTTTTGGAACAAACTTATTCCGCGAGGTTCTTCCTGCCGAGAAATCAAATTTCCATCAAAAGCCGCAGCAAGAGATCAGCCGCGAAGGCACCGCAAATACCATATTTAAATCCGCGCGTATATATCCTCGAAAATGCGTGAAACTGTATGCGCGAAAAATCTTATTAGACTGTATCGTCCACTATGTAACATATATGTATCATCAGGTGGACCAGGAAGTAACAAGTCGGCTCTGTGCGCTCAAGCCGTTCACAACATGACCGGTTGGCTACACGTAAGTATCGGAGGACTCTTAAGAACGATGGCGTCGTCGAATATGATTGTAAACGAATCTATCGTCTCGGGCGAGATGGTCCCGCACGATCTCGTGATGCAATTTGTGGAGCAACAGATACTTTTAAATCGAGACTCGGACGGTATCGTCATAGATGGATATCCGAGGGATTTGAATCAAGTACAAGAATTCGAAAGCAAGGTAAAAGGAAGCGTTACACACGACTCATTGAGTCTCGTAACTTATCGATTGTGTTGACAGTTTGGGCAAGAGCCACCGCTGGTGCTACTCGACTGTTCCAAGCTGCAACTTGGACGAGGAAGACTGGACGACAGTGTTTCGGCATTTAGAAAAAGATTGGAGCTCTTTCGCGAGGTTTCTCTTCCCATGTTGAAGACACTAGATAGCGACAATCGATTAACAATTGTACGTATAAATGAGCACCCTTTTCCCGCAAAGTTCACTTACTTAAATGATGAGTCGATCCAGAAATTGACTTCTTTTGTAGCGATACGCGTGTAACGGTTATAAATGCGAAAAAATAAAGTTTCTTTCGCATAGGTTGATGGCGACACTGATGTGCCTAGCGTGCAACAAGATTTCGCCGTTGCGTTATACCAATTGATGCGCCGGGCGCGTCGTATAGAAGAGGTCGATTCTCCGATGACCAAAGGCCCAAACGATTCAAATGGGAAACACACTACGATCGATTATGAAAACGAGCGTTCGATGCCCAATGGCGTCGCTAAACAGATAGTCAACGGTGTGTCCAATTACGTTGGAAAAGATGCGACGAAAAATGGAATCATTACTCAAGGTAATTTTTCAGCTAATAAGCGTGTATAATTGTGTGTATTTATCTCTGTTTATCTCATCCCGTCGCACTACTTGTAGGTACCATCTCCAACGGCGTGTTGAAACAGCAAAACGGTCATCAAAACGGCATCGCGAATGGCACGGCGCATATACTGCAGAATGGCATAGCGCATTTAGCAAACGGCATTGCGTCGTCTGACAAAAATAAAGTCGCACCAGCGACACGCAACTATTTGCCAAAGGATCCCATCAGAAAGATGTATAACGAGGTCGAAGGTTATCAGCAGAATCTTCACATGTGACTCACTACGACGAGTCGCATGTTTTTACACGTCGTGCGAACGGATCTAGTGAATTACGCACGACAGACTTTAGATTTTAATTATATATACAGTCGGCGCTCGCGTGTCTTTCAACGACAGGTACTGATGTATAGTGCCTTGAAACAAATACGACTTAAACAGTAAATTAATAGTTAGATATCGTACGTTCACTGTAAAAAGCCAAAAATGGAGTCGTCAACAGTATTTTTTCAATGACAGGATAATAATCATTAGAGGATATTATACATGCGCGCGCGCACACACACAACATAAATATATTATTACTACTACTAAAATTTAGACTATCTATTAATAACTTATTTATACAAATATTTATGTCTTAAAAATCTCCCGACGAATATCACATACATCGTCGAATTATATTTAGCCAGGTTGTATTACGATTGTAACAGAGCACATTTTATCTGAAGGACGTCCTACAGACTTAATTTTGGAATATCAATAGGATATATCCTAAGGTAGTCTCAGATATGGGTATCTCAACGACCTCCAAATAATATCCGAGGAAGAAATATATCCATACAAGAATATATTATGTGTCTGCCATTTTTTTAGTTACTGGACGTCATTTGTACCAATATGTCTAGTATTTGAATAATAATATCAAGTATTTTGCGAAAAATGATTCATTGAATCGACGTCGATTCAATGTACATTTCTCGTTGGCTCGAAATAGTATTAAAATTATTACTGATGATATTACGTGAGATACATATAAAGAGATATTTGGATATCGGAATATCCCAGGAGGATATCAATCGCATTTGGAAATCTGTGTGAGATATCCTTAGGACAAAATGTGCTGTGTGGGAGAGATGAGACGGGAATGTGCTATTTATAACAAATCGTTTGAAATATATTGTTTCGGAATATACGCGCAAGGAGAGGATAAAAGTACCTGATTCGAGATGAACGAATAACTCGATCTGTTTTATAACTCGATCCGCGGGCGGATGTGGTACCATACGTTAGTCGCGATTTAACAGATTTAAAATAATTTTTAAAGATATCTTCACCATTAGTGTTATAAGCCAATAGTCTCACCGTACATGTCAAAATTATAACCCAAGTGCTCGCGATCATTGCGCGGGTTACAGGCGCAAAAATTTCAACAAAAATATCCGGTTTTACTTTTCTTATCTCCTTTTATCTTCAATGTGCAATCGAATACGTCTTTCTAATTACGCGTAGCAGCCGAGAGAGATGCGATTAATTTAATTTCCTTCTTTTCTCCCTCTCTTTATCTTCTTCTTTGTGTAATTTTATACACAAATCCTTCATCTCTATACAATTTCGTACTAGCTTATATTATGAAACTAGACACACTGCTCGTTTGTGACTACTTTTTAAGTTTCGCAAAATATAAAGGAGTTCCTTTTATATGCAACGTTTATCGCATTATATCGCATTGTTTATTTTTAACAATTCATTTGATTGTGTCCAATTTCACACTTGGAGGAAATAATTCGAATGGTAACTTTGTGAAAACGTGCTAAATATATTTCTCATGTAGCTCTGGTAAGAGTATAACTGTAAAAGGGAATTAAATTGATCAAGTTTCTAAAAGACTTATTAAGAATAACAAGTTTAAAACAAATTAGAAACAAAAGTTGTCTAAAGAAATTTAGATTGGGAGAATCAAGCAGAAATAGAGATACAGATGATTTTTATTTTATCGAGGGTAGGGTAGCGCGAGAGAAAACATTCACGAATAATTTAGAAAGAACATTTTTACATTTTTTACATATATACAACGTATATATACAAGTATATTATATTGATATGTAACGTAAGAGTTAGCAGCAAGTTTCTTTAGTTATTGTTTGATCCAAATTGAAAATAAATTATGAAGCAAAAATATGTTTGTTAAATATCGAATTGAGAGATAGATCAAACACACATAAATATATACGCAAATGTGATAAAGAAAATCATCATTCTATTGCGTCAGAATGATTGTTGTGCATCATATAATAATCGTATAAGACCATTTTTTCATCTAAAATATTAATTTCTATTTTCTATATAATTGTTCAT
>NW_014555184.1:1257016-1349720 GCF_001313825.1 Dinoponera quadriceps | reverse complement strand
TATATAATTGTTCATATGCGGACAACGGTTAAAAAGTGAAGAGAATTGTATATTAAGTTCAGTGTTATACGTATGAATTAGAACGCAATAAAAATAGAACAATAGAAATTTCGACAATCATCTTTTGAGTGAGACTGCTTCTTATCCTAGCTTTATTTTTCTTCTCGGCTGAATCTTCTTATATATTTCCTTAGAAATTCAAAATCTATGTGCTGGAAATTATACGTTTTAACGTTTTCTAAAATGTTGCGTGTGTGTAGGTGAGAGATTTCAATAGAAATCTTTGTATAATGTTAAAAATTAAAATATCACTGCGGATGTGTGATTGCAAGAGATTAGAAATTTGTAAAAAAGTTTATACTTTCAGGAAACAGAAATGGGAAAAGTAGCGTTTTGGAGGGCATGATGTACTTAATCATCACAAGAATTATTTATTTCATTATTTCATTTCTCATTATAGGCGGTCACACTTATATAAATATAAAATAAAAATCACAATTAAGAAGTTTTATAATGTAAGCTGTTAATACGATTACATAGCTACTTCTACGACAATCACGCGTCAACATGGGATTTATTCAATAATCGTGACATACAGGAACGTTTCACGAAGATCAAGTAAAGGTTGGATGATATAATGAACATCCTATTATATAGTCTTTACCTCTTAAATAAATTAATAGAGATATAGGAATGTGTGTATGGGGGAAGCAGATGATTTGGAGCGCAGGCTAAAGAATCTAAGACGCAAATTCCAAATGAAAAATGAAACAAATGCTCAGGGAACTGAATGATGATTGATTAAGAAGCACTCTTGGCACATTCAATATCAATAATTCGGAGAGCATTATATTAACGGAATATTACGAAATTAATATATGAGCAACCAAGTATCATAGGTGTCTCTTGTCCGCAATTTCTAATATTTATATTGCTTGAGTAAACCATACTTGCAAAAAAGAGAAGTCAACATCTTCATCGTTTAAATGAAGTATTAATGATTTTGTATGTTTGTGTGGGTATGTTGGACACTTGTGACAATACGCACATATATATACAGGTTATATAATAAAATCACAAACAAATATTTTATCTAAAAATCTTTTGAGCAACTTGAAATTTATCTTCTTTAAACAAAAAAAGAAATGGGAATTCTGTGAACGGACGTTTGCCACTGTCAAAACGAAAGTTTGTGTCGAACGTATCGATGAGAACATAAGTCTAGATAAGTCTAGAGGTGTTTCTTCTTATGTTGCGAAAACGATTAAATATACAGCTTTTCGCGGATTCATAACTCAATATGATCAAATATATATACATTTTAATAGTTTACTTAACTTTTCAAGCATACATTCGTTATTTAAATAAGTTGTCCCATTGTTTCTAAAATCTCTCATTTATCACAAAATATTTTCTGTAAAAAATCAAAAATATTAGGAAAGTAGTGTCGAATTTAATTTTTGTTAAAGAAACACCAATTTGTCATTTGTTAACGCTACAATTTTCCACCGCGCTTATCGTCTTATAGTTGGCAAAAAGTCTATATTGTTTGTACGAGCCTTTGATATGCAAGAATGTGCCAATAGAAAAGATTATTGAATCTTCCTCTCTCTCTCTCTCTCTCTCTCTGCCATACACACACAATAAAACAGATCACTTATCATCACGCACGCGTAGTGTCTTTCTTTGATACAAACGCGCGCGAAGTGCTACACCGCTTTGTTTTATCTTAACTGTAGAGTAAGATAACACAAGAACGCGCATGGCACTAATTCTCCTTTACGGAAACAAAATATCCGAATCAAAACCGAGGTATTGAACCGTCAAAAATAAACATCGAAGCAACCGGATCAACCTTGCGTACGTATTTTCACGTGGCTTTATTATATTGCCAACATACAATAATGTTTTTAAGTTTGTAGCGCTATATGTGCACACACACGCACACATGCACGCACGCACGCACGCACGCACGCGAACACACACACACACACACACACACACACACACACACATGCCCACATGCACACGTACGTATACACATAATGAAACTTGTACAATAAAATTTATAATACCGCTGAAATGTACGCATAAAATGCTATTGTGAAACACATTTAAATTTTACGCATTTTACAATTCATTTGGCAGAGAGAAGCTTGTCTACATGGAAGTAACATGATACATACGTAAAAGGATTATAAAGTCTCCCTACTTTTCGAGACATTCTATAAATGTGCGATTTGTCTTATAATTTAGATTCGAAATGCTGATATACGCGACCATTGATTTCGTTTTCAAATGTTAAATAAATATGTACTAATTCACAAGAGAAAATAATCATGTCCAGAATGTGAAGCGCTTCGTCATTACAAATCACCAAACGAATCATGTCGCAATTTTTTGTTGTTCCGTCTGTTAGAAACGGTATATCTTATGACATACGGTGGACAAAAGGAAGGGGCCATGGATAACTAGGCCCATGAACAACATCATTTTCCGTGACAGTCTTTGACTTTGGCATTATTTTAAACAAAGTATAATAAATTTCCCTATAATGTCTTTTCCCATAATATATCCCATTTCATTTTTTCTTCGTTATACATACGTTTTTGGTACGCAATTTGGAACGCAAAAGTAAGGATGAACGCGTATAATTTTTGTTGATCAATTGGAACATTATGCAAAAGAAGGTGGGAAGCAAAAAGGGGTTTCAGGGGATCCAGGTTATTCACGACATATATCGAGAATTCTTCTCTAAATCACGTTTAAATCTATGTATATCCATAATGCAATTTCTATTTGTCCCAAAACGATTCGATACACGTGAAATTACTATTGATATATTGGAATTACAATACGCGTCAATGTCATAGCTATGATGAAACGAAGCATGTTCGTGGGCTTAGCTACTGTGTGATCGTTTCGATCGATTAACACTGTCAGTGTCATTCGCACAAAATGTTGGATCGCTCGTATTCCATTAATTCCTAACGATCAAACAATACTACCTGGGGTACTGCTAAGACCGATTGGCTGAGTATTTTCAACTAACGTGGATCGCATGCTCGATGATGGAGCTTGAGTATCCATTGCTGTTGTTCTCATTTCGCCAAAGGGTGCCCTATAAAGTATGATACTGTGTTAATTTCGTATACAGATATTCCGTTGGTTCTATTAGCATAGCATGGGTTTCTTTTTCTACAAAAAAAAAATCAATACATATCAATATACAGAGTTTTGTTTCTACAATATTTTTATGTAACATTAAGTCCGTAATCAATTGTAAAATATGATTTTGTTTCTTCTACTTTTCCTGCTGGAACTCAGTCGTCAAATAGTGGCAAAATATGATTATAAGCGTATAGAGTAAAACAAAGCACACAAATAAAATGAATGAGGATGTCGTAACCATACTCTCGCGCGCGCACACACACACGCACGCACAC
The DNA here is from genome assembly GCF_001313825.1 of Dinoponera quadriceps. Lineage (NCBI taxonomy): Eukaryota > Metazoa > Arthropoda > Insecta > Hymenoptera > Formicidae > Dinoponera > Dinoponera quadriceps. The sequence goes on along the minus strand of NW_014555184.1, from coordinate 1,346,274 downwards.
ACACAACGCCAGTACAGGTAATTGCCAGTACATTACTTAAAAATCATAAACATCATTCAAAACATTGACATGTAAACAAAAAAAAAACAATTTCACAACGATAAAAATTATATGTTTAATGTCAATACAGTAACAAGGTAAACGGGAGAAGAGGTCGACGTAACAACAAGAAATTAATTACGAAATATTATTAAAAGTGGAAACATTGCAACGCATGCATTGTAATACTTGAAATAATGGAGCGCTCATGACAGCTGGAGAATAAATGATGCAACATGCTGGTTTAGACGGTGATGAATAAACAGGGATGAGGTAGTTGAAAAAGGGAATTCAATCGCTGATTGTATAAAAATTTGCGATAAAGCATTGCAAGGCGTTGATTGATTAGAAAGATGCGATATTGAGAGATTAAAAATTGTACGTATGTATATATATATATATATATATATATTATTGCCTGGTTAGTGAAGTGGTGCAATGAATGTTTGAGATGATTTATGTAGGCCTCCAGACGTCAGGATCCTCCATGAGAGTGGTATGGTGATCTGTAGCGGCGGGAGGCACTGTACCCTGTGGGGAACCCACGCCCGACGACGACGTCATTCCTGCCGGGTCGGGCCTGGATCCTCTGTTGTTATGTTACAAATTAGTAAACACTCTTAAAATTATAACACAAGCACGATGAAAGTTTCATATAACGCGACATATATGTCATGTCGCTGCTAAAATATTTTATGCTCAGGAGATAATTTTTTCATAGTGACGATGACAAAGTGAAAATAGAAACCACATTCCCCCTCTTTTTTTCGAATCATTAGTAGTCTTCCTCCCAAAATTGTAAAATCCCTTTGTAAGATATTTTCCCCAACACAAACCAAAGCACAACAGCATTAAAATACAAAGACAAACACAGGACAAAAGGATTGCTCTTTCACCTCAAAGCAAACAAAGTGTGCATTAAACCATATTGAAAAGCATCACCTGATTTTACACAAATGCAATGTCAATGCCGAATAATACGACAAACGTCTCATTAATAGAAAACGACTAATATTAATAATTGGCTGGCAACTTTTGGAAAAATTTCGCACGCTCTCACATTATACTAAATTATATCTTATCCAAGCTCTAGGGAGAAGAAACGTATCACTTACTTTTTACCGAGAGACATCAATCCGTATATTATACCTGTTGCAAATATTAATCCGCTACCAAATATACTAACGAATTCTGCACATAGGAAGACTGCTGGCAACGCTATTCTAAATAGATAAACACGAGAGGAAATCAGTCCTAATGATTATATTGTAATCATCATATATTTCAATATTTCGTAAATCTAAATAAAAAAAGGTAAAATATTAAAGTTTCTTACAGACAATAAACAGCCGCTCTATTCCAATATGGCCTTTTCTCCACCCAGTCGCTTAAATTCTGTACAAAGTCGATGAATAGACAGCAGCATGGTGCTTCGATCATTACAACTAAGAAACCAGCTATCATTTGCCACATACCGCTGAGTAAACAGCCAATGTTACCAAAAAGAATAGACGTACAGTTCCAAGCTCCGAGAAATATTGCAACTGTAAAAGACAGGGTAGAAAATTTCTATATAAATTATTTATCTGTTTGAGAAATCGTTGCCTGGAGGAAAAGGGAGAGAGGGGGAAGTCGATCTCGTGTGACTACGTAGAGTAACGCGCGCGCGCACATACAGGGAGATATATAATCGTAACAATAACACAATAAAATAAGGAGGAAATTCTGCTAAAATAAAATCACAAGATGCAATTTTTACCAGACCTATATCGAATAAGTATTGGGACGTAGTAAACACTTACTTATACTGCCTACGGTACCGAGTCCACGGCCTGCATATTTCATCCACCAAGGTACATCATCCTTGGCAACAGGATCCTGTCCAGGCTTTTGCATGATCGATGCTATTTTTTCACCGAACGACTAGAAAAAAACGCGATGTTACAAACGGATATTGATTCATCGGTCATCGATCGTAGATAATGTATTACCATTTTCGATGTATATTATTATTATCCTTCTGTTCGTCAGCTGAGAGTGCTGACAGCACCGTTGATAGCACACACTGTTGATGCACGAAAAATCGACCCGATGCTTTTCCACCAATGATCACACGAGGGCGCGCTGTATCTAAAAGGGAGAACAGAGGCAGAGGGTAATCTGTGAGGTTAGTCGTTAAGCGACTTGTCATATTCGACGCGCCATCTGCATCTACGTTCATTCGTCGCTCAACACTCGTGTCATTATGCATTTCAGTACAGTGTGCTCACTTGCTCCGCTGCGAGAAACCAATCGACGAATAAATCTAGAAGCGCGAATTCGTTTTCTTTTTTTTTTCAATCAATTCTCAAAATTACACAAAAGCGGCAACGGTAAGATCTCACTTGATAAGATGAAGCGACGATTCCTAGAGAGATGTAAATAAAATTATGTAAATTTATACACACCATCGTGGTATATAAAATATTTTAATAATAGAAACACACATACATACAAGTACACATATATACATTTACAATATACGATAAAATGGAACGAGGTGAAAATTTAACATAAACCAGATGTTGCTTCTCGATACCACCATCATCATTGGAAGATACGGCTCCTTTCTAATCTAGGTGTGCACCATATATTAATCTATTGTTTTTCCATCTTTAAAGTTACCAGCGTTTCCTCGAGTATATACACACACACGGCATTTACACTCGACGTCAACGCGTGTATTCATTTCTTTCGACTTCTCAAATTGCGAGTCGGCAAAAGTGTCGTGGAAACGACTTCCGCTGAATCTTCCATTGGTTCAATATCGGCGAATGAATCAGTAACGACGAATAGTTTCTTTTTACGGGTTGTACGTCTGTTGCCCGTCGATGATTGTCCCGTCGGCAAAGCGATACGTTTTGCGCTGCGTTTCGACTCAGATCCAGATAATTCAACGACCGGTATGTCTTCTTGCTTGACCGACGAAATGGTCTTTTTCCCTCGACGTTTAGGCTGCTGAGCTGCCGCTTCGGCCTCAGATACAGTTTCGGAATAATCTTTAGCTTTCGCACCACCAGCTTCATACTTGCGCAACGCGTCTTGAAGTTCTTGCACGCGCTTCTGCAACTTTTTGTAATCTTCTTTATTCGGCGTCATTTGTCTGCGGAATAGTTCTTGATACCTCATCACCTCTCTTTTTTGCATGTCCAATTCCTCTTGCTGGTTCCTCACCAAGGCCTCATATTTCGTCATCATCTCGTCTCTGTTCTTCACGAACGCATCCATTTCGTGTTCCTTTTGTGTCATATTGCTCCTCAATTCGTCATTAATATTCCGCAATCGTTCATTCTCCATCTGTCGTTCCTTCGCGTTCTCTTCGAGTAAATTAAGTAACTTTGCATTTCGCTCAAAATTCCCCAAATGTATCTTCAATTCTTTGATATGATGCTCCTTTTCGGAAAGCGCCTCCTTTGTTCGCGTCAACTCGCTTATGGCACTTTTCAATTCCACTTCCATACAATCGTCAGTCATCCTCTTGGTCTTCTCATCGTCGTCTCTCTGTATCATACGTTTCAATTCCTTCTGCAAAGTCGCGATCTCGGTATCTTTCTCTTGTTCCTTGAGAACAGTTCCCTCCAACCGATTCTCGAGTTCCAACAATCTTTTGTTATTCCGCTCCAGTGCGTTTTGCATGTGATTCTTCTCAATCAGACAGGTTTCCAGGTTTTCGTTCAATCGAACAATATCCTCCTTTAACTTTGCTATAGTTTCCACACTTGTTTCTAAATGCTCATCCGGTTGTTCAACGTCAATGTCATTACTACTACTTGTCATGTCTCTTTGCTCTTTTTCGTCCTTTATCCAAGCAAACTCGTCCTTCGATTCTTGTCGTTGTTCCTTCTCTTCCTCCTGTTTCCCCCCTTCTTCTCCTCCTCGACACCTTGACGCATCCAATTCTTTGCGCGTTGTCTCCAGATACTGTCGAGCATCGTCCTTCGCAAGATCCTTCTTTTCCAGCCGGTCGATTTCATGCTGGTATTTCGTGAATTTTGCTTCCGCATTGGAAGTCAGTAGAGCTTCTTCTATTTTGTGTTTTTCTTCTGTGACAAGTGACAGTTGTTTCTCGAGTGCTTCCATGGAACGTCCATATTCGTCGATGATGATTTTGCTCGATTGATTTTCCTCTTTCAAAGACTTCACTATCTTGTTTACGTCGCAAAATTCCTCGGTCAACTTTTCCATACTCAAACACTTCTCTTCGTATTGCGCTTGGATTTTATCGTATCGCGCGACCAATTCTTTCGCTTGCAATTTATCTTCGTCGGTTTGAACGGCCTTTTCTCTCTTGGACAACGGTGCACAATCGACTTGAACTTCCGCCGTTGCTGTACTTTTGTAACAAACGCATCTCTCCAAATTAATATCGCAGTGACTCTTGTCACTTTTTGTTGGACTAGTGGTACCTACGGTAGCACTATCGGTTGCTTTCGATACCGTTGTGCATGCAACACTGGATGATGGTAAGCGGTTTTCAAGCGAATGTATTCCATTCTCCGCAGTATCCCTCTTGCCTTGCGACTCGTCATCCGATAATCGATCGTCGATAATCAATTCTTCCTTGACGACGAGCTCTTCGACTATGTTGTTATCCACAACAGCTGATGTTAAAATCGAATCAGATGTATTAGTCGTTTTGTCTAAACATTGAGAACTTTCCGGAAGAATTGGCCGCTTCTCGCATTCTTGAACGAGCAGCGCTAATTTTTCATCCTTCAATCGCTCAATTTCTTCTTGCAATTGTAATATCACGTTCTGAGCGTCGGATAATTTTTCACTTTGACGCTCGTATTTCTCTTCTAAAACTTCTATCATCCTGGTTTTCTCCATTAGACACACGTTAACTTGTTCGAGGTGTGATTCCACATCTTCAATCTTTTCTTCATTTTCTATTATAATTTTCGTCTGCTCGTCGACGCAAAGTTCCTTCTTCCTTAAATCGGACGTCGCGGTAATATAATCTTTCTTCGCTTCATTGAGAAATTCTTTGAGCTTTATTATCTGTTCGTCTTTAGCGAGCAATTGCGACGTAATTTCCTCGGCGAAAAATTTACCGTCTTGATTAAGGCAAATATCTTTTTGCGCGGCTTTCAGAAGATTTCTCACCACCTTTAGATCCTCCTTCGACAGTGCCAACTCGAAATTTATCTTATTCTTTTCCATAATCGAAGTTTCATTTGTTGTCTTGAGTTCAGTCAATCTCTGTTTCAAAGCTTCAATCTTTACTTGGAGCTGCGTGTTCTTTTCACCCAAATCAAGAGTTACATTAAGATAATCGCTATTCTCGCTCACATAATCATCATCATCATCATCATCATCAGTACAGTCAGTGCGTCTTCTTTTCTTTCTGTGCAGTTGATTCAATTTTTCCTCGTAAAATTCTTGAACTTGTTTCACAGTCCACTCGAGGGTGTCCTCGTGTTGCACTTCCGCATCGTTCACGCGTTGTTTCCAATAGACTTCGAGTTCGTTTATCATCGCGATATATTTGTCCGCCATTTCCTGCCGACTCTGGAGATCTCGGCTTAAGGCCGATTTTTTTAGCACGGCAATTTCTTTCTTTAATTTCTCGTTCTCATTCGCGAGATCCATGTATTCTTCCGAACTGACATATTCCGAAGCGTTCCCCGACACGGCGGTGGTGTGTTGTTGCCAGTCCTCCATACTTTCCAATTCCGTAGCATCCCAATCGGTCACGATTCCTCTGCTCTGCTCTGCTATTCGCGAGAACCTCGATTTCGGTTTACTTGCTTCTTTGCTTACTTGCTTCTTTTCCTCTATAACAATTCTCTTGGCGATAGCAGCGAAATTCAGGACGTTTTGCGTCTCAGTATAGAGATTTGGAAGAGGATTGACATTCACTATCAGGGCTAAATGCTCCTTTCCTGATAATGCTCGTTGAAATAATCTCGTTAACTTGGACTCCCGAAAAGGTCCAACAGCATCAGTTTTCGCTCTTGTTCGCTCTTGTCCTTCGTGAATAGATTTTAAACATCTGCCTAACACCAGCAGACTGGTATTGATGTTTTGTGCTTCCTTCAATCTATCTCCAATATTCAACGTCTTCTTTAAGCGCTCAGAGCCTGCCAGGTCGCAAAAGGAAAATCTGTGCAAGTGAGAAAAAGAAGATCAATACAACCATTCCCCCCCCCCCCTTGTATAAAAGAGTTTCGAAAGAACAACGACTCTGTTTGACAATATTCAACATTCATTGCTACAGTCAAGAATACTATAAATATAGTGTAACGCTGTATATATAATAGGATTTTGTCAAGTAACTTGTGTGAACCAATTTTGATGTGCGTGTATATACATAATTATAAAACATACGTACGTGCTCACTTCAACTGTATCTGGTAAATTTTCCGCGCAATATTTCAATAACGTAATTGTGAATATACAATGAGACCTCGAACTTTTTGCGTTCAATGCAGTCGCTGCTATCTTTAAATTATATTGCCCCGCCATCAAAACCTGATAAGCTTCTGCAGCTGAATTAACATAGATGGTTCTTAGTCCTTTGATAAATGCTCTACCACTGGAATCTGTTCCTAGTTTCAAAGGTATTCTCTTCTTTTGACACTCGTTCGATAATAAATCATAGACAATTTCATTATAGATTTCCGCAAATGAAACCCAGATGGAATAATGAGCATCGTGGCACTGACTGGGTCGAACTGATTCTTCTTGCAACAATTTTTGCATCTCCTTGTAAGCATTTATATACTGATGTTTATCCACAGAACTAAACGTCAGCAACTTGGTTTTTGCCTCGAGCTCCTGCGCACGTTCCAGTGCATTAAGACTGACTACATCGCAATAATGCAAAGGTTTATAAGATGGATTCGGTCTTGTCGTGATGTTAGAAAACACAAACTCTAACGCGCGTGGTATAAGGCCGGGTGAAGTGGTGGTTCCTTGCAACGTGTACGATTTTCCAGAATTCGTAGTACCTACAAATCATTGTCAATTTCGATCGGCCAAAACTCTCATTTATCGATAAAAGTGCCTTAAATGTGGTTTCTTAGCCAATCAGGTGGTTCTTATGCCTTATTTTTAGAGGTACTTTTATCGATAAAGGAAAATCTAGAGTACAGGCCATACTCTTTGGTATAATTTCATCAATATGGTAAAATCAACGGAACAAACAGGTTGCCATTAATCATGCCAAAAGGAAGCAAATAGAAAATATAGAATAAATTTGTCTTATACGCAGCATCGCTTTCAAGAACATCATTTTTGAAAATTTGCTAAACATGCGTGAGTTCCCTATGTGAAATTTTATTGTATTATGCATTTCTCTTACCATATGTCATGATAGTGCAGCTATATCCAGCTAGAAAGTCTATCATTTGTTGCTGCACAGTCTGTTCGAATAATTCCAATTGAGTTGTTTCTGGTCCAAAGGTTTGGGAGAAAGTAAATTTTCTACTAATATTTTCATTACTTTTAGACTGCTTGATAGAACTTATTGTGTTATCTAACATTGGTAGCTTCGTGACCAATGTGGTAGAATTTATGATTTTGTACGCATCTTGTTGTTCTTCTGTTAGTTTTAAATTTTTTGAAAATGGTTTAAGTCTCAGATATACTCGGACAGTTTGTAAGGATTCGGAACGCTCGTATACATTTTCTCCAGTAGAATTGTTTTCTTCTATTTCGTATAGCAAAAGCAAATTCTTCTTAGTATCCTTTGAGGGAAATGGTCTTTGACTATACGCCAAGATACTCGGATCTCTACCAAATAGATAAGACATTTCTTCTTGTTGATTATCCGATGGACGAATCGAATCCAAAGTATTTTCCATCTGTCCAAATGTAAACATGTGATATAGTTGTCTGAAATTAATGATATGATGATACTGACAATAATTGACAAAAGTTTGCAACTAGGAAATAACGTTATCACGATTCTCTCCTTCAATTAGAGATGGGTCTAAAACAATGAATACTGACATCATTCTAAATCATAACATATCTTAATATAAGATATAATCCTATAATCCTATAATCCTTAAAATAGGATACATTCCAAATTTTTCATACAATCTTACTAAAGATCGTGTGAAAAGAATATGATTTCTTTCAGACTTCGATAAAACATTATTTTGCACAAGTACATGTAGATATATAATCAAATATTATTCGGAAAGTCATCAAATCGGAATGATTTCATTTGATAAATCACAAGTCGATTGTAGAATTTATCAAAAATTGTTTATAAATTGCTGCTTTTTTCCAAGGACATACCTTATTAAATTATTTGACAACCAATATCGCCTCAGATACGAACAACAGGACGAAACGATGTAAAACGCATAAAACTAACATTTCTCTCTACCGTTCAACCGGCAAAAGCAGTTAACGGTTACTCTGGCATCTCAAATCTTGTTTGTGAAAGTTCCCTCGTTGGATTGGTGGGTTGACTCAACGATGCAGGTTGATTGGTTCAATCACGTACGATGTTATGAATGACGAACGAATCGTAACGTGCTATTTCATTAGAAATAACCAGCAATAGTTGTTTTGGAAACAGATGTACAATCACGAGATAAGAAGGAACTAGAAAGAGAAACACTACAGCAATCTGATATATATATATTTGTGTACGTTGGATTGGCTAGCAACACGGACCTAAGAATCTATGGACGGAGCATAGGAAGGGACTTGGAAATGAACTTGTGGACAAAGGTTGTGAAATTTGCGGTAGAGGGCATGAGATCGCTCCCCTTTTTTTCGTCTCTTTCTACAAGTGGGCACCGTCGGCTTTAGTAACGAATTTAACCGATGATATATTCGGTATACAGCTTATGCGTAACAATTTCTCAAAGACGCTAAAAAGGATTGCATTTTGTGTTTTCGAACGCAGCCCAAGTCATTCGAAAATCATCGGGTATGCGGCGGAAAGATCCAACGATGTCCTATTGTATAAAGAAATCTCCCTTGCCTCTCGCTCTGTCCATAGATTCTTAGGTCCATGGCTTTCCTATATTCAATAAGTTTCATATCGGATAAAAGGGGCAAAATCATTGATATTTAAAACACCGATATTTATTCATTGAGAATTCATCGTACGATCGACGATGTTTGCCTTGATGTGCCGATTAGCTGTCGGATAGGGAATTTCTAGAGTCCCTAACATTTTCTCTAATACCATTCTCAATGAGCGAATATCGATGATTTTGCCTATCCTTTCGGATTAAAAGCCGTAGAAGATTAAATCAATCAGAGCAAAGTTTACTAAACTCAAATTGGTTAACTTTGCTCTGATTGGTCGTATTTCAATCGAATCTCAATCCGTGGTCAGGCGCTGTATTCCCCAACCAACAATTGTCGATTAAGGAATCCGTCGTAAAACAAGTATATGGTAAAAAAGCTGCGCAACGACGTTTGAAGTCTTTCGCGCCACGATACACCGCGCAAGGCAAGAACTCCAAAAGTTCACCCATACGTTGATTGATCAATACTGTATCGAAGGGTATATATTTTGGGTTGAATAAATAACACGTACAATCGTTGTTTTTAGACATACCGTGTGTGCGTGTGTAATTTAAGTTTTTTTTTGCAACATATTGTAAGGAGGTATGCATAGTATTTTCATATATATTTTTATCCGTACACATCCTCTCTCTGTCTTTCTCTGTACTTGTTTTAAATGTTAAAAGTCATAAATTTCTGGAGAAGTAAGTTGTGTATCAAGTGAATGTCAGTCAACTACAGTCCAATACGATCGTTTTAATTCGGCACTCGCACTGCATACGGCAATATGTCATCTCTTGTGACGAAATGATAAAATTATGTTGTGTATTCCGTAAAGTCGTCCATATAAACTCGTTTGTTAGTTCTCGGCGATAACTCGTCCGTAGTAGTATCTGGATTATTGCTCACAGTTTCTTGCAATACTCTGCTTCTTAGCCGCTTGATGTGTCGCAAACGCTCCAACCAATTAGATGCATATGGATTGTGACTATTTTGCTTCAAAGATGAACAAACCATCGAGGCGAGCTGTAATATAAAAGTAAATCATAACATATTCTTTCGTAAAAGTTATAATACTTACATTAGCGTGCAGAGCAAGTTGCCGTGAAAGAATGGCTAGATTCTGATCAGAGATTATTTTAGGTTCGCTATGACCAATATGTTCAGCTAATTCTTCTCGCGCTTGTACTGTAACTTGATTAGTACCATGATCTAACGGTTGTATCACGACACAAGCATAATTGAATTGACCCTGAAATGAAGACGCAAAAATGGATCAATGTATAGATTACAACGAAAATTGTTGAAAAAGAAAACGTGCAATGCAGAGTCACACACCTTAACTGTCTGTATATTATACGGTTCATCCGATTCATTGTACACAAGCGTTACATAATTATTACCAATGTGTGTCTTTTTGGACGTACATTTTGGATCGCTCACTTTTGTGGGCATTAATGTTGCAACGTGGAAGGCAACCTGTAAAATTGATAATTTCAGATATATATGTCGGCGTTGAAAGAAAGAAAGAAATTAACACCATTTAAATGTGTGCAACACAAACCTGCGTAACATCATCTTGCCAAATATAAGCGAAATCTCCGTTCTCACCATTACGATCTAATCCGCCAAGAAATACGTTCTCATCGACATCTTTCAGTCGGACCAGCGTGCCTAAACGTTTCAAGAATTCAGTGTAACGGAGAGAACCATGCTGGTTTGCCAAAATTTCAATTTCATTCGAAGCTTGTCCAGGTCCAACATAGAGTACTCCTATTTTGTGAGTTTCATACGGTTGAATCCTATCTAGATTCGTCACTACGCGTTGTATGGCTGTTGTCTGCGGAACCAGCAAAGGTTTCTCCGTGGTAGTACCGAAATGCGCTGCGTGATAAAGTTGAAGGAATACAAAACTGTAACACACGACGATATTATCCGGACAACTTTCTTGTTATTGAGAGAAAAATCAGTCTCTCCAAGAGATATGTAACATACCTCGGATTAATGCCTGTACGCGGCGGATCTTTCACTCGAGGAGAATTTCCCCGTCGCATATTATCCCACTCTCCTCTTGATTTCTTCACCGGACTCATGACGGATATCGTATGGCCCCTATCGCGAAAAGATATAGGTAAAGGGGGTAACGTCGACGGATCGGGCCTCTCGTCTTTCTGCACAGTGTGATCAATTATATAAACGATAAAAAAGAAAATACACGTTACGTACAAAGTTTATCGATACCTTGTCCGCGAAATGATTTCGTCCGATAGGTGGTTTACTCTCAACAGTCAGTGGTACTTGTTTCTGACTGTAATCGAGACTAGATAATCGAGAATAAATAAGAGTAGGCGACTGCGGCGCTTTTATGACAGTAGACGTAGTTTGTATCTGCGTAGAACGCGTTTGTGTTCCTAAATAATTTCCCGGCGCCTAAGGTAAGTGAAAGGTAAAACAGTTTTGCGATCATTATGTGAGAGATATATATTCGTAACTACCTGCACAGTTGTCGGAGATGGTGGTACGGTACTGCTGCTACTGCTGCTGCTGCTGCTGCTGCTGCTGTTAGTAACTGACGAAACGGTTTGAGTTATTTGCGTCGCTCCTGGATAAGAACGTTGCGAACGTAATGCAATAGGATGATCTCCCGTATTTTCCGAGGAAGGTGGAGTTGTTCCCATGCCAAATATTTCTTCCGGTATAGCTTCGCAGCTAACTCTATTGCGATTAACGAACAGCGTGATCGTAATTAACATCATATAGGCGAAGAAATAACGCATCTCTCTAGTAGAAAAATATACATGCCTCATATCTTTTGCATAAATGTTCTTTGAATGCTTCTTCAATTCTGCATCTAATTTGACGTCCTGATCTGAAGTGGCAAGATCTTTATCGACTTGTTGCTGCACACTTATCTTTTCTTTGTTTAAAAATGGATTCTTCCAATTAGCGCTCATTTCTGGACTGGAATTTGATCGGCGGACCGGATTTCTCGAGCGTCGTGTATCTGTAACAAAATTTTCATTCGTTTAGAAACGTATCGTTTTAAGAAAACAATTGATGAAGGAGAGACGGGATGCGTATATCTCTCCTATACCTTCTTCACCTTCCTCTAAGCTTTCCAGGCTATCCCTCGAACTTTGCCGAGATGGGCTAGGTCGTACTGGCGAACCAGGTATCGCGATAGGACCTGACGACGATATCGCTGATTTGCTCGCACTATGCTCGCTGATAAGTGACTGGTTATTACTTTTGTTTGGTACATCCTGCAAAAAGTGAGTAATATAAGCATTTCATCAATTTATAGTCGTAAATTTATCGGAGAAAGATCAACAACCTCTGCTTCATCACCGGAGAATTCTGTTTCCTGTTGCTTATTCGATGATACTATATCTTGATTTGGCATGTACAGAGCCATAATATCATGCACAGGAAAGTCCATAGGAGTTTCAAACTGCGTAGAATTTTGAATTCTCATAATCCACGACATATCGCCTGTGGGTCTACGCACGTATATCTCCGCCCATCCTTGACACCAGCAGGCACAAAGCACGTGTCCATCTTGTTTATCGCTATTCAATATCTGTCCTAATTTGGACTGTTCAACCTGATCCTTGTCCTGAGTTTTCTCCTGAGTAAGAAAATCCTTCTTTGCGCTATCCGAATCCGCTTCTTTCTTAGTAGATTCTTCCGTGGGAGAATTTGCAGCAGTATTTGCGTTTGAACTTCCATGTCCACCAGAGGATTGTCTCGATAACTTATCTTCTTTCGATGCCTATCATCAAACCATTCCTTATGTACGTAATTATATATTTTTCTTGATACATANGGGGGGGGGGGGGAATTTTGAATGGAATAACGTTCAATATTTCATAGAGTCCATACATATATCGTAGATACATAAATACCTCAAGACTCGAAGTACGTTGCAAGTTGCAAGACTGCGAGGTTTTTGTCTGATCCAGTAATAGGAATCCAGGTTTACACGCTGCCCAACAATTATCACAAAGTCCGCCGCGCATAGCTTTGTTACTACAACCACTAGTGGTTACAGTGATAAGTCTATTGCCAAGAATCCAAGTCATCGACTGACCTTCCTTAAGAAGGAAATCGGCAGCTGGTAATCTATCATAAGAAATCACAATACATTTTATTCTCACAATACGAAATATCATAAATGTAAAAGCGTTACCTCTTAGGTCGCGCGGAAAAATTGGAAAATGTATAACGAGCCATCAAATCGATGCAAGTTTCGGTAAGTTCAATATGAAAGTTCATCAAAGCTTCATCAATTGGAGGTTTTAAATCTAAAGCTCTACTTTCTCCTATCATTCGATTGGCCATTATCGGTCTTTCTCTTCGTCCTCTGCTACCCTGTAGACAGTAAGAAATATAGACGTAGAGACACAATGTGAGAAAGTGTTGTAACATCGATTACCTACTTGTTCAGTTAAGCTGGAACTACGTTTTCTATTCGAGGAATCTTCATTAATAACACTAAAGTCGGATTTCATAAGGTGTCCTTCTTCAAAAGGAACTATCACATTTGCCTTCAATCCCTAAATCATTCATTGAAAAGGAAGAAAATTGTGAAGCAAACATGTCAATATTTCGAAAGATTGCGAATCATCGAAAAAAAGGGATATACACACCGTAGTGATAAATTTAACAAAATCTCTCCGAAATGGAAGTCTGCATTTCAAAAACCACACTGCTATTACATGATGAGCCAAAGACACTGTATAATGATTATATTTGAAAGGATTGGTATATGGTAATAGTATCGCGAATACAGACATGTATTGATCCCCGATGAAGCTGGCAAAGACTTTTGGAAGCCTGGTTAGAGCTAGAACATCATCGGTAGTTTAATGAAGAAAAGATTTCAATATCCGAATATCAACATACAATCGTGTACTTACTCGATAAAAACTCTAAAATAGGTATGGCAATGTAAACAGTTGCAGAAATCTTGGATAAATTTAAGAGCACCTCAGTTAAAAGTTTATTCATCGCATCGCGCATTTCTAATGTGCAAATTGTGAGACTGGTTACACATTGGCTCGCGCACTTCGCCGTTAGACCAACCTAAGTAAAATAGCATTACAAGCTCATTATTCAATCATCACACTCGAGTAATCTCCGGAGTTCGTTCTCCTACCTCTAGACATTTGATTAAACGTTGTTGCAAATTAGGTTCCAAATGTGCATGATACGACGCCAGAGACGCTAGTACCGGAAACACGTAGACCCGAAATTCGGAAAGCGTAAACTTTGGTGGCACGTTATAAAGCGACTCGGGTAGACGCAAACGATTGTCGCTCACCTGAAAAATTTTAATCAGGCAAAATTGATACTACTACTACTACACAGAAAACTGTATATTCGCGAGGAAAACGGAGAAGAGAACCATGGAACATAAAGCTGCCGCAAAGATGTCGATGTCGTTACTATGACGAGATAACATTAGCGCCCTATTCTGCATCACTTGAGGCAACTCCTTCAATATAAGATATAAAACTTTCCAATCTGCCGAAATTAAACAAATTGATCAGTGCTTTCTATCTTTCTCCATAAACCGCGTAAATAAGAAAGTACCCTTCTCTTGCTTAATGCACGAAATCACAGCTTTACATGCATGAGTCAAAGACATGGAAGTGACATGACAAGATAAATGTTGCAACGGTGCCGGGCTGGCCGGTGGAGGACTATTACCCCCTCCTCCACTCGTAGCATTATTCACACGCTCAGTTGTAGAATGCTCCAAAACAAGATACGGACTGAATCGTGTTACGGTGCCATTCGACGACGGTGCACCGTCGAGCACACCAAGATGATATAGAGAGTTCGCTCTGATTTTTAAGAAGCTTTCAAAGATCTGCAACCATCAATTGCATATGATACAGGTGTGTAAAAAGTCAGTCAATTTCCTGGATTAGAGTATTACCAAGTAACGTGTCGTCGATACATCGTAGAAAACGGAAGGGTCTTTGTAATGCTGCTCAAGATGGTTCACTAAAATCTTATAAGCACTGATCGCATGACTCGACGGCAAACGATAAATTTTTGAAGTAAATATCTTTATAATTCCAACAACCGCAGTTTTTACATCCTTTATATCAGTATCCGTAGAGACTGGAGTATCCGCCGATGTAAAAGGCTTATTGATTATCTAAAAGCAGCGATAATATTAAGAATGTGTACGGCGTAAAAATCATGATTTATACCTTTTCCAGTATGTTCAACAGTTCCAAACACAACTTCGTGTCACATTCCAAGCAAAGGTCCACTAATAAATTCGCCGTGGCGTTGCGTATTGTAATATCAGGATCCATATCCACGTGTTGAGTGTACGGTACAACTATTCGCTCGATGAGTTCATCCTCGTACCTGGACCTTGAATCGAATATACATGAGAAAGAAGAATCATTGAGCGAGGTATGTAACGCAAATTCTTCAGTCTGAGCAAGCATGTAATACCGGTTAACTTGAATGACGTTCACCAGGACATCGAGAACCTTCATTCTGATGGTTGTACGCGTTTCAATTTTATAGTAACGTTCCATCAAAGATCCCAACTTGACCTGCCAATACGTAGGACCTATCGTACAAGTCCTGTATTCGATTAATTTTAACACGGATCCCTCCTGCAAAAAAAAGTACCGCTATAACAGAGTGCGAATGTTGCGCGGCGTATACTTACAGGTCGAGTATCGCTACAACGTTCGATAAGATCGTAGAAACGTTGAATACAACCATTATAACTGTTTGCGTCAAGTAAATTCTCGATATTCGTAATTGTTTCGTGTAAACTCGTAGAGACTTGTTTGGTCGCCGGCTGATTGCTGGTTTCTGCAATACAAAAAATAAATGGCACCCGATCGAACGATCATTTCGACGCTCTCTTCAACGAGTGTTTTACCAGTATGAGCAATCACTTTCTCCACAATATCGAGAATAATACTCCATGTAGGATCCCACAAGTCATTACCATACTTATTCACCAATCTTTGTATCGACAGAGTGACCTCGTACATAACGATCGGATGATTGCACTGTAGAGCCTGCCAACGTAACATTTTACCCCATCGAACATTGTCAAATCGATATCTTGAATACATACTTGATAGAATGAGGGCAAGACAGACGCCGGTGTACATTCTAACTTTGGTATTCTATGTGTACCCCACAGGCCCATGTTTACATAAAACACTGCACCTCGAAGTAGACGTACGTCACGTTGAAAATTTACATCTTGCAATAGCCGGCACATTGTATACAAAGCGCAATGACCCATATGCGTTCCTAATAAATTTCGCATTATCTGTAAAAACATTATCGACTATTACGGCAAATTCTTCCCTCGCGCTGTCTCGAACAGCATTTACTCTGTGTGCACACGCGATTTACAGAGAAAGAAAAAATATGACTTCTCCCAAAAATACAAAGGAGCAACAGTCTGATCATGTATACTCACAATCCGCACACGAATAACAAATGCGCGTTCATGCACTCTCATTTAAAAGGAGAAATTTTTTTATTGTCATACCTTCCAACTTGTTTGGCAATAAGTCTCGACATTTACACTTCTACATAAAGCTATGACGAATGTTTGCAATGAGTCAGGTTGCAAATTACTGTAACACATAATTGCATCGAGAGCTGCCAAGCATCCGGAAACAACCTCGGTACTATTACTACAGTAACACAAATAAGAGATATATCTGGAAAAAAAAAAAAGAAAGTTACAATTTTATAGGCTGTATGAAGGAATGAGGAATAAGAGACAGCTGACTTACTGAACCAGACCAGACACAATATCCTCGTCGATGTAAGCTGAGTTGAATTTGATTACATTTACAAGGAGTGACAAGAACTCGGCTCCTCTTTTTCCATCACCTGATGTCACTGTAGGCATCCATTCGAGAAGGAAAGGACCCATTCGTTCCTCCAAATGTAAAATATCTTTACCATGCTCGGTTAATGTTTGTAACAATTCCAACCTAAAATATTCAAGCAGCAGTAGAATGAACGACAGTACAACAGATTTCCTTATTATAGAATACCTAGGACCAATATCTTCTGGCACATCGTATTCTTTGACCACCATGAAAAATTTTACACGCATCAACGACGAAAGTTTCGAATATTGTCCTTGCACTAGGCATCTTAAAAAATGGAACGTCAGATGCCTATGTTCGCGTGGAACATCTTTTCCCAATAAATCTTGAACCAAATTCCATAGACGTTCCGCTGCTCTCTATATCAGCAGCATCCGAAAGAAGCAAATCGAATGTTACATATGAATGAAAATAACACAATAAGGTTTCCTGTACAAGAATACATACATCTTCCCACTGTTGATTGAGAACAGCATCACAAAGCTCTTTAATCGCTTTCATACGATGATTTACAGGACTATCAGGACTGATATCTCTCTCGATATCGTGAGTCAAGGTGACGTCTTCACGATTCTTGTAATTTCCTTTAATGCCGGTTGATGTTACAAAAAATCGTACTTAGCATGCCGAGTATAAATACGTGAGATCTATGTAAAACATGGATTCATATTCACCTTTATTTATGCGAAAGAATTGTTTCAGTTTATCATTAAACGTTTTATTATCTTTGTCCTTTGAATTCATTTTCGACATTTTGACGTCAAATCCAACGCAATATATGGAGAAACGACCGACAACGCATAACCTGTCACGATAAACATGTCAGAAACCATTATCTTTTGAATAAACTAGTCGCAACTCTGAATAAACGCCATCTTAAGTTCGGAACATACACAATAGAGGTCTGTTCGTTTTCGCTGCACCGCTGAACTAGTGCAACAAGTTGAAGCGAGACAAGTATATGTTTTCTCACTTCAACTTATTGCACTAGTTCAGCGGTGCAGCGAAAAAGAACAGACCTTCAGATTGAGATTGGATTGAAATTTAACCAATCAGAGCAAAATTCACTAAATTCAAGTATCTTAGCCGCATTTTAAGTCAATCTCATTTCTAATCTGATATAGGGCGCGTTCGAGGAGACGCTATTTAGCACATCATTCTATCTTTATTACTCTTTACATGTACAATAAGGATAGAATGATGTGCTAAATAGCGTCTCCACGAACGCACCCACCCACAGACTTTGATACTACCGGCAGCATCAAGTAGATTCTGGCTTTCACGTACGAAACTAATCGTACGAACCCAAAAATCGGGTCCCTGTGTGTATGCGCTACCCAACTATGAACCGTATATACAATGAACCTTGATCTAGCTACTGGCATTGGAGACGAGTCTTTGGATTGTCCGCAGACATAATTAACAATTTTTTTGCGAGTGGTATTAGGGTGTTACAAGGCTGCCTGAATTGAAAGAAAGAAGGAAAAAGTTTCTATTATTCTTTGGTAGCAATCTCGATTTCTAAATATTTAACTATAATTTAACGTATATATAATAAAAAACGTATCTATAAACATGGAATCCAAACAAATTGAGAATACCGGTGATGGAAAAAACGAGAAAGTTACTTGGAAGGATTTAGTAAGTACCGAGTAGTTGTAACCTCAGATATAACCTCAAATAAAATTGCACACGTGTATCCTAATCTTTATATAATCAGTTCAATAAATAAAATTTTGTGTGCTTTGTGATAGAAATAAGCGACATTTATAATATAGTAGAAAATATGTTTTACACACACACACACACACACACACACACACACACACACACACACATATGGAGGTTACTCAGTGATGTATGTGATACATATAGTAATAAGAGTGAGAGAGAGAGAATATAAGTTACACACAATGTCGAATGATCATTTTAATCTCTAGTTTTAATTTGTAAAATATAATTTCAATAAGGTATAAAATGAGTGTACTTTAGAGGTTACTTGAGATGAAAGGTATATTTAAAGTATATGCTAATGCTTCTATAGGGGATTGTAGACACACTTTGCAAAGCATGTCATGATTTAAAGTGGGAAGAACCCACCAGGATTCAGCAGGAAGCTATTCCTTTGACACTTGAAGGTAATTTTAACAATGATATACAAAATAGAATTTTTAAAGCAGGAAAGTTCATTGTTTAATTTTGTTTGATAGGCAAGGATGTAATAGGATTAGCAGAGACTGGATCAGGAAAAACTGCTGCTTTTGCGTTACCCATGTTACAGGCATTATTAGAAAATCCTCAGAGATATTTTGGACTTATACTAACACCTACGAGAGAATTGGCATTTCAAATTTCAGAACAATTTGAAGCATTAGGTAAAAAAAAAAGAGAATTACGCAAAGGGAAGCATCTAGATTGTTAAGTGTACGCTCTGATTTATATCAAGTTATTTGCTTCAGGTTCCAGTATTGGTGTGAAATGCGCAGTATTGGTAGGTGGAATGGATATGAGTGCACAAGCACTATTACTTAGTAAGAAACCTCACATCATTATTGCCACACCTGGAAGATTGGTCGACCACTTAGAGAATACAAAAGGCTTTAGTTTAAGAAACTTAAAATTTCTGGTAATCAAACACGGCGGATTTACCTTGACAATTATCACATCGGCTTTAATTTCGTTCAATTCTTTATTTTATTCTTAAGGTCATGGATGAAGCGGATCGTATATTAAATATGGATTTCGAGGTAGAAGTTGATAAAATTCTTAGAGTGATACCACGAGAAAGGAGAACGTTACTATTTTCCGCAACTATGACTAAGAAAGTACAAAAACTGCAACGTGCATCTTTACGAAATCCTGTAAAAGTCGAAGTATCTACTAAATATCAAACTGTAGAAAAACTACAACAATACTATATATTTATCCCAGTGAAATTCAAGGTATTGTAGTAATTACATACACAATCGTGAGATCACTGTCAACCATGTTATATCAAAATATATATGTACAAAACAATGTTATATAATGATTTTGATGGCAGGATGTATATCTGGTGCATATCTTGAATGAGCTGGCTGGCAATAGTTTCATGATATTCTGCGCAACCTGCAATAATACTGTGAGGACTGCTCTGTTATTACGACATCTGGGCTTCACGGCGGTTCCGTTGCATGGACAAATGTCTCAAAACAAAAGGATCGCCGCACTTACAAAATTCAAAGCGAAAAGTAGATCTATATTAATTTCAACGGACGTTGCTAGCAGGTGAGCCCACGATGTGGAAAAGATATTGTTTAATGTGCAAATCAACATTGTGACGAAATACTTTTGCCCCCTGTATAGAGGTCTCGACATTCCGCATGTAGATATTGTTATCAATTTTGATATACCCACACATAGTAAGGATTACATACACAGAGTAGGCCGAACTGCGCGTGCAGGTCGATCAGGTCGTTCTATAACATTTGTCACACAATATGACGTGGAGTTGTATCAACGTATAGAACAGCTGATATCGAAGCAACTGCCATTGTGGCATACGGAAGAGGAGGAAGTGATGCTGCTGCAGGAAAGAGTGACCGAAGCACAGCGAATAGTAAAAATGGTAAAATTTGAGAGGTGTATTTCAAGAATTGTGATGCGTTTGCAGACACTTGTAAATACTACAACTTTCTAGGAGGTGAAGGACATTGAGGACAGCAAAAGGTCGAATAAACGGAAAAGGCGCGACAACGAAGATGACACGGAACAATCAATCGGAGTGAGAAAACGAATCAAAGGAAATGGGAAGAAAAAGAATGTCGCACGCGTGATGCGCCGCTAACAAGATGACCGTTAATTTCATTTTGAATAAAATGACTTATCTCTCTCTTTCCACAACTTTTGCTGCTTCTTTAGGAGGTCCTTTTTTCTTCAATTTATAGAAGACTCGTCTCCCACTACGTTGTCGCAATAACGTAAAAATGTGTGCAAGAAAGAAAAAGGTTGATATCCATTGTCACGAGCTGTCCGACGTATTTATCGTATTGAGCGGTAGAATCTCATCGGGCCTCACCGGTAAAGCTAGCTGGACAAGAAAAGTTTGCTTTAGTATATATCGAGTAATAACTTACCGTCTATATTGTATGTACGATATCTTGACAAGTTCGCTGCCGCGCTTCGATTCTAAAACCACCAACGTATTCATTCTTTTTCTAGTATAGAATAGACTTTATGTGAGCGCACAGAGAGAAAAATTTCCGTTGTCACATGTTATATGACGTAGTGTCAATTGTTGCATATTCCACAATTTAGAAAGTTAGAATTTCCCGCTGTGTATGACAGTGTTGAGACATCTTGTATACAAAATAATGAGCATTTAAAACGAGGGAAATTCAAATGGGGCGGGCGGATGGACCAATCTTGAAATCTCAATAAAGAGAATTCGACAAACTCGGCTCGATTTCTTCTCTATTGTTTGCTGCGTTTCCGTAAATCAGCTAAGCCTCTTTGTCAGCCCTCTCTCGTGGATCGAACACGATACGAACGGATTAGCGGGTGGATTGTGGGAATGTAAATTTGTAGAAGATGCTTCTCCGTGAAGCTCGGAATACAAGTAAGGTTTCACAATGAGGCAAACGTTGTTATATTAGAGAAATCGGTACTGTATTTCAACGACTTCGAGTCTTTGCACAGAGCAGCAATATGGTATTTAAATATCACTCAAATAATCACAATAAAATATATTATTAAGTAAAATCACAATTTGTATTATTTGCGGGAAACGCGTTAATAAGGGAAAATTTAATTGAAGCCAGTTTATCGAAGCAAAGTTTGTTATTGTACAGTAAACAGAGATTTTGTTTCATTTGCAGGCTTCTATTTGAACTTTATCACGAAACGGAATCCCGTTCACAAGAAGAAATGTAGAGATGAAGGAAAGCGTCCCTCTAGCAGGAAAATGTTACGACGAGCGTTACCTACAGCTTTTATACGCTACTGTAAAATCGCTAAGTTCGATCGATTAGTTTTCATAAAACTTCTATAGAAAATCAATAATTCATTGTACAAGTTTTTGCAGTACAAAATACGGTACAACAAGGAACACAGTAATTGTTCCTTCAAATTTACAACTACGAGGCATCCTCTTCACTACGAGAGATTATTAATTATATAAAGTGGCAACAGATTCTTATTCGCGTATTACGTAAGATAACAAATGCAGACGTGCACTGGGAAATACTTGGGTGCTGCGGCTATTGTCTCGAAAAAGCACTAATTAAGTGTTACGATTTAAAAAGGTGGCCATACTAACCATGACGCATCTACAACACGGTTATCAAAGCATTGCGGTTGTTGATAGATACAATCGTGTGTGCAAGCATAATATTCGTTAGAACGTTCATTGTCCGACGTTGCCGGACGAGCTGAAATTATGAAATTTTCTACAGATCGTAACCTTTTAAACCTTCCCATAAATGTCATAGATATTTTGCCACGATGTATTTACCGGCGTTGTTTTACGGGCGTATAATATACCTGTTGTGTTACTTAAAGTAAACTGGGAAATGTATGGTCGTGCGATAACAAATAATATAAATCGCCGCAGCTTTTGTTGTTTGCAACAAGAATATCTGCTTAGAGTACATGTATATGCTACGCATTATTCGGTAATTAGATCTCTCTATCCATTGAACAATCGTATCCGAAAATCTCAATTTGATTTTTATTGTAAGAAGGCTGTACATATGTAATTCTCATTGCCGAAGGCTTTTACACGACGATGAACAACGCGCCTGCGCAAAGAAATCGCTTAGAGATCTGCGATGTATAATGGACGACTTTATCCGAGAGAAACGATTATTTCAAATTACCGATATTCTCTTTCTGTAAGTTGTGTGTGTGTGTGTGTGCGTGTGCGTGTGTATGTGTTGTGTGTGCGCGCGCGCGCGCATATTATCGAGTACTTTAAAACTTGAAATGGGTTGGCAGCGACCAATGCTCCTGTAATTCCGCGTAATTAGAAAAAATGGTATTTTAATGCATATATATATATATATATGTATGTATATATATGTATCGGGACTTTTTAACGCTTGACACTGAGATGATATATAATGACCCGACAATTTATAATAAATAAACTCGCATGGTATATTCCTCTCTGTGCGACTTTTAATAAAAACAAACGTATATGTACATTGACAATGACCAATCATTCGAGTTGTAATTAGTCTCTTGTGAAACGTTATAAATTATTGAAATCTAAAAATCATAAAGTGTGCATCATTTTGGAAGGTAGTTTGGCGTGCACGCACGTTATTGTTGCGTGTGTATATATATAAAAATACACACACATAAAAAACACACACACACACACACTCCCCACACACGTATATATATACAATCTCAGACCTTGACGACGAACTCGCGGACTTGTTAAACGTTAGAATAAGTATATAAGTAACCTATTTTGAGAGCAGACTAATTACGATGGATGGAATGTTTTCCAAACGCAGGTTGAAAAATGTGCTAGTGTGACGACAAAATCGAAACAACTTAGGTTTCATTTAAATGAGAGGTAAAATATATTCCATAGTATTATTATTCACTATTTCTACACATTCTGTACAGTAATTCAATTTAAGAGTTTCATACCTCGATACACTTTATACAAAAAGGCTACTTATAATCTAACATTAAGACGTACCATAGCATGAGCGCCCTCCACCTTAGCAGACAGCGGATGGGCCGCACGCATGTTTGTACTGGTATTACATTATCAGTCGCCAACTAGTATAATTACCTCCCTTCTCTCCTATTCTCCGCTTTAATGTCTTCCCCTCATTATCACATACAGCACACTGCATAACTGCAAATGTTCTCTAGTGCTTTCACTCTTTTTCACTCGTTTTTGTTTTCGCGCGCGCGTGTACATACACACATACCCATATATACATGTGTATATGCACATGTGTATATGTCACACATGTATATACATATGTGTGTGTGTGTGTGTCTATATATATATATACACACACACACATATATACATATATATTGTAATCATTTACAATAATTATTTAACCTCCCAATTGTGATCTACCTCTTCGTCTCGCTGTTTAGTCTGTTTCTCTTTGTTCTTTTTTGCTTGTGATTCATCTCGCATTTTGTGATTTACTTTTGGGGGAAAAAAATCGATCAAGAGAGATTTTATATCGTCGCGGCATCAAAACGTAATGAAATGCTTTCATTGCCTCGTATGCACGAGTTTGTTCCTCTCGATTTAATTTCTTTCTTACATATCCCATTACCGACGAACAGAAACGTATTCCGCGAAATTTCTCGCTCGGATACACAATACCGACGGTATTGTACAACACAGGAACGGCGTATTTCGAAGACAAAATGAACGACGGTATTGTTAATTCAGGTCTCTGTCTTCTAAGTACTTGTACTCAAAAGTAAAGCCTTCCTTTTTCCTCTGTCCCCATTTTTCGTAATCAAAATAGATATACGTTCCCTGAAAAGCGGCAGATTCTTATGGTGCATTTTTGTGCTAAAATACGCGAGAACAATGCGCTCAAGTACAATCTTCAATTATCACGACTTACCTTCGTACTTAGATACGCGCATGACAGCGCTTATGACAGAGTTTGTTCTCCCCCCTCCCCCCTTTTTTTCCCAAAATAGAAAGAGCAACAAAATTTACTGACCTGTTCGTATTCCTCGTTGATAACTTTCGGCTCCTCGTGCCTCTGGAACCACATCATATACTTGGTGTGAAACCTCCAGCTCTGTTTTTTCAGCGCTTTTGCCGCCAAGTATTGTCCCTTGGAGCCCTCCATATAATAAAATATGAAGAATAAGGTTTCCGTAGAAAGACGTTGGAAGAACTCCACAGTATCCGAATGGGGAAGCTGAACCTGGCCGACAAGTCTGTGTGTCAACGCAACTGTGCGTAACTGATGACGCGTGAATAAGAGATCTTCGGTGAAACATGTGGCGTACCTGCTGATAATAAGGCGGAGTCGCGCACGTGTTTCTCGGCAAGTACGAACGTAGTCTTTCCGAGTCGGATGGATGTGGCATGTGATAATAGGCAGCTTCCATCATTTGAAACTGCAACTGGTGTTCCTTCTGTAGAGGTACAGGCCCGAGGGGCGCGACGCCGAGCAAGGGAGGAATGTGTGCTTCCGACGTAGCATTGTTGTTATTATTACTGTTCGTCTTGGCACTATCGAAGATGTTTCGATTCGGCTCGGAGGGAGGTATCTCCAGACCTGCTCGGACAATGACTTGTTGGGCGATGGATTTTAGAGAGGACATGCCATCGGGAAGTTTAGGGATGAGACCATTGGCAGTGGACGGTGCTGGCGAGCAGGAATTCGCGGGCAGCGGTGAGGATCTACTGCTAACGGATGACTGCGGCGACGAGGATGGCGGTACCGGCGTAACGATCTCCGTTTCGCTATTGTGATTCTGGCTTTGCTGGCTATGCAGTATATGCGTCGTTTGTGTCGGCGGTGGCGGCGGCGGCGGATTATTATTGTGCTGCTGCGCGACCGTTTGTGGCACATTGGTCGTAACGTTAGACGTGGACGACGACGACGACGACGACAAAATACCATTTTCGCTGTTGTGACCTGTAAACATTGAAAGAGGTTCGTTTTTTTATAATATAGCTCAATTGATGGCGACAGCGAGCGAGCGAGCGAGCGAGCGAGCGCGCGCACGAGAGAGAGAGAGAGAGAGAGAGAGAGAGAGAGAGAGAGAGACAGACAGAATACAAAAGTCTTACTGGATGTTTTATTAGAGGTAGAATGAATGGCTTGCGAATTACTGTGCGAGGCAGCTACGGTGGCGAAATTGCCGGCGTTAGTCGTGGCGATGTGATTGCTCGTAGAACTAGGCGAGCTATGGCTAGGTGTCATGGGAATGGTTTTACTCGGAGTGCTGCTCGATAACATGTTCGATTTGATGGTGGCAGTGCTTCCCGTGGTTGGAATGCTCGCTTGCGTATTCAGTAACGGCCTGACTGCTGTTGGTTTCACAGGCTGAAAATCACGAAACATTGCTGAAACAACGTATTCGCCGATTCAACCGGTTTGTCTCCGGAAAACGGCTCGTAAAAGGCAGCACATACCTTTGTTTTCTTGTCATTCTCCGTAGAACTATCGCTCGAATGGTTGTGCAAAGTAGAGCTCAACGGCGGTGATGGTATGACGGAAGGCGAAGTACAGGAATTAGTCGAAGTTGGTGTGCCTCCCGTTTCGTTGCTGTTGTTACTATCCGTCGTTGCTGATGAAGGAATACCAACCCCGGACAACTCAACTTCGTCAAGGCCGATAATATCGTCGTAAATATACTCGTTCTCCTCAAAATCTGGATCTTGCGAAGATTCAATATAATATTCAACGTCCTCCTTTATCCTCTTGATCTGTCCACAATTTCATAGAGAATCGTTTGAATAGGAAATCAGACGACTTTACAGGCTTTACAGGCTCATTTGCAAGCACTTACTGTGTTGACTTCGACAGACATGTTGTCGAGCATACGTAACAATGTTTCCAATTTACGGATATGATAGCGATGTTTATCGAGTTTCGCCTTCAACTCGTCCATCCTATCTTGTTTATCTTTGTCTAACCTTTTTTTCTTCCCCGCCAGTAACGATTCTATTTCCGATTCAAATGTGTCCAACTATATCGAGAATAACGGGAAAATGACGAGAAAGTATTAAAGTTACACAAAAGCGTACAGGAGAGGCGGCAAATAAACATGCGGTTAATCGCGCTTTAGCCAAATATGCATTCGTCCGCAGGCGATTTGACAAAGCATCAATACCTGTAAATTAAGAGAATCTATGGAATTAGCCAGCCAATTACTGACTTCTTCTCTCTCCTTCTGAGCTGGATCTAGTTTCTGCGCTGCACCCAAGCCTTCCTTAGAATAAGCCTTTGTTTTTGTTTCCCTTTCCACAACTTTAAATCTTTCCATTTGCTATAGAACATTTGACATTTACTATGCAAGAATTTATGGTAATGCTTGACCGTGTCTGGCGCATGTGACATAACTTGCAAACATACTCACAGTTTCGATTAGCTTCCTGTAGTCGAGAAGCGTACTCTTATCCTTGATCTCACCCGATGCGATCCAGCTCTTAATCTGATCGCGTAACCTTTGAAGTTTCTTGATTTCCTTTTTAAGGTCAGCCTCGTACTTTTCCTTCTGATTGCTGTTAGTGGCATTATGAACTTTCTGCCAGATATCTTCAAAGGTTTCCACGCCCTCTGTTACTTTTTTAAGGCACCGATCTATTTCACCTGAAATAAACAGAGTATTATTATTACGAGTTTGTAACGTCGTTCGCCTATCTTCTTGCTCTCGATAAATGAAAGGTAATAGAATATCGGTAGAATTGAGTTCAAACGACTGAGCACAAATTGGGAGAATCAATGTACCGTAATTCTTACGCAAAACTATATCCTAAGAGAATCGTGCGCTTCTAGTGAGCCTCAACGTGAAAAGCTTAAAGGTTATGGCGATATGTCAAGGAACGTGGGGATGTGGCGAAACGACGATGAATTCCGCGGGAGACGAAGGAGAAAAGGATAAATGCTTACATTGCCAAATCGCCCCAAGATCTCAAGTCGTGTGCGACAATGTGTACCGACGCTAGATCATAGCGAGCGATTTCGCGCGCTGAAGCCGTGCGATCCTGCTCGCGTGATCACAAACGATCAGCAGCGAAGGCGCAAAGGCAGACACGGCTAATGTAATGCCTTGAGTTCTACAGTTACAGCGTGTGATGTGACCGATTTCTGAATGTAAACATGCTGAGAACACTTCATTCTTACCTTGCAACTTTCTCGTCGCAGCCATGGCTATGTGAACACGTGATAAAATGGTTCATGCATAGTCTAGACGTATTAGAAAAGAAGCGGAGAAATTTATCGGAACAAATAGTCAGTGAACTATTATTCTCGTATAATATAGGAGGCTCGGCCACAAGATGGCTTCCGTTTTGAAATGACAACGTCCGACCGTCCGTGAATGAGTCGATCCTGCCCGATGCTCTCCTCGGCCGTGTTCTTATGCGAAACTCTTGAACGTTTCAACGCGAACCGTACAACGAGGCTACCTTTGACGTTCGCGGTGGATTCACGAAAAGCGAATAGCATCAACAAGCGATATATATGAGAAACGAGATAGATAATACGACGCATTCGCACACATCCTAGGGAGTATACAAATCACTGAACATGTAGCCAACGATATACGTTTTTGCGCGTTCCCTAGGGGACAATCTATATCCTCCAAAGTAAACTCGTGGAAAATGAGCAACTTCATATACTTTTCCTTTGGAAAATGTTCACGCAATTTATGCTAAAGAAAAAATAATACTAGAGCCATTTTATCTTTGTCCCTCAAGGAATATTGGCTTCCGCCCATAGGACGCGGCAATGTGTGACGAAATTCGCGCGATAGCCAATCAACATGCCGTTCTTCGGTAAGAACTAGAAATTGATTAGTTACCGCGCCAACTTGCTTGTGGGTATAATAGCTCGCTCCTCGACATATTCAATAAGCTTTAAGCAGTAAGCAATTGACCAATCGAATATGAGAGGAATGGTCGATTGGTCAATTTCTTACAGTTCAAAGCTTATTATAGCTAATGTAAATCCGGGCTTGAAAGCCCATTTATGCAGATCGTAGGCCGTTATTTTATGCCGTAAGAAATTGACGATTCTATAATTTTATAATTCGAATATGACTTTTTTGCGGCATAAATTAACGACCTGTATAAATGGGTCCTTAGGCCGGTATTCATATCTTCAGATGCTTTACGATTCATTTTATTGGCCACGAAGCACCTGAAGATAAACTTAAGACTGTCTTAAATATAAGATCCAACTATGAATACCGGCCTCAGACTGGTGTTATGCCCGTACCGATTACGGATTAAGATTGGATTGTAATTTTACCAATCAAAGCAAGGTTCATCAAACTCAAGTTTAGTGAATCTTGCTCTGGCGAAATTTTAATTCAATCTCAATCGGACTTTATGCATGCGTTGTACGACGAATATTATCAGACTGGGATAGGGAATTTCAAGGGTCCCTAAATTTTTCTCTAGACAATCTTGAAATTCTCTAACTGCCAATCGGCACATCCGATAAATTCGTAGTTCGACGCATCCTCAATGAGTAAACATCGATGTTTCAAACATCAATGATTTCGTCGATCCCTATTTCACTCAAACTTATTTCATCAGTGGGCCTGTTTTGTTATGAAATGGAAAAAAAAAAACAGTATGACAGAAAGTACGATTCTCAGCAGTATTTTTGTTTTATTTTATTCTTCTTTGTTACTTAGAATGCATAAATATATAAAAATACTATAAAATGCATATAAGAGATACACGTATATTTATATTTTATACATCCGGCTATATATGTTAAATGAAACAATATATTAAACGAGATGATGACAGATTTCACAAAAATAATCGCGTCTGACTTTTGTATAAAGTTGGACGTATCGAGTATCCGATTTAATGGGAGATTTCATCATCGGAATGTATTCGATGACGTTACAACTCGCAGAATTCATGAAATATGACTTCCCAAGTTACCCATGTCGTAACATATTTTGTACAGTTTGTTCTTTCGTCGATTTGTAACAATATATGAAAGAGATAATTTTTTATATTCTATATAGATAATTACTTCTTTCGACAAAAATCGAAGGGAGGAAAAGAGCAAAAGGGATTCTTACAATTGTTTGTGAGAAATCGCGGTTTTTATAGAAACGAATCCTTAATGTAGTTGGTCCGTAAATTGATTTTCTTTGAAATCTCCTCAAATTTTAACAACATATTAATAAAAACACAATGTACATATATGTAAGATTAGAAGAAGACTGACCATATCGAAGCTGAGATAATTGAAATCAAAGTTAGCATTATTTACATGTATCGCAGAAATCTACGGTTTCTGATACAACGTTTTTAATTCTAGCAAACAAACTATTCTTACAGTTGTAATGGAAAACCAGGAGACCATAAAAGAGACTTGTATAGATAATAAAGAAAAAAATTACAAAACCATTTAATTTTCCAGAAATGGATATGTAAAATGCACGCAATTTCTGATAACGGTTGAAGTATACGACAGCTAAGGCCTATGTCGGAACACAGCCGATGGTCTAATGAGGAGAAAGATTAATCGTAAAGATTAGACAAAAATTGTACGAGTTATATCTCACTTCTGAATTAGATATCCTTTTAAAGGCAGAATGGTCAAATATAACCTTCTATAAAGATCTATGATCAATACTTAAAAATGTAAGAAATACCGAAAAATACGGAAAAATCCGATGATCATTTCTTTAGTAACGTACATTCATGTGCGTCTATCGGTACACACACCTATATATATATATATATATATATATATATATATATATATAATATATTCACAGCCATATAACACGGGCAGTCCCAACCAAAAATATGCGTCATAGTACGGAAAACGATGATTATTTTGAATCTTTTAAACATTGTATGAATTTGATTGATATTCTCTTGCTACCTATACAGCATAAATGTTCCAAGGGACACATCCCAGAGACGTTTCAGAGATATTGAACATCTCAACGATGATCTTTTTAACATTTATGCTATATATCATGTTTATAATCATTTAGCACAAATTTGTCGAATTTCTTCTCTATTGTATCAACCATTACTACTTTCTAATAGTACTTTTACGGACTAACTACCTTAAAGAATCACATACGATATCCAACGATTTCTCATAGACTCTCTCACAATGTCTCTTGCACATCGTCCGCGGCGGTATTAACAATACCATCTTTGTTTACGGATAATTTATGACGTCCTAGACGGCTACGAAGTTTCCTGAACAATTGTGGAATGACGATGTTGTTGTAGCACGCCATACCGATTAAAAGAATCGTGAAACCGATGAGCTGCAATGAGAGAAGTGAATTTTATAAGACTGGTCCTCTTTCTGGAAAACCTTTCGTTCCATACAGCACACTTTGTCCGATAGACGCCGTGTAGACGTCCTTAGGACGTACTATTTGGGATGTCCCTTGGATGTCTCATACCTGCACATAATAGAAAACCTGCCATCCAACTGCTAAAGAAAAGGCCCAGATTATAATCGTGCGAACACTGTCTAATATCATTCTTGTTGTAGCACTCATTTCCTTGGTAACGCTAATACCGGCATAATTGAAAAAGGCAATACTGAATATTATGCCTGCAACATAAAATATAGCGTGACAAAAGCCGGTGTTAATTGCATAATAAGAGGAATAGACTGACCGATAATAGCTGCCAATAATTTGCCGCTATTTCCAATTTGTATAAAAGCATCCACGCTGGCCTCGAGTGTGCCGCGTGAATTGTCTGCGAATGGTGGCAATACTTTAATATAATTGAGAGGGATCATGGCGAGAGACATGCCGATAAATCCAAAAATACCTACAAAAGGAATAAATGTATAGAGAATATTCTGCTTATACAGAATTACATCTCTCAAAATCTAAAAGAATTTTTAGACAATTTGAGAAGAGAAATCCCTTAGTGTTCAGGCTGAACAAGCACATAATGTACTAACCCTCCCATCCGATAGCTTGTAACGCAGGTATGTCCTGTTCTCCCACATATTTTTCTTCCACAACCATTTGAACAGCCGTTATTACCTGCATTTTTGCGACTTGAAGATTCATCATATTACGCGAGAGATTTAGCAATATATGATAGTGAAGATTACAAACAACATACAGTAGTAGACCAATAGTAGTAGAGCAATACCTGAGCAAATATAATAAGCAAGTCTCCAGTGAGCACCGAGTTGGTATTCATATTGGTGCTTTCCGCCAATATATCGCTAACGCCAACACATGCTAAACCAACTATAACAAAAAAGATGCCTATCCATTCTCGAGCTACCAATTTCCTGTGAAGAAATGCAACAGAGAATATTCCTGTAAAAACAATCACTGCTCCACGTAACATTTGGAAGCTGCTTGCATAAGTCATGTTCAGGCCAATGTACATTATAGATGTTGCAAACATATCGCATAGGGCAGGTATCAATAAGATAAAAGGATTGAAAATTCTGGACCCCTTGGTGAGTACATTACTATCTACAGAACCATCCTGCAAATAAGTCAATACGATAATCAGTACGGCTCTTGATTCTCGAGGAATGAAAGATGGAGATACCTACGCCTCGTCGATTGTAATAACGATAGAAAATTTTGAACGCTACAAAACAAAGAAACTCTCCGAAGAACATGAAAGTTGATTGCATGAATGGGTGATTGAAATGTCTAATTTGTCCATCCTCACCAACCACCTCTTGTTGGTCCGCGAATCTAAAAACAAATTTCAGTTAAAATCTTAATATCTGTGATAACAAGAGTTTAAAGTATGATTTTAGTTTTTCACAAATTTCGATGAAAATGCGATGCTTGTTCAGCAAATAAACGAATTAATGCGGGTTTTGCGAGAAGTCGAAATTTCGCGCACAGTTCCCATTATGGCGCATGCTCTCACGTACATGACAAGTCTTGTAACCTCAAGAAATTTCTCTTTATTCTTCTTTTAACAATCAATCGCTCTTGTTATATTGTTCAGCAATCATATTAACTCTTCAGGTATTGTTTTGTGCGAGGAAGCACCGAACGAATGTGGTTTCATCAAAACTTGCGAGCCGTGAGAGTTTACCGATTGATCCTCGTTGACTCGGTTTAATTTCTTTACGTGCAATTTTTTCTTCTCTGTACCAATAATAATTATACTTACTTGACCGATAGAGTATTAAACGAGCCTGTAATCACTTGAAGTACAGCTAATATACGTTGGTAGTTCGTCCACGCCATTGTTGCGAAGACAATGGCTTATGGTAAGTAGCAGCCGAGATGACCAAATTGATAACACCTTATCTCAATTGACACTCGATGATTAAATTTCTGTTTTTTTTTTACACAAGTATGCAAAGTCCTGTCCGATGATGAAGTAAAAGACAATATTTTGAATATCGCAAATATCTTGGACCGTTCTACTCGTGCCAATGGCGACTGAGCATATCTCGTCACGAGGGCTGCACAGAAGTAATTGTGCAAAATATCTGGGTAAAATCAATTCTCATCTTTATCTTTTTTATCGGTCTATTGATATTTTATCGGTCTATTATGATCTGACAATAGTATGAGGAACTTTCTTATAAAATGTGCTGAAATAAGTGGCAACAGTCCTATTGAAATGATAGTACAGGTTAAGGTCCTGCGTACAATAGAAGTATGTTAGGAATTAAAAATAAGAATTAAGAACAGTGCTCATTTATATCCTTTTTATCGGTCTGTTATTATCTGACAATAGCATGAGGAACTTTCTCATTAGATTGTGCTGAAATAAGTGGCAACAATCCTATTAAAATGATAGTACAGGTCCTGCGCACAATGGAAATATATTAGGAATTAAAAATGAGAATTAAGAATAGTGCGATTAATGCGCAATGGAGAAAAGAGTGAAATATAAAAATTATGTCACACAGCTGTTCACCTCATTCTGTTATGTGAAAATAATTCCCATGTCTAATAATTTATTTTTATTCCTAATATATGTTCTATTATTCTTAAGGCCTGATAATTCAACAATCTGGTACAAACCGACAGAAATGATGGTATCGCCACCATATGAATTGTTTTGAAGCCAAGACATGGAAATTGTGAATTAAGTCGACATAAAATGACAATTTTATTTTTGCATTTTATGTTTGCATTTGTTTAACATTGAACATTTGACTGCATATAAGCGTGATTGTACTTTAGTATGCGCGTACCTTCCGAATTTTCCTACATCTATATAAACACGGGTGGCAAGTGTACACGTACAGTATGTACATACATGCTCGGTGATATTAAACGAAAAAAAACTCATAAATATTATGTATATATATATATATATTTTTTTTTCTTTTAATAACATACAGCATAGTCTACTTTCTTTGCAAGTTGTATTTGAGTTGTGCACAAGATTAATAACATCGTGATACGTTCCCACGGCTTATAATCTATAACGATACCAACGATAGTTTCGATTAAAAAATCGTGTTAGTTAATTAGTTTCCAAGCAAACATCGGACGATCGCCATCCGCTAAAACTTTCTGCTAATAGTAAAGCAAAAAATGCACACTATGGAATGCGTTTGATAACCATTTCGAGTAGAATTGTTTCAAATTTGTACCCAAATAGACTATAATTGCGTGTCAGGGACGCGTCGTGTTAAAGAATTCTTGCAATCGTCCGATTTGACGCCCTCTCCCCGATTATTTGGGTGATTGCTAAAAAGAAATTTCGAGAGCTAATACAAAAAAATATCTCCTCTGAAAAATGAGAGGTGCTGCTCTTCTACGTGCGTAGCACGCGTGCACATCGAGACACCTGCTTCTCCGCGTCTTTGTTCACACTGTATCCATCTTCCAGTCTTCAAACATAATTGTAACGACATTTAACATTGCGTTATTCGGTCATCTTTAATTGTACTGCTCGGGTAGCACGTAAGAAATGTCATCCCACGGATGACGGTAGAGACCTTGCTTTAATCTCTTCTGGTCCATGTAGTGACCTAAAAAAGAGAAAATTAGTAACACACGTATATGCAAATTAATAACATATGCTGCTGCATGCTTACCGATAAACCCAATGCTCCGGCCAAGGACAAACAAGCTATTTATGGCACCTATTTCGATATATTCCTGCGCCTCTTCTCTCGTAAAAGTACCACTGTTTCGTAGCATGTCGACGAAAGCACAGGCGATAATACCGTCCACATTAAGAATTAAATTAGGCTTCTTGCTGGTCGTGATCTTCTCAACCTCCAGCGCGTACTCAACCAAGGGTTTCGCCGGGAAGTTCTCCAACACGTACTCCTTGATGAGCTTGACGCGCATGTCCGGATTATTGATGGACTTGACACGATGACCGATGCCCATGATCAGCTTGCCCTTTTTGCGCGTATTATTGACAAATTCTTGCGGATGTAGACCGGCGTCGTACGCCTCGGAAAACATACGAGCCGCGCCGTCTAAGGCACCGCCAAAACGATCACCCTGCAATTAACAAGCGTCCTTGGGATCGTACGCCGACAGTCAGAAAAAGATTGCGAAATTTCGGAACCAATGGGGGAGTACTTCTTCTACCGTAGAGATCTTTTTGTGACCGATCATATATGCATAGTTTCCACTTACGATAGTGAGGAGTCCTGAGACGAGAGAGCTGACTAAATCTTTGCCAGCGCGCGCGCAAACGATCGTATTGTGAGCTCCGGAAACAGCCGGGCCATGATCGGCCGTTAACATGAGCGACATTTCGAGGAACTTGCAGTAAGTTGGGGGTAAGCAACGCTGAAACCAGAGAAGCGAGACGACGCCACCGATGCCGACGTTTTGCTTCAATACCTCAGTTACAGGCATACCGGCGTATAACAGCTCCTGTCCGCGTTCGTCGCAAATCGACGTCATAAATGACGCTGGTTTACGTATCAAGCCGAGCTCCTGTTCGAAATATACACGAGAAAAATTAATCGACGGCTCAAGATAATTCATGATGCGAGAGAGAACTCACTCGGGCCCAATTGTAATCCATCGGCACTGTCGGCGGTGGAACTTCGGGTTCCGGTACTATCGTGCCATCTTTCACCAACTGTTCGTAAACGGTTTGTATGAGATCGCCGAGATTGTCGAAATTGTCCGGGACGTATGCGCCGGCAGCCTGCAACGCCGCGTTTTTCGCAGAAGCAGTCTCAAGATTGGTATGCGCGATGGAACCAGCGTGGCCGAACTGAACTTCAGAACTGAACATACTGGCGCAAGTGCCGATGCACCAAGCTACCAACGGCTTGGTGATCCTGCCTGTTTTCAATGCTTCGCACACTTCGTACTCTTCGACGCCACCGACCTCTCCGAGCAATATTATCAGTTTCGCCTCCGAGTCGTTTTGATATCGCATTATGTGATCCATGAAAGTGGTTCCCGGATAACGATCCCCACCGATTGCGACACCTTCCAGTACGCCATTGGAAGCTTTCGAGATTATATTATTTAACTCGTTCGACATTCCACCGGATCGAGAAACATAAGCGACACTGAAAATGACTCTCCGTCAGTCTCGCACGTTTATTACGAGCAAGTGTCGCCGCTATATTACCTGCCGGGCCTGTACAACTTGCTATGAAGTATATTGTCCATCATTCCACCGGTATTGCCGATCTTGAAGCAACCCGGCTTCACACCTCCCACAGTCGCCGGCCCGATGATTGTCACATTCTTTCGTTGCGCCGTTAAAATCAGTTTTCTAGTCATATTTTCAGGTATACCTTCCGCGATTATAGCGATCGTCCTAATTTGGGGAAACTGCAGCGTTTCCATGGTGCTTTCGTAAGCAGATCTTAAAGAGGCAAACGTGACCATTACATCGGCGTCCTTGTGCTTAGTCATAGCGTCTTTCATTTGTTTATAAACAGGAATGAGAACCTAGTGAGAAAAGGGCGGAAACGATATTTTACTACTATGGTATACTGATATTCATTCACAATATTATAGTCGACGATCAAATATCGTACACATGCGATAAGCGCGTTCTCAACCCGAAGACTCACCTCCTTGTGACCCCAATAAAATTTTTGCTTATGATCGCCGGTGAAAGGATAAACGATAGCAGCAACGGACGGCTCAGATCTTCGGCAAACGAAATCGAAATCCAACATGCTCTGTACAGCTCTCGTTTGCATGCCCCAAATGATGGATTTCGTTTTATCGTTGAAAAGTTGTCTGTCGTCGGCTGAATCTACTGTATCTGCGGTCTTTAGTTTAGGCTGCTCTAATGGGGAATGCGAATTACTTTTGGATGACGAAGATGACGGCCCGATGTCTTGGCCCGAAGGTAACAAAAAGTTGGCGGTTGAAAATTCTTGAGCTTCTGGATCGGGAATTGGTTTCTTCCCTAGCGCCATAGCGCATATAGCAGTCATATGTGTCTCGGGACCGAATACATGAACGGGAATTCCTAGGCGTCTGCCAACTTCCCGTATTATCCTGTTCAAACATAATTTCATATTAGTATCTTGCAGATAAATAGCGAGAAATCTCTTTCCCAAGTAATACCTCAAGCCCTCTTGATAATTAGGTCCGGCTCTTCTTACAAAAATTTTTATACTGTACTCCACCAATTTAGGTTGATATTCCTGGAGAGCCTTAACAATGCCTTTAAATGTCGCGGCTACGTTGGTAAAATTGGCGATTCCACCTCCTATAATAAGTACTTTCCCGTCGGTACGCTTCTCTTTCGTCATTAAACTCAGTATCGTCTTTGCGTATTCGTAAGTTTGTTGTTCGCTGGGCGCGCCAGAGTACTCGCCGTAATTGGCCAGCTCATCGGCTGCACCCAAGTCGCAAATCGTATCCGAATATATCACGGACGCACCTGTAAAATTCCATCTAAAACGTTATTCAGCTACACGTAGAGAGCCGTGAAACGATAGGAGATATACTGCACTCGTCCTGCCGCGGTGTACCTACCACCACCGGCAACCATCGTCCATATGCGACCGTTCGGATTGAGAATCGTTAGCTTCAGACTGGCGCCGGATTTGGCATCCAAATCGGCAATGTACGCTTCCTCCGGGTAAGCGTCCCTCCCAAATGGCGGTGGATAGTCGATTTCTCCCCAGTCGGGTCTACATATGAAATCCGCCGTGGTGTCCAGCTTGGCCGCCAGGTCAAGTACATAAATCGCTGTATCCGTTACCACGAGCGGATTAATCTCCAAATATGTAAAATATAAATTAACGTAAAACTTGTAGAGAGATTCGATGAATTCGGCGATCACCCTATAATTAAGAAGGAAAAGAAATGCAACATGTATTATAGTAGAAGCATTCACGATGATTAAATGTCATTACGCTTTTTTATCGTCCATCACATTCGTCAGAAGCTTATCGATCAATGTTGATCGATCGGGTAACTCGTCGCCAACCGGAATGTCTAATTTTAAAGCCTTAGCATCAACATCACCGATATCGACGCCTCCTTGGTGATGAAATAATATCGTATCAGCTTTACGATGAGAATAGATACAGACGTAAGCTTCTTCTTCCTGCAATTACAAGCTGTTATAAACAAAATGGTTCCTCAATTTCTCAGCCGAATGACTTTCCTTCTTTTTTGCTGTTGTAATTTGAGATATGCTTTTCACAAATATATAGTACAAAAAATGGCCAAGAAGATGCCCAAATAACGATCACAATGGGTTTATATCTATTCTGTAGAAGCAATAAGATAAACTCACTGGTTTGTGCGGCACGAACGGCTCGATTATAAATGTTTTCAACTTTCCAGTCGCCTTGCCTACGCGTTGCTCCTTGTTCATGCGTTGCGAAACCCATTCTTGTACTATAGACAAATCCGCATTTACCTTGATCAATCCGAGTTTCCCCCTGCGTTTGATCAACTGATCCGGTTTAACTACTAGTCTCTCTGTTTTAAGCCACGAATGTTCGCTGGCGACGTCGGTCCAATTTATATTTTCCGTAATAGGTACAAATCTGCACTTTGCTACTTTTGTTCCAGGAGGAAATTTGCGATTGATCAGATCTTTTCCAGTTACCTCTCGAATCGCCTTTGCTGCCATTTTTTCCAAATGCCTATCAACAAATCAATAATCAAATGAGACAGATGATTGCATTGTGTGTGTTGGATAAAAACTATCCGACATTTATACTATCAATTTCTAGTTCTCCCACGTCCTTTATTACACACAATTTATCTTGTTTGCTCTTGTTATTTTTTGTATAAATATCATGTTATGTATCTTAGATTAATGGAATATTGATGATTTTTCCTTACGAATAGAGATGATTTATCGTGTTTAAATTTTGATAGATTAAGAAATGCATAAGAGAATTCTACATAAGGAAGAGTACAATATATTACGATCAAATGTTGCAACACACATATTTCGTTGAAATTTATACCGGACAAGATGTATCTAGCAAGATTTCCGACATTCAACTTACACGAGACGAGAGATGTAATTATTACTTGTAACATGTAGCACACATTATAAATCGCGACACACTTTGTGTTAAATTTAATACCTTCAAACGTGTTCGACGAAACGCGAAAACTTGCTGTTTTTTTTTCCCTTGCTGTTCACTCGTTCGTTCGTCGGCTACCAACTGAGCTCTTTCAATGCGACACCGCGATTTGTAGCATCGTGTCTCTTCGCGTGATATCGCAAGATATATCGTATGATTTTACGAAGATCTTTTTATGTTGTGTATTCTCTTTCTTCGTCTATCTCATATACCTACGTGAGCACGTTTTACAGATATCATTTCAGAATATATCAACGCTCGCGAAAAAATATTCCAATCATTTTTTTTTTCTTTGGTGCGCAACCTTATTTGGTGTTTATGAGTAATATTACAATTCCATTTATAAAACATCAGAAAGTTTCTTTTTTCGCATATATTGTGCGTAACGTGTAATTTTAAATTCGGGAAAGAGAATGGGGCNGGGGGGGGGGGGAGAGAGAGAGAGAGAGAGAGAGACCGATGAACATGAATATAGACTCGTCGTTGAAATTTAATGTATCCATAATATGATCAGCTATGTATTAAACATTGTTCACAATCGTATCTTGTGTCACAATATAGTCTTGCTGAATGAATTATCATACAGTACACACGTGATTTCTTATACAGATTCTCTTTACGTCATCAGCACGTAGAGTGCACCACATGAGGATACGTTACGTGTTACAGATGTACGATAAGTGACTGAGAGAAACCAAGAGTCGAAAAACCAAGAGACTCAGACAAAATATAAAATAATAGCCTCTTGATCATACGCACGCGCATTATTATTCCCCTGATAAAAAGAAAGGATGCATAAAATCATATGCAATAAAATCATATGCTAAAATATGTAATAAAAAAAGCTGCAGAGAAGTGAACGCAGAATATGCTTCAGTTCGACGGAGCGACCTTCGAATATTATCTACCTGTAAACGATAAGAAACTGGAAGGAAGACGAAATGCAACGTTTCTCTTTTTTTTCGTGTTGTACGGTTACGTTTTGTGCGGTTAAAATTATGAAACATACATGACCACACACGACGGTTGCGTAAAAGATTAGCATTGTAGATGACACGATGGGCAAGACCTAGATTCATACTTTTGATATAATTTATATTTCTCGATATTAATTCATCTCCCATATCATCTCGTTTTGAAAACTTTCGACATTAATATAATCCGTCTATTTTTCCATCTATTCTCTGTGTGTTCAATTGCGTATCTGCAAAGAGAAAGGACACAGAGAAGAAGAATCGAAGATACTCTCTCTCTCTCTCTCTTTCATTTCTCGAGCGATTGCAAGCAATCGTAGACACACACGATGTTGCGTATTTTACCGTAAATATGATTCCCGGAGAGATGGTCCGCGTAATACGTTGATCAATGTTGCAATAACGTAACGCGCGACAAGCATTAAACTTGCAAAAAGATACATTTTCGTTCGTTATAATCGGAATAATTCGGAAATTCCGTTATTACACTTGTGACGTGTATTCCACGCGTTAAAAAGAAGAATGAGATAACGTGACTACATCCGTACGAAACGTCGCGCGAAACGTCAACAGCGCGCGCCAAGTGAAAGGGCGAATTCGCTGCTAACGGAACATCAAAGAGGTTAATCATGTGTCGTGCACACCCGCCATTGTAATCGACTGTAATGTGTTATCGGCCGATTAGTCATTTAGATTGATACTTACACACCACAAACGACGCGGCTGGCTCTACAACGGTGAAACTTTCACAAATCTTAAGCGGACACTCCGAGGCACATCCACTCACTCGCACCGCCATAAAAAGATTGCTCGAAATTTTTCTCTCGACTGCGTCGCGAGTATTGCCACAATACCGGAGCGAAATACAACAGCGGAGGCATCTTGGCTCAGTCAAGTCGGAAGCAAGTTGACGCGACATCGCGATCACATGCCGATCTCGGGACAATCGTTGTGAATCAATCGAGCGTTTCTCTACGGAGAAATTGAGAAATTTCAACTTCATCTCGTCTGTTTTAAAAACGTCAAATTTCGCGCTTTCACGTTGGCTATGTACAGGCGCCACTGTTGCAAGTGACGTCATATCGAACGATCGTGTTTCCTAGAATATATAATCGACAGTCATGATGCACGAATGTATAGACAGGATGCGTGTATTGAAAATTCTCAATGACTCAAAGAGCAGCTGAAAATGGGGGAGATTTGGCGGAAGTTCGCGCGGTAGCCAATAAACTTCTTATCGAAAAACGGCATGCTGAATGGCAACCACGCGAACTTCCGCCGCATCCTGTGGGCAGAAGCCAATAGTATTATCAGATATGTACGTATATGAGAATGGTCCTTTATTTCGGCTTAAA
Organism: Dinoponera quadriceps; assembly: GCF_001313825.1. NCBI lineage: Eukaryota > Metazoa > Arthropoda > Insecta > Hymenoptera > Formicidae > Dinoponera > Dinoponera quadriceps. The sequence continues at coordinate 1,304,812 of NW_014555184.1, read as the reverse complement.
CGAGATTTCGCATACCACCTGTCTGGTGTGTGCACGTATCCTATTTATCGTTTTTTTTCTCTCAATATGACCTAACACAACAGCAGGTATGATATATATATATATATATATATATATATGCATGTAGCGTTTACAAAGGTACCCTTTGGCGGGGATCCACTCTTATGTCCTTGGCACGTACGTCGTAAGCAAGTACAAGCTTCGTCTGCGATCTGCTCTTCTTTGTATTTATCGTATTATCGAGCTTTGTGTTAGAATATATTGCAACCTCGCAATATTCTGATCACTTATCGCAATCATGTCCAGAGACTTGAAGCAAACCATGAAGAAAATTCGACGTGGATCTCGTGGAAAAAAACATCAGAGTATTACATTACGCAGACACAACCAGAAAGTGATATTGGATTCTGTAAGAGATGACATAGATGCCGTCCAAGATAACGTATTAATGGAACTTGGCGCACAACTTGCGATTAAACTCAAGGTTTCCAAGAATTGCAAAATAAAAGTGGACCGTGCGATACATAATTGGACTGCACTATGTGAAACTCAGGAGCAAGTTACATCGAATTCCTCAGGGTATGAAACAGACATTGCACAAGTTAACAAGGTACCTTTGCATGCAAATATATCGTGGGTTTCATGGAATCGCAGATCAGCTAGCGATATAACGCATGACATACGAGATGAAAGCAAGTCGACGGAAGAAGAGAAGGAAATGAATAGAACGACAGCTACAACTAGTTTCTCTAAAATTGATATACTTGATACATGCAAGTTGGTGGATAGGTTGATGGGTAAAGATGTTGAAGTATGTGAAAATGATGCGGAAAACATATCAGACGGAACACAAAATGCTGTTTCGAATTGCAAGTCAAAATTGAAGCTCAAAATGGACAAAGTTACAGTAGCTGATTACTTGTGTTCATCTCAAATACAAGAGAAACATTTAGTCACAAATCAGGTTGGTGTTGCACAAGCTTCTTTATAAAATCTTTATCACTAGAGAATCTATAAGGAAATCCAATTACAAAGTTATGAGCATACATGTGTATACACGGATGTGTATTTATGTTCTTCTCTCTTTATTTTCTTCAGGTTGATGGCAAATCACCGAAGAAAAGTAGAAAAAATAAAATGGCAACTAGAGAATCGACCAAGGAGAATACACAGAAAGAATGGTGTTGCGCTGAGGAAGAAGTGGTAAAGGATAGTGCAGCGAAAAAAACTAAAAATACACGAGAAACAAAACAATCGCCAAAAAACACATTTTTGGACCATATACCTGTGTTAGAAATGAAAGAAATCCTGAAAAATCAGGCGTCCAGTAATGTACAATATAAAAAGGGAACTCTCCGTGTAAACCCTAGATACAGTAATTATGCTTATATAAGCATAGCGGGCGAAGAGCGTGATTTGTTAATAAACGGTATAATTGATAGAAATCGTGCTTTCGATGGAGATTTAGTTGTGGCACGCATAAATTCCGAAGAGAATTGGCAGACACTTGCCAATGGAACGATACAAAAGACTGGTACAGTTGTTTGTATATTAGATAAAGTACATCCGAGGAAGGTAATTGGATGTTTAGCACAACATGTAGGAAAACACCAGCCTTATGTGCTAATCAAGCCAAAAGATTTAAGAGTACCATTGATTAGAATATATTCCAAGTCGTTGCCAAGCTCATATCATAGTCAGCCAGACCTTTATAACAATGCGATATTTCTTATCGTTATTAATCGTTGGGTACAGCCGAGTTACGCATCAGGGTAAGTCTGCATCAAGAGAAATTTATGTTTCAATTTTTTGAAACGGGACTCAGCGTTATATGGTTGTTTTTACATAGGAAGGTTCTCCAGATAGTAGGTGAAGCTGGTGACTTAAATGCTGAATTAATGGCGATATTACTTGAAAACAATTTGGATATATTGCCGTATCGACAAGAGCTGCTGCAGGGGCTTCCCAATGGTGATTACGTCTTGACAAACGCTGATACGAAGGGCAGAGAGGATTGGAGGAACGAATGTGTCTTCACAATAGATCCCGTCACAGCTGTCGACTTGGACGATGCCGTTTCTTGTAAAGTCTTGAAAAACGGCAATTATGAGGTAATCGCAATGAATAAGCAAGTCAACATTTTTAATCGTTCTTTCCTCTTTCTCGCACGTGTGTGCGGTTGTCGCAGTGATATATTTCGTGGATTTTAGGTTGCAGTACATATATCAGACGTGACGCATTATTTAGAATTCCTCTCTCCATTGGATGAAGAAATTTCTAAACGAGCTACCACCGTTTATTTACCGCACACGTCTTACCATATGTTACCGGAACAGCTATGCAGAGTCTGTTCTTTGTTGCCTGGCAAGGATAAATTAGCTTTTTCTGTCATTTGGGAACTGACACCAAACGCCGAAATTGTGAAACATCGTTTCGCAAAGACTGTAATAAGGTCATGTTGTCAAATGTCCTATGACTCTGCTCAAATTATGATCGACAACTCGGGAGGATCTTCATCCGAGAAGGATCTGAACATAAAGGGAGATTTCACGGCCTCGTTATTATCCGTTGTAGTGAACAATCTATTTAAATTGTCGGTTATTTTGCGAGATAAACGATTTGCTAACGGTGCGCTCAACTTGAATCAACCAAAGATACACATATGTATGGAGCCTACGATCAGTCGGGAGTATGGAATTCCAATACCTGTCAACTATCAACTGGAAGAGAAGAAAGACAGCAACAGGTGCGATTTTCTATTAGCATACGTTCGTTCGTTCGTACGCACGCGAGAGGGAAGGAGGAAAAAATGATTTAATGTAACAGTTATACAGTTATTTTTGCTCAATTTGCGTACTTGTTTCAGGCTTATAGAAGAATTTATGTTGTTGGCAAATATGACGGTTGCCGCGCAATTGTATAGCACGATTCCTGAAACGGCTTTATTACGTATCCACAGAGATCCGATCAAGCATAGTCTTGTAACAACTTGCGAAACATTGAGGAAATACGGAGTCCATTTAGATATTGAGACAGCTGGAACCTTATACGCCAGTATCCAACGCTATGAGAAAGATCTATTAGAATATAATTCTAGCAAAATTAATGATACCCTGCAATATATTATGATGGTTATCACGAATGTGTGTTCAAAAGCTATGGCAGTAAGAGTTCATTGAATTTTTTTTTTTTTTCTATTAACAATGATTAAAGATGTACGTGCGCGCGCGAGCACGCGCGATAAAAAGTGTTGACGTTTTACAGCGTGCGGAATATAAATGCGCATCTACCGTTTCCTCGATCAGTGACTTGAGGCATTACGCATTGAATGCGCCACTTTACACGCACTTTACTTCACCTATTCGAAGGTATCCCGATTGCATAGTTCATCGTTTGCTCTATGCAACGATCGAGAACAAGCCTTTGCCGAAGAAATGGACGGCTAGATTTTGTTCCAAGTATATATATATATTAACGATGTATGTGCGCGAGAGATATCGCACGTGATTTGTAAACTTTCTACTTTCGATTCCCGACAGGATAGCAAACAATTGCAACGTGAAGAAGTACAGTGCAAAGATAGCGCAAGAACAAAGTACCGAGTTATTCTTTGTGCATATGGTAGACCTTGCGGGAGGTTTTGACACTCCGGCTATCGTCGTAGAGGTGAAGGAACACAGTATGGATATTATTCTCTGCGATACCGGAATCAAGTTGAGGGTGTATTTTAAAGACATACAACCTACCACTGCCACTGTGGAATATTCTGCAGATTTGTCGGTACCAACCGTAACTGTTCAATGGAAGACACCTCCTATTACACAGGTATCACGCTTTATACAATCAATATCAGTAAAAGTGTGTTGTTTCAACGTGCCACCAACTATGTTTTTTTCAGATAATCAATATGTTCTCCTTAGTACGTGTACGAGTGGAGAAAATTAGCGAAAAATTTCGCTTAAAAGCTAACCTCCTTCCACAGTAGCGAGGTGATGCGGGAATTTGTAACATTTTTGTTTTTGTATTTTTTTTACAAGGTAAATGACTAAGTTTGCGTGGTGCGTCGGTGTATGTGCACAGTGTGTATTCACAAGTAATGAATAATGATTGTCAGTACGCATTCGTGAATGTGTATCAACCAGCATATGTCAATTGTACAAAATATGCGCGTTTTAATATAGTTCTGATATATAGTTAATGTGTTTATAAATGTATTAACGTATGTAGAATATGTATTGTAAGATACATTTACAAATGCAAATTTAAAATCGCCATTCGTTACTCGTGAGTGCACTTTGCGCCAATTTGTCTGCCGGTAATTTATGCAATATGACGAATCATTATGACGAGAGAAATTCTTTTTTTCTTCCTTTTTTATAATGTGTATATAGAGTTGGAATCATACATTTATATGTTGTATTGGAAAATATTAATTCTACAAATTTGGGGGATCACAGATGATAATTGCCAAGAATACAAAAAGGAGATAATTTGCAATTATTGTCGGATTAAAAAATTTATAGAAATTTATATTGTTAAAGCGCAAAAGAGAACAACATTTCAATTTTAAACGTATCACGTATATATATATATATGTGTGTATGTATATATATATACACACACACACACGCGTATAACGTTCTTGTAGAGGAGATTTCTTCCTATTATTATTGTATATAAAAAAAACTGAATCAAGCAAGAGTCTCACTTGAGAGACCATATGAATTTGTACATATAATCTTGAACCTTGACAATTGTAAATTTGAACAATATTTTTTAACTTAAATGAAATTGTGTATATCGCTTTTTACAATGTGATCTACCGATTCAAGATCAAAAATATTTTTTACATTATTTTACATGAGATTGTGATATGTTAATTTCTTAAGCATCAAATAAGCATTCGTTTTTTCTACGCACACAGATAACAAAGCATCTGAAGCAGTACTTACTCTGAATCGTTGTTAAGTGTGACATATATATACTTTAGCGAAGCGCAAATTTTGTCACTATAAACATATGTGGGTAAAATATATATGCGTATGCAATTTCTCATCAATTTACATGCGGCTTTGAACGATATCATCGTCTCGTGAAAACTGTAATTAATATCAAGTCACGTAGATGCGTTTACGTTGCACACAATATAGCATTTTTTATTGTAAAATATTAATTTATTGCAAATACGACGTATATACGTGTACAATCGAATGCATTAACGCTCTCCGATGCATCTGCGCTCGTTTTGGTGTGTGACACTTGTAATATGTGTATCTTCTCGCTTGTATAGTTAACAGCACAACTATATATGAGAGAAAGAGGGGGGGGGGGGCGGCAACTTACGATTATAACAAGAATCATCAAGTTGCACGTGATGTCTTGCAAATGCGGACGCATCGGCGGAGTTAACGCATCTGATTGTACATATTATATGTTATGTACTTGTATGTGACTTACACACAAATACTATGTAAGTCCATTTGAATGGTCAGTTCAAGAACTTGACGATACACGAAATTTTACTTTAACTTGCGTACGTATTTGTATAATATATTATATAATTTGCGCACAACAAAACTTTTGATTTGCTCAAAATAATTACCTGCCAAATATACAGATTTCTACAAATTTTATCGAACAAGTCAAATCCTGCGTTACACCACAGATGACTTGATAATTGTGCATGCTTGATATTGACTTTCACATCTCTTTTGTTTTCTTCATCGGTCTAAAAGCGAAAGAATTCTCGAGGTATTGCACATGACGCATCCTGTCGCATCCCTACATCCGTTTTTGCACCAAACTATCTCAGAATCATTAGTGATTCTCTCTGACGAATAAATAAAAGAGTCTCTTCGTTTCTTCTCGACGTATTGCAATAATACTTGCAGCAGGCAGCTCGATCGACATCAGTAGCTTCACAGAAAGCAGGCAGACTCGTTGAAACGATCGCAACGGAATATCGCACGACGCAACTTGAGCTGCGAAGCGATACACACACGCACACACTAGATAACAGTCTTTTTTTTTTATTTATTTGGTATCGCTCTTACATCGATAAATTATAATATTAAAAATAAAATCGCGTGACACTAAATATAAATTATTATTTATCGTAGATGTTGAAGAATGTACACGAAGCTAATCCTATAATTCACCTTCCACCGTAACAAATATTATGCTTAGCGGCGCCGTTAGCTCGACCGCTGCGACTGTTGCTGCGTCTTATTGCGATGTTCGTAATTGACGAGCCTCTGCCCCACAAGATACTTGTCGTTCTTAATGTGCTCGTACAGCTTCTTAAACTGGCGTATCTGAAAGCCGATCACGACGCAAACCAGGCTCACTAGAAGAAGGAAAGGATACAAGCGTCTGGCGATGAGGATCTGAGTCTGTAGATTGGTCACTAGAAGGGGAACTATCCCGTGGGCCACGGCGTAAGGAACCGCGAGGGCGAGACCGAAGCAACATATGACCGGCGCCGCCAGTTCCGTAACGACGAACTTAAGGTCCATGTCCCTGATGCCGTCGTTGTACGCGCGCTCGATAGCGAGGCGTATCCGCCAGTCGGGCCCCATCATCGTCACAGCGGTGGCTATTTTCGTATAGAGCACACCCAACGCCCAGTCTTGCCAGATGAACAAGATGGGATTCTGCTCGAGCGGGACGCGCAATGGCACCACCACCACCAATTCAAGGAGGAGACCGAACAGGAGCGGTATCACCCCGACCAATAGTACGAACGCCACCGAGGCCTTCATGCCCAGGATCGCCCAGTGCTTGATCCGATCCAGGATGGCCCTGCGACCGCGAGGCAGCCAAGAGAAGGCCAGTACGAGGCCTCGCGCCGCGGCCCAGCATACGTACGTGCCGCAAGCCACCGTGTACACCTCGTGCACCCTACCGGAGAGAGGCCCCACGCTCTCGCCGCCATCTGGAAGATGATTGACAGTATGATAGTGGAATATTGGGGGGGGATCGACTCACCGGGTCCGGTTAACGTTGGTGGCAGCACGGGCGGCGAGGGAGCGGGCGCTCCCACCATCCATAACGCCATCACTCGACGTCCGAGCCATACGGGTAGCGTCATCGCCACTAAACTAGCGATCACGAGGGACACGCAGACGCAGAGCACGAGGCCGACCAGCCGCGCGGGGAACCAGCGCGGTCTGACGTACGGTTGAAATCCCGTGGGTCCCTCTCGTTGCAGCAACGCCTGATGCGCGGCGCCCAAGTCGGGGTGTTGCGGCTCCTCGACGACCGCCGGTTCCGGATCGTCCGTCTGATCCCGCAGAAGGTACGACTGCAGATCCAGCATCCACGCGACTACGCGGCACCACGCCCTCACGAGGGCCTTCAGCCACGTGCGTGTGTGCGATTGCTCCAGCAATGCGGGTAGTATCACTTGCAGCAGCAGCAGCTCGAGCGAGAGCTCGCTCACCTGGGCCTCGCTCTGCACGGTCACGGTGTAGGGTAGAAATCCCGGCCAAGCCCATCTGAGGATTTTGACGGGTAGCCACAGCATCAGCAGGATCACCGTGTCGAATATGATCGCGGACGCGAGCAGTCGCCGCACGTGTCGCAGTATGGGAAGATGTATCATTTCTTGTATAGGGGAGAAGTCCGGATCGTTGATGTTGCGCACGAACCAGACGACCCCGGGTCGCAGAACCTCGCGCAGAAGGAGAATGAACGCCGCGAAGTAATACATGTAGACCGTTCCTACCAGCCAATGGATGAACATGGACGTGCCGGGAGCGAGTCTGAACGAAGATTCTCTATCTCTGAGCGTGGCGTCAAACATTGCCAGCGAGCAAATGTCCAGCCACCAGCCGTAAACTAATGGAAGTACACCAATCTCCACGACGGAGAGCAGGGAGACCTTAACGATCACGTAACAGAGCCCCAGGATTCGCTGGGAGCGTTGAAAGCCTAGCAACGCGGCTAGAGTGTGAAGGAACATCAGACAAACGCCGATGACACAGTAGCCGCACAACGTCGTCACCAAGCCTTCGAAATGCGAGGCCGCCGCGTGCTCTTGCAATCCTAATCCCGCTATTGCGAAGTGACCGATATGATAGGGGCAGAAGGCGAATACCTGTAAGCACAGGTCATCGCGACAAATCGAGAGAGAGAGAGAGAGGATTATTTTTACATTCTCTTCGCGACTCACCATAATAAACAGGGTGTTCAGAGACACAACCCAGAAGACATGCTCGAGAAAAACGAGGGACCCGTCCAATCCCAACAGACGCTCCCAAGTCAGTTCCTCGGCTGGCCTATCCCACTCCATGGGATTCCAATTGGCCTCCTCGGCCTCGCCCTGCGCTTGACCCACTACATGCGCCTGTACCACGTGTCCCCTCATCCAACCCTCACCAGCCACAGCGTTCGCTTGTGCGTCATCCGCACCGAGTTCCTCCCCGATCGGAAGAAGTGGCGGCACGTCTCTCGCTAAGTCCACCGGCTCGCCGATTTGCGGATTGTCAACCATATTTTCCGCCACTTCTTGGTACACAGGATGTTGATCTATGTACGTTCATCGTACGTTAGATAAATGGTATATCCAGTGAAAGAGAGAGAGAGAGAGATACCTTCGTTAAGCAGTTCTCCTTCCTGTGGGACAGGTGGATCGTCGACGAAAGGTGGGACGTTGTTGTTATCTGGAACTTCCTGTGGCATAGCGCGCTCCTCTTGAGCTTGCTGCGGCTGTTGTGCATTTGCCGGCGGTGGATTATCAACCAGCGGTATCTGCACATTATCTCTCTCGAGCCAATCGGGACCACCCGCATGCAGGATCTGTTCTCTCAACCAAACCAGACCGATGAACGCAAATAGGGTGCAAGTGACTACGAAACAACCATGAAATACATCCGAAGAGATATTTTCTGTGGATAGCATATCCATCGGTAACGACATAATCTGCAAATACAAAATGCGATTGTTCATTTCTTTAAAGCTGCGAGTCCGCACATACCGTCGTCACTTACTCGTACTAAATCCAACGGACCACTGAACAGAGCTCTGTATGTACGATACGCGGTCAAAGGAACAACTCCTAGCCAAGCGATCGCCACTAAAGTATAATGCAACCAATACTTGACGGCAGTGAGAATGCTTGAGAATAAACCACCTATGACATCTCTTAGTGGCAAACGACGCGGCATGTCCGGGCTGTATATAGGTGTAAATGAGAAACGATGGCCACAGAGTTCACAATATTCCTTGCGGGAGTATCTCATCCACTGCATCAGACACTCTTGATGTATCCATTTTATGCTGCCTGTGCAAATGCAGGGATGAAACAGTGGTCTGTCTGTCAGGCCCTCCGAACGGCAGACCCTGCAGATATCCGCACCTAGCATGTCCTCCGTCATGGTGCTTCGTGTTTCAGGTAGAGTTGTGTGTCACACTATAGTGAGGAGTCAGAAATGACTTTTTATCACTGAAAATCAAACACACAACTGGTTTGTAAATAGCATAAACGATTCTTTTTTATGGCAGCTCAACAGATGTGCTCAGTTTGGTTGTAGAAAAACATTGACATAAAATGCGTTACAATAACACAAAGGATGTCTCGTTATACATAATATTCTACCGTTTTTAATTTTTTATCGAACAACACGTAATTGCGCGTTTATATTGTCGCGAAAAATGACAGTCAACCGCGTTGGACATTTCAGCGGATAACGCAATGTACAAATTGCACCAATAGTTACGAAACACGTCCGTTAGCGGAGCTATATTTCACGAAAATTATTCGACAGTTCCGTGAGATCTCTGTTGCAAAATAGAAAGCACGTTATTCGACGCACGCATAGCCGCGATAAGCACACATACGTCTATCACTAGAATATCGATAACATTTTCGTACAGCGGCCGGATACTCACGTCTGCTCGAATAAAAATACATCGAGTCGAAAATTATCGTGTAAAATATCGAAAAACGTCTACTGCTACTTTTCCAGTTCTTCCTATCATGCACGTACCGAAACTTGCGAAATGTAAAAGTCACCAGTGTCGTCTAACACTCCGAAATGTACTACAGGCGGTATGTGCCAAAATACCCTATTCGTGCAAGGCATTTTTCATCACTTAAATTGCACAGGCCGATAAATAATTTTAGTATAATCTGGACGGAAGTTCGTGCAGTAAGCCAATCAACACGCCGGTAAGAACTAGTTTATCGCGCCAACTTCCGCCGCGTGCCGTATGTTGTAGCTTCTAAACGAGCGATAAACATTCGTTCTTATTTATCTTAATAATATCAATCGTTATCGCTTGTATGTATTCAGAAATCTTATACAAAAGCTAATCATAACCAAACATTTTATAACGCAATCGAGAACCATGTTATGGCTTTGTTCAAATTATATAAAGTAGCAGATTGTATATCGTGCGGCCCGATAGTCCAAAGCACGGTTAGCAATTTGTGCAAACTCTCAAATGTTTCTTGTTTCGTAAGACGATACTTTTCGAAACGCGTCATGAGAGTACTCAATGTCGCTGAGAAGCATGATGCTGCTAAAAACATTGCTGCCCATCTGTCACGTGGCAGCAGCAGAAAGGTAAACGATATATTTCACATACACTTGTGTGCGAAACAAACTGTTCGCATAAATCTGCAAGCAATCGATTTTATTCAATACATTGTTACAGAGGGAAGGTTTATCCGTCTATAATAAAATCTTTGAATTTAATGTACAACTATGGGGGCAAAACTGCCAAATGGTAATGACATCGGTATCCGGCCACTTATTAGGCTTTGAATTTAATGGAACTTATCGTAAGTGGCAAGGTTGTCACCCGTTGAGCCTATTTGATGCTCCAGTATTCAAACAATGTTCCGAGGAAAGTTATATCAAGATCAAAAAGACTCTGGAGCGAGAGGTACGGTCTTGTGGTGCATTAATCATCTGGACAGATTGCGACAGAGAAGGGGAGAATATAGGCTTTGAAGTCATACAGGTCTGTCAAGCGGTCAAGCCAGATATTCGCATTTATAGGTAATTGAATGTCTCCTTTGTTTGCCTAACAATATCTGCCAAGTTTCCCCATGTTTCAGAGCAAAATTCTCCGAAATTACAAAGCAGTCTATCGAGAGAGCATTACAAACCTTGGGAGAACCTGACAAAGCAATGAGTGATGCTGTAGACGTAAGAAGCGAATTAGACTTAAGAATTGGTATTGATTCTGTAAGATTTATGCCAAAATTAATCAGGAGATTGCAGTCGAGTTCTAATCGATCTGTGTATGATAGGTGCAGCCTTCACTAGGTTTCAAACATTGAGACTGCAGAAGGTGTTCCCCAACACTCTCAGTGATATGCTCATCAGTTACGGCAGCTGTCAGTTTCCGACCCTTGGGTTTGTAGTCGAGAGATTCCTAGCTATCGATCGATTCAAGTCCGAGCCATATTGGAAGATCAGAGTGACCGACGATCGCGATGGGATATTCGTGGAATTTAGATGGGCCAGAGTAAGACTGTTCGAGAAAATGCCTTGCCAGATCTTTCTGGACATGTGTTTGGAACGACCGGAAGCCACGGTGGAGAAAGTAACGTGCAAGCCGAAGAGCAAATGGCGACCTTTACCCTTGGATACCATTGTAAGTAGCCGATGAGTTGTACGAAAGAGCCGTATTAAGAGATATTTCGATCGATTTAGGAACTAGAGAAACAAGGCTCGCGTAAGCTACACTTGAACGCGAAAGAGACGATGAGGGTAGCGGAGAAACTGTACACTCAGGGTCTCATCAGTTACCCGCGCACAGAGACCAATATATTCCCGAAAGAATTGAATCTGGCCGCTTTGGTGGGACAGCAAGTGAACAATCAGGCGTGGGGTAACTTTGCGCGCGGTCTACTAGAGTCCGGGATAACTCCCAGGCAAGGGAAGAAGAGCGACCAAGCGCATCCCCCTATTCATCCTACCAAGTACATCGACGGTTTGCAAGGTACGGTTTGTTGTTCCACAATATCAAGTTGAATCGCTGATCGCTGATCGATTGATTGTTGACGATTGAAGGAAACGAGGCGAAAGTGTATGAATTCGTGGTTCGGCATTTCTTGGCTTGTCTGTCGAAGAACGCGGAAGGTCGAGAGACAACGGTGGAGATCGACATAGCGGGAGAGAAGTACACGGCTAACGGTCTTCAGGTCGTAGCGAAGAATTATCTCGATGTGTACATATACGAGAAATGGAGCGACAAGCAGATTCACTCTTATCAGCAGAGGCAGGTCTTCAGGCCTACCAGCATAGACATGGTGGAGGAGAAGACCTCGCCGCCAAATTTATTGACCGAGGCTGAGTTGATTGCACTGATGGACAAACACGGTATCGGCACGGATGCCACTCACGCCGAGCATATCGACACTATCAAATCCAGGCAGTATGTGGGTTTGACGAACACTCAGCACTTCATGCCGGGCAAGTTGGGCATCGGTCTGACGATGGGCTACGACAATATGGGCTTCCAGATGTCTAAGCCGAATTTGCGCGCCGATTTAGAGAAGGATTTGCAATTGTGAGTGTGTGTGTGCGATAATTATTACATCCAAAACAGTGAGTGTGTAGAAATTACTTGAAATTATGCCGGCAGGATATGTCAGCGTCAAAAAGATCCGAGCGAGGTATTGCAAAGTCAAATTAACAAGTACCGCGAAGTGTTCAAAGTAGCGATAGAGCGCGCTAATCTCATAGATGATGCTTTAGCGCGTTACCTCGATGAAAGGCCTATTCAAAGTGAGGAAACGCAATTCGTCGAAGACGTCAGCATTTTCAAGTGTCCAAAGTGCGGCTCCAGCATGGTTTTGAAAGACAGGAAGCAAGGCAGAGGAAAATTCATCAGTTGTACGGGCTATCCGACATGTACCAATGTGATCTGGTTGTCGGAAGCTGTGGAAGACGTCGAAGTCTTGAGCGAGACGTGCGATCAGGTAACATCTTGGCGAATGGCGATCGAATATTTCGCATTGATACACATAAATAAATACTATTGATTTCCAGTGCACAGAGAATATGCGCAAATTAAAGTTCAAATTGGTCAGGAATGTGATACCCTTGTATGGTACTTGTTATACTACTTGCATAGGCTGTGATTCTTCATTCAATGAGATGTTGAACATTAAGGAAGATTGCATCCGGCAAACTGGAAGGTCGAATTACACCGTCCACAATAATACATCAAGTTCTACCACATTTCAAAGCTCAGCGATTGGTTCTGCTCAGCGACAAACTGGAAGGTCGAATGCCACTTCAAGTACATCTCAAAACTCAGCTGCTTCGACAGTCGGCTCTACTCAGCGCTTATATCAAACGGTCCCCAACATTTCGAACAGGCCAGTGAATAGAAGAAATACGACTATAACGACTGATAACGCCGATCTCTCGACGCATGAGTGGTGGGATAGTTTGGAAAACAGATCGTCTGAAAATCCTCGCGATACGGCCAATAAAACTAACACGTGGGGTAATATCGACAATAACGCTGTGATCATGTGCAACTGTCACGAGACAGCGATACAACTGACGGTGAGGAAAGAGGGGCCGAATAAAGGTAACAAAAAATTTATATATTTTCTATTCTCTCTCATGATGGAAGTGTTTGTATGCGCTTCTATTGGAACACTCTTCAACTTTCGTCATCTATTTGTGATCACAGGACGCTTATTTTACAAATGTGCCAAGCCACAAGGTAGCGGCTGCGATTTTTTCATGTGGGCCGAATCTCGGACTGACACAACAAACCAACATTCCGATCGGCTAACCAATCTGGATAGAAATGACGCGCAAAGCACCGGTCATTTTTCTCGCGTCACCTCTGATTGGGGAAGCAGCTCAAACGATTGGGGAAGTAGTGCATCGTCAAACGATGTCATGTGCCAGTGTAATCAGCCCGCTCGAAAGTAAGTGCACTCTCTTAAATTCTCTTTGGTAGGAAAACAATGAATACACAGTGATAAGCGGTGCAGCTAGATTTATCAATCTTAAAGGAACGTAACATCACATATAGCTGCGACTGCATTTCTTTCGTTGTATTCACATTTGCACATTTATCCAGGCTTACAGTACACAAAGAAGGCCCAAATAAAGGACGACAATTTTATGGATGCCCAAAGGGTATGAACAGCACTTGTAATTTTTTCAAATGGGCAGATGAAAATACAGATTGGAGCAATTCTTCTGTAAATAGTAGAGGAAGTAGAGAACGTACCAGAGGCGGTAATGCCCCGAAACGGCCCAAATTAACTGGTGGTAAGAGAAAGTGCGGCATTTGCGGAGTCGAAGGTAAAGAATATAACATTTTCTAACTTTTTCAAAAGATACAACTTTTTATTGTATGATATTATCTCTCTTTATTATATTCAAACTATATACATTGTTTTCTTCTTGTTCTCTTTTGTTTTTCATACAAGGTCATACGAGAAAAACGTGTCCGGAAAATGTAATGGACTGATGCGCCAATTTTCCTCGATACAATATTGTAAATACTGTACAGTTGCTTCGAGTGTGATTATTACTTTTTGTAAAGGAAACTAAAGTCTTTACTTTTTAAGACTTGACTTGTGCCTTCTTAAACTAAAGATATTCATAAATATCAAACTGAAACATGATCTTTTAAACAAGTACCTGAATCGATCGGTATTATCTTATAAATACTATTTAGAGAGTTTCTAAGGATAAATATAATAATATTTATATTGAGTTAGGTCACTAGTCTCTTGTGAGGAAAATTATTCTTTAGTTTCTCCAATTCTTCTTTTTGTGAATGAGCCTCGGCAGTTGTTTGAGTTAACTGTGAAATAGTTATAAGAATAAACGCCATTCTGTTAACAATTATTACTACATGTCGCTGTTAATAATACTGACAGATGGTTACTTAAGGTATCTTACTATTAGCAAAAGCAAAATTTGGAAGAAAGTTACCATGTCTAATAGTACGTCAAACTTTAATTTCAACAAGTTATTCTCCTCTTCTAATCGTTTCACTTCCTTTTTTAGTTTCTCGTTTTCCTTAAAAGTGCTGCCTACTTTACCAGATTCTAAAATAAAATTTTCCTTTTCGCTCACTGAAGCAAAGATACATTGACAACAATGGCGAAACAACAAAGTTATTCACCTGGAATCCAAATTCCTGACTCAAAGACAGCTTCTTGATCTCCAAGATGAATACGTATAGGTCCCACTTCTGCACCAAGTTCCTTTTCTATTCGTTTAGGACTTAAATTTTTATTTGCCAAGAAAACCGATGCCTTCCTAGTCGGTGTTTTTTTGGGAGAGAATTTATTAGAGAATAAAGGCATCGCGCGTCGTCGCACTCTTCGTCGTATGACTCTACTAAAATCTCTACGAATAACATTAACAAGTTGTTGTTAAAAACAAAAGATGCGATTGAAAGTTTTATTTTGAACGCAATAATTGTTATATTTTACATTAGAGTACATCAGAAATACTTTATGTACAAATACATTTTAATATGTAGTTGAATTTTGGAGTGTACGCGAAATAGATCATGTTTGTTTACAATGGTGTTACCTAGGTAATGACGGCTATGTTTCAAAATTCACTAGCTTCCTGGTGATCGAAACACCTAACCTTACAACTAGTGATCACCACCCTTCGCGACGGAGCGTTTGCGACGTATTGTAGAACGAACAAACTCCGATTGGTGGGACCCGATTGACCACATCGATTTGACGTCACTAGAAAATCACCAAATCACGGTTGGTTGTGGGGGAGTAATGTACACAGCCAATCACACACCTAGAGACATTTTCCTTCCTTGATGGTTGGTGGTAGTCAATTGTAACGTGGTCAATCGGGATCCTCCTCATTGGCGAAACTGATTCCACCAAGTGTCACACGCTATCGTGTTCAAGTTATTTAAAACAACTTCATAGTTCAACGAGAAGATCAGGTTAAGTTTACCAGTTTGATAGGATCACGTCACGAGTAGTAAAAGAGCGACGTTGTAAGGTACGGACGAGTTGTCATGCCGCTTTTTTTGTTTTAGTAACGCAATCTTGCGTAATGTTTTGACACGACACCCGTATACGTCTGTTGAATTGTGAGATATTTAGCGAAATCACTTACGACGTCGCGGCTGTATCATGTCCTGGATAGGCGCGATAGCGAATAACGTGCTTCGTAACATCGTCTACACGGACACGCCGCCAAATGTCGTGCAGGAAGTTCGGCCGGAACATTACAGCAATCGGCATATCCATTCCCGCGAGGATGGCATTGTACTGTACGGACCCGGTGACAAAAGTCAGAAGTATGAGATTGTATTGCACAGACCCTGCACGGAGACCCTTCACCAGGCGTACAGGTATATGTTACGTACAATACATTTTCGTTCCTTTCTCTCCCTCCTCTATAGTTTGTTTATTTCTCAATTGATTTGTTCCCATCAGCCTGTTTAGAGCGGAATCCCTAGATGCAACGGTGGACAGATTCATAATATACAAGGATAAAGTACCAGTGCTGGTACAGATAGTGCGCGAGGTAACTTTTCCATTGCAAATATGTTTGCGAAAGGATAAGTGTATATATCGAGCAAATTGAATCTGGGCACGATTGAAAAAGGAAAGGTTGGTTATATAATGTTGATTTGATTTCCTTTCAAGATGTGCAACGTCGCAAAGATACAAAAGCTTTGCGACATTCTGACGGAGCATCCCACGTGGACACTAGCGCATCTGGCGGCGCAATTCGCGCTCTACGACGCCTTCTCGCACGCGATAGTCAACAGCGAGCTGAACAGCGGTGACCTGGAGAGCGGTATCTCGCCCCTACAGGTGGCCGTGCAGACCAACAACCTGCGCACCGTGCAGATGCTGATAGCGGCCAAGAGCTCGCTGGAGCATCTCGATCACAACGCAAACACCGTGTATCATTACGCGGCTACGTCGACGAAAGAGATCATTCTGGCTTTGGGAGCCGGTCTACCCAACAGTCTGAACAGTCGCAACAGCAACGGGCATACTCCCATACACGTGGCGTGTCACAACGACAAGCCCGAGTGCGTGAAGGCGTTGCTGCTGATCGGCGCCGACGTCAACATACCCGCGACCGAAGGCCCGGAGCCTTCGAGCCCCGGCTACGTCGGCGATTTCTTACACAACAAGCCGAACGTGCTCCACTCGGAGGACATGAAGTTCGGCGGCACGCCGTTACATTGGTCGCGCAGCCGCGAGGTGATATGCGCGCTGATCGAGACCAACTGCGACATCGACGCGCTCAACTTCGACGGTCGCACCGCGTTGCACGTGATGGTGATGCGCAAGCGGCTCGAGTGCGTGGTGGCGCTGCTCAGCCACATGGCGTCCGTCAACATGGTCGACAAGGAAGGCAACACGCCGCTGCACCTGGCTGTGGAGCCGGCGATCGTGCAGGCGCTCATCGGCTTCGGCGCCGATCTCGACGCCCGCAACTGGAAGTCGGAGACGCCGTTGCACAGGGCCAGCACCGACAGCACCGACGGCAACAAGATCATCTATCTGCTGCACGCGGTCGGCGCGCAGCGGTGCCCCCTCGAAATGACAGGCTGCCATCTCGGCTGCAAGTTCAACGAGACTTACACCGGCATCGCGCCCTCGGAGCCGCCGCACCACGTGACGCGCACCGTTATCGATCAGATGCTGCACGTCTCCGGCATGGATAAGATGACCATCGATGAGAGGAGGACGGTGAACGGCAGGCTGCTCTGCCTCGACGGTGGTGGTATTCGCGGTCTGGTGCTCATCCAGACGCTGCTGGAGATCGAGTCGGTGCTGGGGCGACCTGTGGCGGAGTGCTTCGACTGGATCGCCGGCACGTCGACCGGCGGCATACTCGCCCTCGGTCTCGCCGCCGGCAAGTCCCTGCGCGAATGCCAGGCCCTCTATTTCCGCATCAAGGAGGACGCCTTCGTGGGCTCGCGTCCGTACAACAGCGAGGGCCTCGAGAAGGTGCTGAAGGAGTGTCTGGGCGCGGACACCGTAATGGCGGACATCGCGAGGCCAAGGATCATGATAACCGGCGTGCTCGCCGACCGGAAGCCCGTCGACCTTCATCTCTTTCGTAATTACGAGTCGCCCGGCGCTCTGCTGCAGGTGGCGGAGAACGCGATGTTCAAGCGCACGCTACCGCCGGAGGAACAGCTCCTGTGGAAGGCGGCGAGAGCTACCGGTGCTGCGCCGTCGTACTTTCGAGCCTTCGGTAGGTTTCTCGACGGCGGCCTGATCGCGAACAATCCTACTCTGGACGCTATGGCGGAGATACACGAGTATAATCTGGCGCTCAAGGCCACCGGCAGGCCGAAGGAGGCGACGCCGCTGGCACTGGTAGTCTCCCTCGGCACCGGATGCACTCCTACGACCTACGCTCTCAAGGAGATTGACGTTTTTCGGCCCGAGAGCCTCTGGGACACCGCGAAGCTCGCCTTTGGCATCTCGGCGCTCGGCACGTTGCTGGTCGACCAGGCGACCGCCAGCGACGGTCGAGTGGTGGATCGTGCCAGAAGCTGGTGCTCCATGATCGGCGTCCCGTACTACAGATTCAATCCGCAGCTGTCGACGGAGGTCGCGATGGACGAGAAGAACGACGAGATCCTGGTGCATATGATCTGGTCCGCCAAAGCGTTTATGCACGTCAATCGAGATCGAGTGAAGGAACTGGCAGCCATCGTCAATCGTAGCTCGCACCAGGCGATATAATAAGCACGACAATTTTCTGCTAAAGTTCACCGCTATTCGACCAATGTGATATTAGACTTGACATTAGATTTGTTAGATTTGTTATTTAGATTTGTCCCGTTGATCTTCTTTTTTCTTTTCTTTGTAATGTATATAATAGGCAACTGGTTTGTGATATTCGTGTGCACCGTACTCGTTCAACAGGGAACAAAGTCTCGTCCTAGTCTATTAAGAATTTCTCGTGACAAAGTGATTATTGATATTATATTGCGTTCAGCTTTTTCTTTCTTACTTTTTGTTATGATTTCTGAACTTGGTGGTAGAACGGTGTGTGAACATTAATGTCGAGTTCAAAGTGTCTAGATATATAATTTATTAATATATATACATACACACACACATATATATATATATATATATATATATATATATATATATATATATATATATATATCGTTATAGCGTTTACAATAAATTAAAAAAAAAAAGAAAGAAAGGAAAAAACGAAATAGCGAGAGTGATGGGAGAGAATATTTACCACAAAAAGCGTATGTCGGATAATATGCTCTTTACTTGAAGCCTAAACGATCTGTCGTCGAGTATCACCCACTATCGCTCGAGTTATTATACGGACTTGAGTAAACCGTCGCGACGAGGAGTCGCGTTCCGAGTCGTGTGCGACTTATCGAGGCCCCATGTAGTACGGCGGTTGCGCCATCGACGCGGATATGTAGGGATAAAAGGAGTGCGACGAGACGCTTTGCGCCTGATAGTCATTCTCCTCGTGTACGGCGTATCCCTCGGCTGCCGGGTAATACTGGCCGTGCACGCAAGCATACGGCGCTTTGGTAACGGCGCCGCTCATCTCCGCGGAGTATCCCTTGCTTTCCGGATACTTTGGTAATTCGTAGCTCTTGGACTGCAGTTCCGGATACTTGGTGGTACCACCGGCGGTCATCTCGTGGTATTTACTACTAGCCACCTCGTGATGGTACTTGGCCTCGGCGTAGCTCTTCGCGTCGTACCCCTTGTTGGGATGATCGACTGGATATTTGGCTGCCTCGTTCACCCAGATACCTGGCCGGGCCAGGTGGTCGTAGGTGGACTTGGGCTCGTAAGCCGCTCGCTCGTACGCCTTCACACCGGCATCCGGATACAGGCGGGCGTAGCTCGTGCAGTCTGACCCGGTTGAGTCGAGAGAGGTGCCCGGCGAAGGTAGCCCGCCTCTGTGCACGATTATGCCCATTTGATCATCCGACTTGGGCTTCCTTCGACGCGGTTGATACTACAAACCAAACACTCGTTAGCGTTTCGAAAACTTTTATCCGTCATGCTGGAAAGGTTTCTCGAATGAGATTCAAAAGAAGGAACCGATTTTTAAGTATTGATCATTTTTCAATAAACAACGCGTTGGCATTTTTGATTCAAACATTGTGCAAGTTAGAATTTTATGGAAAATGACAAATCTTTTTGCACCCATCCAATGGCACGTTTCCTTCGTTTGATTTTTCCTCGCTGTATCTGTTTTCTTTTTTTTTTAACTACTTGGACCCAAATGTCAAAAATAAAATTGAATCGTTCCTTCGAAATCCTCATCATTTTTTATAGTTTTATTCCTAGAAAATGTTCTCAAGATGCCGCGCAGCTATAATTCCGTCGCAACGACGTCCGTGCGTCGCAAAGACGTTCGAAGAGGACAAAGTAATCATGCATCATTAAAAATATGCGGAACGTTTCGCGCGTTGCGAAATCGCGTTGCAAGATCGAGCGATTCGGGATAGCGGAACGAATTAACGCGTGCGTTGGTTGAGAGAGAGAGAGAGAGAGAGAGCGCTCGAGTGGTTAATCGAGGCCCGATCGTGCGATTTAAGCCCCACCGCGCGCGAGGGCTGCCGATGATTTACGAGAAGGGGAAATGAATTCCCCGCGATCAAGCCATCCGTGTCGCCGCTTTACGGGAGCGAGAAAGTCGAGGCGAGGTGGATGCTGCGGAAAAGCGAGAATCGTTACTTCTCAAGAGAGGAGCTCGTTAGTTTTTTATACGCACGCTTTCGTCGCGAGTGTTGGTTGGTTAGTTACCTTGTAGTGCGGATGTTGCTTCTTGTGCGCATTCCGCAGTCTCTCTGCTTCCTCGATAAACGGTTGCTTCTCGCCGTCGCTCAAGATCCTGGTAAATCGCATAAATGTGTGAATAATACGGGATAATACGCTGGGACCATGAGTTTCAGGTAGTGAACCACTCTCGGGACTTTTAATTTCAGTAGACGTTGAAGCGTCTGATTACCTCCACAACTTTCCTAGCGTCTTCGACAGCTCGGCGTTGTGCAATTGCGGATATTGGTCGGCCAATCTTCGCCTCGCCGCTTGCGCCCACACCATGAAGGCATTCATGGGACGTTTCACGTGAGCACTTCTTCGGCCGCCGGCACGCGAAGTCACCGGAAGTAGCGTCCAGTCGTATCCTGCGAATATAACCGACCGAAAGGTGCCTCGATTTCAAAATCGATTCAGAATTATCGTGCGTATGATTATTGTTTTCTCTTTTGCACAGATTTGTACACAACGTTCGAATAAAAAATTCGCGTGTCACGAAGCGTACGCTGCGAACTGACAGCGCAATCATCCGTCCTCGCGAGTGCCGAAAGTAGTCTTGTCGCGGATCGTAAAAGAATAAAACTGTGTCTTCGCTCGAGGCGAATTTATGACGCCACCGGAATTTTTCTCCACCTGTCCGTATTTAACTTTGTCACGAAATTCTAGAAATCGTATGTAGAGGAAAAAGGTCCACTTTGTCACTTTCCTCCCAGTCACCGTTCGCTTATTTCCTCTCGAACGCGAATGATCATCTGGAACACACGGGTTATGTAGATCGGACGAGTTTCCCGAGTGAAAAAAAAACTTTATCTCATTGAGATAATTCGAGAAATAAATCTACGCGTGATACTCCTGCTTGTGATGGTGAAACGCCAAGTGATACTCTGAATCGCCCGAGAACGCTTAATAAGATGTGTTCCTACATTTTACTTCGTGGGAAACACGAGCGTCTCGAGCAAGTTGGGGCCATAAAACTCGCCCTTTTCGAACAAACGTATACCGCCTTATATAAATCTGTCCCACTGCGGTTCCTCCTAAATCTCAATTCCCCGTCTCGAGCGGTCTGTATCGGAGGGAACACGAGGAGAAGGAGAGAGCCCAAAATATAAAGAGGTTGATAGAAAAATTTGGAAATTGCCTAGACTTTTAGGCCACACTCGTGATAAATTTCGTATCTTGTCTAAAGTTTCACTTGTGCGCGGCCAATCCTGCAAGGAAAATGTATACTGCCAAGAGTTACTAATTGATCAGCAGTGGAGACCACGTGGCGTCACCACGCAGAGCTTCGAAGACTGGTGGAAGCTAATTACCATGGGTACACGGTCCAACGGTGCGGCACTTGTGTCGGCGCCTTTAAACGTTCGGGGGAGGTCCTTGGTCGACGCCTGCCGTCGATAGCTGCCGAAATAAATTTTACACGGAAACGCGGAAGGGTTTCTTCCGGAGAACACGACAGGAATAGAGGGAATTTCGCACGAACCAACCGAAAGGACGAGAGGACCCTATGGTGGTCGATGAGGCGTGCAAAAAAGCATCGGTTGGCCCTACAGAAAGACGCGGCCTTCTTTGAAGCCCGATAGTACCAACGATGTCAAATCTTTTAGTTACGAATGTTAAGCATATATATGCAATCTGCGATAACTTGAGAAGAAAAATTCTTCTGCTGCAAAGTGTTTCTAAAGTTGATCAAAATTGACCTTATCTCGGAACAATAATTCTTCTTTACTTATTTTAATTCACTTTATTTTACAGCTGTTTTCGAGCAAAAATTCGACAAGGTAACGTTTGTAGAATCTCAAGCATTTAGTCGCACAAGCAGAAGGTTAGAACGCAAAGTACTCTCTTAAATGGAGTGGAAATAGAAAACAACGTTGTTACATTAATGCCCCTAAAATAATCTCGGAGCAACATTGATAGATAACATATCGTTATCCGAGAGTCGATCGATTTCCTTGGCAGAGACCCGCGATGAAATCGTGAATTTCTGAATTAAAAGAGTCTCGTGCGCCAAGTGGCGCTTAATTTTAGACTCCGTCTCGATTTGACTAATTACGATGACGTAACGAATCGGTGATTCGGCGACAAACCGATGAAACCGAGAAATCGTCTTTTCACTTTTCCAGGATGTAAACGGCTTTTGAGTAGAGATCAGGGCCGCAGTCGACCTACAATAGACGGGTTGTGTATCCTGGTGAATGAACCGGTGTGCTCGGCCATGCCGGCCGTCAATGGTGACCTGTCGTCGACTCTTGCTACATTAACTCCTTTACAAATCCGCCTGTTACAAATCTCCTCTTAACGAGACCCTCTTAAACGCTTCGACACCTCGTCCCGTCGATGTTTGACGTTACACGCTCATCGCCACGTGCTCCACGATTTTCAATTCGCCGGGATGATATTCTCGCGATATAGCACGTTCGATCGCGATGCCCGCGAATATTTCTACAGTAACTCCCATGCACGTTGTATCATTCCCGTCAGTTCATGAAAATATTTCATCCTGTGTTAAGACACACAATTATGTATTATACATGATCTCTGACTAGAGATATTTCAAGATTTCATCTATTTTCAAGTGGATATACATATTAATAGAGATGCGATTAGCGCATCTCAGACGGATCACAAATATTTAAACGCGACACAGAGATGCAGTGTCTCTTCTCAAACTGTGCGATAAACTATTTTGATTATACATTCTCGTGCGTGCCATCGATTTTTCAAATATCGAAAAATGCTTTTCGCACTTTCTATTACATATTTTATATAACGTTGCACTGTGCGACAAAACATTTTTATTTTATCCTAGCCAGCGGGACCGATTCGTAATATTGCAAGCCGTCGGAATTGACAGTTATTAAAATCAAGAAAACATTCTTCCTTTTCGAAAGCAAAAATTGATGTACGAAACTTTGGAAAGAAAAAAAGAAGAACATATAAGTAGATTTGTTAATTATAAAAAGAAATTATTTTTACATCAAAGTATAATTCAACAGGAGGTGTGCTTCGCATTTCTTCCTCGGTTCAGTTTGGTTCAACCGAGCGATATATCCGACTCTTCTCTCTAATCCACCGCATCGACCCATTAATCCTCGTAATTATTCGCGTCGCAATTGTTACCGTGGTCTCCGCGTGGATAAAATTAGGATTTCGCCAAGATATCATATAGTCGGTGATTTCCACCTGCCTGTCGGTTCGTCCGTCCATCTCGTCGACGACGATGACGACGACGACGACGTATCTCTGGCGAAATTTCGCGAATACTAAGTCTCGACGTGCGCCGTAAATCATGTCCGGTCCTGCGCGCGAGATCTTTCAGATTTAATTCGGTACCGCGGCATAATTAGCGGCGGTGGCAGGCGTTCGCCGGTCTCGCTCGGTTCGCAGCACCTGCCGCGCGCGAATCTTCCCCGGAATCGCCTCCTCGTGAGGAACGATCTTCGGCTATATTTCTCCGCCTCATCTCCAACTCTGCCTCCGTGTCTCTCCCTCCTCTACTTTCCTGCTGTCTACCGCTTTCTACTCTCGCGAATATCGTCCGGATAAATCTGCGGGCCGGCCAAATGGAGAAGAGCGGTGTCCGACGACACGGCCTTTCAGCGCCAATTACAGTCTGCCTTCCCTCCGCGAACGACTCGATAAAGACGACGGGAGGAGTCGAGAAAGAAGGAGCGGACGCACCGTACGCGCTATTTCGGGAGATTTTTTTTCGCCGGCGAATATGTCTCTCCAGAGGATTTTGATAAGATTTCAACGATGACTATTATCATGGCGCGCTATATCTTACGATTGATTGATTGATTTTTATATTTTCAAAATAAGCTATTTTACATTTTGCAAGAACACGCAAGACAACTGACGATAAAGTCTTTTCATTAAATCAGTCTCAAATTATATATATATGAATCAAAGTTTGCTCCCTGAGGTATAAATCTTACATTTAAATACCCGCCAAAATTTCAAAGCACAATTTTTTTAAAGCGTGATGTCTGGTAATATGTATAATAATTTATTTTCTGTTCATATTTGCTACCATTTTCTTCAAACTACTCTCATAAGTCGCATCATTGAAAATGTCACTATTTTGAATAGTGAAACAATATTGTACCGATATTTAGTGAATATTCACTAATCTTTAGTGAAAATATTTCCATTTAGCTCTTTTGTCTAATACTTCACTAATTTTGGCCAGTTGAAGAATCATTGTAAATCATTGTTACATGTCCCACAGTAGAAATACATATCGAATATACATTCAATCATACGTCGTAGTTGACGTAATTTGTATGGTAGCAGACTCGAGAGGTTTCGAATCCCATCAGGATATTTTCCAGATATGATATAAATTAAATCAATTAAACATAATTGAAAATATTTCAATCAAATCATTGACAGTACCTTAAGATTAAGATATTAAAAAAAAAAGAAATAATTCAGATATAAATTCATATCTTTTTTTACTGTTTTTTGCAGTTAGATTGCTCCGATAGTTGCTGCTATTAAAAGATTTTTTTTTTGCAAAATTTTACTGATTTGCCATATTTATAATTATGTCCACCAGTGATTGTCTCTCGGTGATAATATACTGACTGGCATTTTGGAGAATAACAATAAATGAAATTGCCGCTTCGCGAGACAAAAAACACATAATTTTTGTGCAACGTTAATATGCACATACATATAGATGTTAATTTTAACGTACATACCGCTTATATTGGAATCGCTTTTTTTTTATTTTATTACTATTTCGTCCATCGTATAAAATTGATGAAAAGATATCCAGAAGAAACATACCTTGCAGTAATTTGCCCACGGCGTCGTCCAGAGAACTGTTGCTGCAATGTTCGTTACTTGATGAACCGGCTTTACCTTCCATCGACGATAAGCCGTTATTATTGTGATGCGTCTCCATTTTGATCTCACTAATAACGATCGGAAAAACTCACACGCGAATCGAACAATATATTTCTCATAGATAACGCGTTTCTTTTGACACAAATATCACTCAAATAATATCAACGAGTGATAAATCCTGACGGAAGATAAAGATCATATTTCTCGACGATTTGTCGCGATCCCCTTTGCAATTCGTGCACGAAAAGAGGGAGAAAGCCGATAATTAATCGAAGGTTATCGGGGTGCAATTTATTAGGTCGTCGAATCTTCTTTACGGCTGACCTCGCGTGACTTTGTCCGCGGAGTATATCGATATTAAGTTGATTCCTACGAACTCGTGGATCACTCGGATTCATTCACTCGGGCGTTATCGACTCGGGGAAAATGTTAGGAGAGAGGAAGCGCGAAGAGATGCGCTGCTTCGGAAGATTTAACAGTCGCTCTCGAGGATATCGCTCTTACGTCCTTCGTTACAAGACGGTTTGATACGCGCTAGTTCGAGGTGCCGGACGGAGATAAGCTTGACCCGGCCAACCTCGACGAGATCTTCGAGAAGATCATCGGGTCATAATTAAAATCTCCCTCGCGGCATCGTCTGATATCCGGGTTTATCGGTCATCGAGCGCGAACAGCTGCATTGTTTTTTATCTGATTTGTTTCGCATCGTCGAGAAAGTCGAGACGAGAGGCAACACGACGCGACACTGGCACTGGCGGATCAGGTAAACTCCGATGGCCGACTGATCGGTTAGGAGGAGAGACGCGACGATGGAACCGCACAGGTTGGTCCACCGACGGGTGGAAGAGGCTGAGGCTAGGAGACGAGCGTGCGTCGTCTTGTCTGGCACGAAACCATCGGCCGGACGGATGGCAGACCATCCGCGGAGGCGGTTCCGTGGACCACCTACCTCTGGTGGGGAGACACGTAGGATCTTCCTCCTTTCTTCTTCTTCTTCTTCCTTGCTTTCTTTTCTCCCCTGCGATCCTGTCTTCCTTGCACAATGGTCTCCCGAATGGAAAACTGCTCAGTGTGCCTTTTTTCCGACTTTCTTGAAAATTTGTCATCAAATGTTCTGCAAAGGATTGAAAACAAAAAGTCGAAAAGATTTAACGAACGACAGATCCTTTGCACTCTCGTTTCATTAGTGTGTGCACGCACGCACCTCAGGTAGTGCCGGCGCGCACAATAAGCACCGTGTGCTCATCCTCCGTGTTTGACTCGGCATTAGCATCCCGCCGTGCGCCGTCTCGAACACAAATGCGTCGTGCGAAACGGCGAGAATCTATTAATTAAGGCTATCTCGCTCGCCGATCGCGCGAGGCGGTAGTCGCGGCCAAATTGCTTCGCAATAGCACGGCTCGCGTGTCGCATTAGCGACATTAGAATTTAACGGATTCGGAGCAATTACCTTAGAGAGATTATTTTCTCGAAACGAAGGAAAGAAGATATCTTTTTTCACCGGCAAGGAAATTCAATGGATGAAAATTCCGCGGAAAACCCTTGCGAGATATTTTCCAAGCGTTTGTTTCTTCGTTGTGATGAGCGGTAGATAATATCGTCTCGCACATTTGCACGGAGACACACGCCCGCTGTCGCGATCGGAATGCGAAAAAGAAGAGAAAAGTGCGCGACAAAATAGAGCAGAGTGATCTTCGAGTGCCCCCAAAGTCGTTCCCTCCTTCTTCGGGCCCGTTCCGGCGAGCCTAATTATACAACGAATTTAATGAATGAGTGAGCTAGCAAATACAGTGGCTCATACATGGGCATATATAAACCACGGTCAATGCCGTGTGGCGGCTTTTGTGAGACATCAAAGAGAGCATCGCACTTTGCAGGATTAACTTTGCTGCCGGCGCAACCAAGTGACCCTCGAACGGTTTCACGGATTCAAGATTTCCCTCTATCCGTTTCGAATCATCCATCCGCAGAGTATTTCAATTCAAATTTATCGAAATTGTCGTTCTTTCATCGAAAACTACGTCTCAAAAGATATTTCGCGTGACGGCTATCTCTCGTCGCTTCTTGTCGAGATACCGTGCAGATTCTCCGAGTGTCTTATGCGCCGCGCGTCGGCAATGCAAATTTAGCCCGACGGGAACAATAATATTGATTTCACGAAACCGGAATTTCGCTCTTCCCGGGATAAACATCCCGGGCGGGCGCACGTGGCGTCAATATGCGCCTTTCATTCTCGGTGTACGTAAGCGAGAATTCGTTTCAGGGACGTTCCGCGCAGCTCTCAGCGTTTTCTCCCGAGGAAACGTAAGTATAAGCGCGCGCACTTGTCTCCGGAGATAAAGAAACTTTTACTTGCAAAGAGTATTTAACGATATTTCGACTTTTTAAGCATTAATAAATATAATAACTTTTCTTGTCGAGAGAGCGCGAAACATGTACAAAAGGTATTTTATCATCAAGTAAAATGAGAGATCAATACAAATATAATGACGAGAGATTTTATAATTAAAAGAGAAAGAGAGATCACCTTGAAAGAGCCGGACGCTAACGAAGGATATCGTGCGCGATAAAATAATAATTCCAGCAATTCCTGGGGGTCGCGGCGGCGTGCCGTCGTCGGGCACTTGAAAGGATCCCGAGACCGAGGGACGGTCAAGCCGGGTACCCGACACATGTAGCCCCCCGGGTGGCGAGCACCGCGACTCGTTCGGACCCCCAACGGAGACGCGGGCTTCGACACATTCTGCGCCGTCATCGTCGGTCCCGGCTACGTCATTGCGTAGTACGTGAGGCCGATAGCTACACGTGTATATGAGAACACGCGTGTCGGCATACGTTTTCTCGAATCGCGATTAAACCGTCGCGCGACCGTGATGTGATAATAACAATTGATATGTCGACTTTTTAATAACTTATTAAAATCAATTAAACAATTGCTTTCGACGATATAATAATTAAACCTTTTCTCCGTTTACACGGAGGCGATAAATGTACTTCTCGGCTTTAGAAAATGTACTACGGGTTTCGAGAAGCCACTATCAATGCATTCCGTAGGTCCGGTGGCTTATGGTGTATGACTTACATATCAAGGGTGCGAGGTTACAAACCAACGAGAGGTGGGGTATAACGAATCAGATAAACCGCTTTGGGGAGTAAAGAGAGACGTGCGTTTTGCATTTACCGACGGTACTTGGAGCGCGGTTTCGTTTTTCTTATCTACGGATCTTTCTCGTCATAGCGGTTATGCTTAATTTTCATTGTGAAACCAAGTTGATTTCTATTGCTTTCTAATTAATTCGCTCTGGCTTCCCGGGCTGAAGCTTACGAAATCGTTAATTACAGCCGACTTGATTAATGACTCGCGCTGCGTTCCAGAGACAGTTGCTTCAGCATACCTACTCGCACACGTTAAGATTTATGCGCGTTCGTATATATGCAGATGCGAGTTTAACATGCAATTGACAAATCTAAAGGCATCACCCTCGTACTCTCTTCCAAGAAGTAATAAAGAAAATTTTCCTTTAAAATTTTACGCAAGAGATATCATAATTTGTACGCATAAAGTGCTTCCGCGAATAATAAAATTAAGCACTGTTTTAAATAACTAGCGAAAAATAATCGTCTCTTCATTTTTCACCGACGAAGCTCTGGCAGCATTCGTATATCGCTACGGTAAAATAGGTGGCCACGAAGAAGATCGAGCTGCACTCTCTGATCCAACAATTATACATTCAAAGTGAAACTATCTTCGCAGATTTAAAAGCTGATCTATTTTTCGGCTATTCGGAGGAGATAAGTACGAATAAATATTTACTGAAATAAAAAGCTGAGAATGACGAATAATTTCGCAGTAAACACATTATATCGATGTTACAACTCAACAATGTAAATGCAATATAACGTGTGCGATATACATACATCGTTGAGTGAGAAATTGTTGTAACGTTGATTGGGTGTTTATTGGCTCCATTAAAGGTTTTCCTAGTCATAAAGCTTATAGATTCATCAATAATCGAACTTAATACTCCGTAACGCATGCACTTGATTTCTTTCATATCCCTTCGATATCCTTTTCAACGAGCCCAGTACAAAGGTGGAATAAGTCCAGAATTTGCGCAGATCTTTCCCAAATGATGAACTTATCGACACCGAACCTTCGTCGAACGATCGCGCAAATGTCCGGTCGCTGCGCAGGCCGGTCGACGAGTGCACAACCATGGGTGCAACCGGTCTTGACGCAGCGTCCGTATTCTCCTCCTCTTGACGTCATAATTGCAGCCGACCAATCGACGAAACTGCGTAGGAGGAATAGAGATCGAAAGGGAGAAAGAGAGGATAGGAACGGCCAAGAGCTACACGTGGGAGACGAGCTCTCGGTCGACGGAGAGAGAAACGAGAGATGATAGGTGGAGCAAGCGGGAACCCGATTGGTTCCCCTCATCCTGAGGATATATCGTAGCCATGGAAACTTTCTTGTCGGTAAAGAGCGGCGAGAGCACCTAAATATATAAATGGAATGACCGGTGGTGGGAGGAGACAGGGAGGTGGGGGAGGATAATCTCTCGGCGAACGATGCGTTATTGTGATCCCACAGTCGCCAAGACACCGTGGGTGCACCATCCCTTCAGTCAATACTGTTTACCAATTGGTTAACTACCCTATTTGTAAAGTTTCAAACAGATGTTTGGGATAACGGCGGCGTTAAGACCACCGTAGTCTTATCGCGATGAAAATCGATCGAACAAAACGTATTATTTGAAATGATCTTACGATTAATGCCTTGTTATTCGATCGAGTATCGTCGTTATGATATTTGTCGAACGGCACGAAATGTGCGACCTCGTGGGTGCGCCGCCTTATTTGGCCGCGTTTACCAGAGTCTGCGAGGGACCACGACGACCGTCAGAGATACGGCGAACTCTCCTCCTCGTCTCGCCTTCCACCGTCTCCCTCCCGAGACGTGGAGCAACAAGTGTTACCAGCTCTGCCTTTGCCCCGCCCTCAATCGAGCCAAAGACGCGGGGTACCTCGTGGTGGAAAGTGCCCCGAGGCGATACAACCACCTCACTCGAGCGCCGATCGCGCAACGAGCCACGAATCTTTGAAACTCGGCGCGAGTTTGCCGCGCGAACGTAAACTCTCGGTCGGTTCAGCCTTTACGTGGATGGTATTTTCGCGAGACATCATGATATACCATCCTCCGGCTTGCGGTGGCACACGTGAATTGTGAAAGATATGTAACTCCGGCGCGATTAGTTTCGATATCCAGCCGGAGTGGCCGGTCAACGAACGCTCCGGAAGCAAATGGATCTATACATCTGAATGGCAATAAAGCCTCTCGTGCGTGAAAGACCGGATGTTGTCAAGATCGACCGAACGTTTGAATCTACCGAGAGAGAGAGAGAGACTCGAAGGAGGATCACTCGATAAAAGACATACCGGTAACGGTAGTAACGCGTTTGAAAATAGTGGCATTCGTCGAAGAGGATCATGCGTAATAGGTCATCTGCTGGGAAGAGAATAAGCGACGAGAGCAGAAAGGCGAGAATCGCGCGTGATACGACAGCGAGCGAAATTAATTAAACGGTAAAATTCGAGCACCTCTTATCACGTCGCGTGAAAAATCGCGAGTGACAGCGATGACAAAGTGACAACAAAGTGTCGAATCTTTCTCTTGTTGACGGAAGAACGCGCAAGAAGGGGATGAAGATGAACGACGTCACTCCGGAGAGCTCTGGCACGTCGGGCGGAAATAACAATAGCATCAATGGAAATGGCAAAGCGTCGGCTGCCGTGACAGCCAATGGCGGCGAGGGGATCAGCGCAGCCGTCGCTAAGGTTCTTCAGGGTTACGACTGGACCCTGGTACCCGTCGCCACCAAGTAAGTATTCGGAGAGAAATGCATCTTGTCCTCGGACAGTTTGTTTGAATTCTGTTCGGTAATCGCGGAAAGAAATGAGGAACCATCACGAATTGATCGGTACGTTCGCGTAAAAAGTGATTTCATTGTATGAAGGAATAAAGTAGTCTAATGATATTGATCTGAAAAATAGGGAAAAATTGATGTTATTTCAATCAATATTCTGTTCTCAATCCTCGGCGATTTTAACGGCCGCGAGTCGTATCGTACAAGCCTCGCGGGCTTAACACGCGTACGTGTTCAGAAAAGAAAAAAGAAGAAAAAAAACGTAAAGGAAGGAGGAGGGAAACGACGAAGACGCGGAGTCGGAGGGAAGGAGAGGGCGAGAAAACGTGGCGCGGTCTTAAAAATACGTAACGCTAACTCAATTATGACGCACTCGTTTCCTCGGCCTGGGAAACGCGACTCGCGGAAAAATGTCCTCGGTCGCCAATTAACGCAAATTGGCTAATTAATGCCCGATCGCCGCGTTACGCTCGAACGTCGTGCTGCTCCATTCGTGGATCGTGGGAAGCGAGACGACCTTAAAATAGCCGGGAAGGAAGGAAAAAACCCGGCTTCTTTCTATAATCGCGAAAAGGAGCGGGTTGTCCTCTTCGTCATGCTGTGCGATCGGAAAGAAAAAAAAGAAAATTATTAGATCGCGGCGAACTCGATAAAATCGAGCGCGACCTCGATTCGCGGAAAATTGTGCAACGCTCCGAAGATCTGCGACGGCTCGCTGCGATTTTAATTTCCGCGACGGGATATTTCTTTCTGCGCTCTTCTTTGCACATAGCAGAGGAAAATTTATCGGGAGGTTGAAATGCCCGCTCATCAACGTGATGTTTCACGTTAACGCGAATCAGATAACACACAAATTAGCGATATTTCATCGTAATTTCACTTGTCGTGTTTATTCATTCGATTCGTCGCTGACAATTTCATCATGCGGCCTCGGTGGATGCGTGGCAAGAATTTCCGGGAGAAGCCGATAAGACGTCGGAAGAGTTGAAGGAAACGACGATTGTGCTAGGTACATGCGCGGTCAGATGAGAGAGAGCGACGGAAATCACGTATCGTTACGCGCTTATCGCTAACCCTCAATTACGGGGTTATCTCGGGGTGGCTGCAGGGTGTGGTGTTTATTCCCGGCGAGATAAAATCGGCCGTTTTTTTCTTTAATTCCCATGAAGTCCACCGCGTCGCCACGGTGCGACTATTAATTTGCCGGCGATAAAAAAGAGAGAAAGAGAAACGTCCGAGAAAATAGTTTCGAGGGAAAAATATATTCGCGGATAAAGGGAGTACATCTAGATTCTTTGACGCAACACCGACTTTTCCCTCTGTTGCACTTTACACACCACGCCTATACTCATCGTATGGGAGACGTGTTTTTTGCCTGTATTGAGGTAAAGCGCGCGTCGTGACGCGTCGCCACGGAGGAGCGCCGTGAAAACCCTCGTTAGTGGGCCCACGCTAATTACCAACGGCTCCGCGGGTTTACACACGGATTTAACGCCCCTCTCATTTCAAAGAGGCCGAAATATACGGGACCGCTTTCGAATCCTTGAGACGGTGGAGCTCCTTTTCACCCGCGTTACGCGCGCGTTATCCCCGTGTAATCTCAGGGCCGATCGAACCTATATAGATCCTGTTGCTACCGAGTTATCTCCAAACGAGAGCTCTCAACAATTTTCAATGAAAAATTATCTCGCGTGCCGTATGGGCGCTCTTGAACGCGGTCGCGCGCAGAGTCCTTAAAGAATCCTCGATTAAAGGTAAAAAGAAAAACAGGGAGGGCGGCAATCACGTCAGTCACGTCGATCCCCGGGCTAGACGGGGCAAAAGTTTTATGAAGTCATCTTCTCGGAAAGAAAGGGATACGTCCATTCCTACCCGTCACACGTCGGCAGCCACGGTGTTATTTTAAGGCCGGTTTTAAACGCACGGGATGACCCGGGGGGTAGCAAAACCCGGGTATATGTGTGCATGTATATACGTGCCCATCGCCTCTGGTTATTTTCTTCTGCAAGTCACCAGATTATCCGTCGACGAGAGAGAGAGGGAGCTGTCAAAATCCGCTCCGCTCTTATATATTTTTACCGAGTGAGATCCTGTCGTTGTGCATACACGATGGAAAATGCGTTGAAAATTTCACGAGATGATCGCGTAAATGTGTAGAGAGATATCGTTTCCAATGAAGATAATGTCTTCGAATTGCAGGGGTTCCGGCGACAAAAGAGCGGCCCATGTCAAGAGGCCCATGAACGCGTTTATGGTGTGGGCCCAAGCTGCGAGGCGAAAACTGGCTGATCAGTATCCTCAGCTTCACAATGCCGAGCTGTCGAAAACGCTAGGAAAACTATGGCGGCAAGTACTTTCTTCTCCTTTGTCGCGTCAATGGTAGTATATGGCTTGACGAGTTATCCCATTTTGACGAAATATATACTTTCACGTTAGTAAATCGGAGAAAATGCTAAGACAAAGTAGCGATATTACGTAGTCATGTGCAACCGACGCGAGTAACGTTCGGGCGGAAAGACACTGTTCCGATAAAATTAATCGGCACCACGTGTCGGATGCCTCTCCGCTCCCGATCTGATAAACCCGATTCACACAGGCGAGCTCGCCGCCAGGCGGCGGCCAGCCATGTGAAAGAATCGCGCTCGCTGATCTTTGCATTCGGAGAAAATCGCGCGAGTCTCTAAAAAATCGGTTGATCGTTTCAGCTGCCGTTGATTCGACGCCACCTGTGGTGCTTATCGTTGATCCAACGTCGCTCGCGCCCACTGAACTCGCTCGTTCGAGTGCAATTTTCGTCGAGAGACTGGCACAATTACAGACGTAACGATTAATTTCTAAACGTCGACTGAGAAAAAAGGGAAGAAAAAAGGGAAGAAGTGCTAGTCGAAGAGTTTCCGTTCTCGCGGCCACTTGTTCGTACGTGATCTATTTTTACGCCCGAATTCGCGAATATTCCTAGTTTTTCTTTTACTCGTAGAAGCAGCGGCATGTACGTACCACGTGGCGCCTAAGCTGCACGTGGTACAAGTGTTCCTGCTTCTCGAGACCCGTGAACTCGGGTCGCGCATGTGTAACGGGGAGCACACGTTGCGTGACGTCGGCACTCTTTTATAACCAGTTACAATTCGTGACAACTTCCCATACGTGCGCGGATTTTTTTCATTTACGTCCTAGGACTTATTCAGTTAAATTGACAATATATTAGCCGAATAAACTTTACTTTACTTTAAAGTTAAAGGCTCGTATGAAATCGGAAGGATATTGAAACATATATAATTAGTATTGCACAAGATAACTCGAATAAAAAGCACGCGACACATCCGCAGGCTTCAGAATGACTCGTAGACGATTCCGCTTCCTGGTTGGGACTAACGAGGTGCCCCAGTGGGCCATATAAACGATCATCAGAGGACGCGCCGACAAGGAACCCCGTCGCGAATCATTTAATAATACTCCGGCCCGATCGTTAAAGATCGATATCCGTACGATTGTCACGGAGGAGCTTTTGCCGAAAAATAACAATGACAAAAAAACTGTCGAGCACTAAAAGTCGATTTTTCCTAACGTGTAGCGAGAATTATAGCTAACAGAGAGTTCGTGAATACACGCGCATCGACGGAGTCAAATGTTGATTATTTTCATTCGAGCCATCTACTATCGAATATAATCAGATGCGGAAGAAAGTTTCGCAAATATTTTGGTTCACCTCAAAATACCTAATGGCATTCGATCGATATTCGTTAACTTCCTCGTATTTCTTTTTCTTTTGGCTGATTGATCATTTTAACAAATTATTGCGCTCATTCGACCGAACATTCTTCTCGATGATCCGGTCTCATCTGTAACTACGTTAAATTCCTCGGTAACTTCATCGGAAAACACCCTGTTCCATAAACGTCTCTCGTAGGCTTGCTGAGCGAGAAATCTCCATCGTACCGATACCAATTTTTAGCCAATCGGCTGAAACAATGTTAAAATGTTGAACGACGTAATTCGTTCGCGGCGAGATAAAACTAAGCTGTTTCGCCAATGAAAAGCGCACCCAATGCAAGAAAATGGCGGACTTGAAGGTGCAAATATTCGATTGGTCTGGACGCCAAGCAATCACGAGCGTCGCGTAAAACATTGGCCGAATTGTCGACCACACGCGCTCGGTCTCGACTTTTTCCTAAAGTACGTGCAATCGAGAAGGCTTTTATTCGTGTATTGTTGCGCACATGAAAGATGCGAAA
This sequence comes from Dinoponera quadriceps, assembly GCF_001313825.1. Classification (NCBI taxonomy): domain Eukaryota; kingdom Metazoa; phylum Arthropoda; class Insecta; order Hymenoptera; family Formicidae; genus Dinoponera; species Dinoponera quadriceps. The sequence continues at coordinate 1,269,026 of NW_014555184.1, read as the reverse complement.
GGAAATCGTGCGGTTATCATGTACGCGATGCAGACGATGTTCTTTCGAATGATATCGATTATTCCGATATATTTAAAAAGGCTCAAAATTAGCTTCGACGAACGTTTGCGATGCAAAGTATTAAGAAGAGATGTAAACGAGTATAAACAATATTCGAGAGTAACATTAAGTTTTAAATATCTTCTACCTTGACTTTTTAATAAACTATGTCGAAGACTTTTGTTGAGTAAATTGAGCGTTAAATTCACACCGATTATTCTGATCTCGTTAGAATAATTCTTTGAGATTTTCTCTAAGAGAAATCAACGTCAATTAATGTATGTGATAATTAATTAGTCGAAGGAATATGTATAATCCTGATTGTTTCGGAAGAAAGGGCCTTGAGACAGGATTCGTTGACCTGCGCGTTTCGGCTCTTAAAAAGTAATTATTTAGCACCTTTTGGTATGGACCTAGTACCACTTAACACTCTGGTCCGAGAACGCGAGAGATATTTTCGTGCCAAGGCTCCTCATGTACGCGCGAATGAACTAGCCAAATCGAATCTCTACGATCGCGCGTAAACAAATGTATTTGCACGATTAATCGGCGGTGATCGAGATGTCTGTGCCGCCGCTTCGACGGCAGGGGATATCCGAACGATACAGTCATCTTTGGTAATGAACACAGTACTAGAGCGATTGCTACACGGATGGACTCGCTCTGCGAACCGATGAGGCTGATAAGACGCCACGTTCGACGGTGATTGCGAAGATTGGTTTACGATCGGTTTAGCGACAAGTTGATATGAAGCAGATCTCCTTACGAATAAATCACGATTATCTCGCGGTGCTTTGTAACAAGAAGAAGAATGTATTTTTCATTTATATCACGGGTGATCGCGACATAATTGTGATAACGTCGATTCGCGAAGTTTTACATAATTTGCATAAGCATTGGAATGGGACGTAAAAAAAGCGACGCGACGGAACAAGATGGGTCCTTCGACTTTCGCCGGTCGAAGAATTTTAATCGACCATCGTCGTTGGCCGCGACTCCTTACGGACCCTGGCGTCAATCCTGATAAGAGGCCAGGTGTGTAGTCCCTGGAAATAAATCTTTTTCTCGCGCTTTCTCTCTCTCTTTTTCCTCGCTTCGTCTCGAAACGTATCGCCATTCGGTGGATACCAAACGTTACGTGTTTGTCGACAAAAAGAAAACAGATATCCCCCGGTTCATCCTTGGCGCGTGCTCGCAGCTGCCGGCCGGTTCCTGCCGGATAGATAAAGGGCCCCCGGGGGACCACAATAAGCGCCTTGTGCCCGTCAGGTGAATTGTTCCGAACCTGCCCTTCCGCTCCCCGAGCCTTCTCTCGCAAATAGCGCGTGACGAGAACAGGTAAATCCGTCTTATCTCCCGGAAGAAACGATTCCTCCGTACGACCGGCTTTCCTACGATTCGGGAGTCTTTCCGAGGAACGTGGTAGCAACACTATCGAGCGAAAATGCAAATTACCGTTTCGGATGACTGAAACCTTCCATCTATGGTTAATTCTTACTTATGGATATATATTATCTCTGAATTTCGCGTTGTAAATATAATAGAAGGAACGAATTTTATTAATATTTCAAAGTACGTATGTTTTATGCGCAGTGTAAAGTGCATAATCGTTGTTTCGACAGTTTAATTAAAAGTTTTAGGAAAGATTCGAAACGGTGATTTGTCGATCCGCCGCCAAATATTACTCAAAAGTGATGATTTAATCGGAATACTCCGGAAAAGAAAGATTCTTCGAGATCGAATCGCGCCGACCATATCGAAATGTCGTGGACCCCTACGGAAGAAAATTTGAGTAGTAACCTCGTAGGCGACAGGCAGACCGACCCTGCGTTGCATCTGGCGAGGAAAAAGGGTGGCTGAGTCTCTCGCCTATCGTCGGCATTCACCGGTGAAAAAAGCTCGTGGCAGAGCCCATTGACCAGATGGGTTTTCTCTTTCTCTCTGCCTGTCGTTCCCTTTCTCTTTCTGTCAGTGACAAAACGTCATCGGTTAAGCTCGAGATACTTCAACGTGTGTGTCAAAACGTTCGAGTGCTCGGTTCCCTGTCGTGGGATTTAAATGCCGAGTTTGCGAATATACTTCGGTTATGCCGGTGTATTGTGATGGTACGGGAGCATCTTTAAATAACAATTGTTACTGACAACAATTTTTTTTTTCACACTTGACGCTGATAGATAATCGGCTACATTGCAAAGGCTACATTGAAAAGAGTCTTATTAAAAAGTTATTAAAGAGCAATTTTGATAGCTAAAAGATAAGATTTACACATGAACAAGAAGACGTCATGTTATCTCTCTTGAAAAGGGGAAAAAAAGTAAAACGACACATCTTTAAGAGTGAGGAATATGAATGTTGCATAAAAATCACTGATATGACGGAAATCCTCGAGATCTCTCTCGGACGCGCTATTACACCGGAAAACCTTATCAGCAGCAGTTTACGAGCCCAGTGGGAATATAAACATAGAGCATTAAGGACTATAATGCACCGAGTCGTGTCCGCTTCGATGGACGTGCGCGCCTTCGGGACTTAACGCGTCCAGAAACACTAACCAGACCTCCCATTTCGACTTCTCGAGAGAGACCGATGGAAACTGCGCTCGAGACTCTTCTGATGCCGAGTAGCGGGACCGGCGCATGTCCAAGTGCACGCGAGAGAAACGTGAATCAAGCTGAGACGACGACAGATTTTACGACTTCGTGAAAATTGCCCCACGGATTTATCGGGACACGTTCCCTTACAGAGTGACGCTTCGAGTTTCAAGTAGGGTTCGGCCTAATCGCAGCAGGTTCACATTATCTCGTTCACATATTACCTGACTCTGTATTCTTCGAGTCTCTCTCTCTCTCTCTCTCTCTCTCTCTATCAATTCTACGAATTGACTAAGTTTGGTGCAATTTTTCAGTCAACTTTCTTTCAACCCCGATAAATTTAATGAGATGCATTTCTTTTTTCCCCAACTATTTCGGTCAGTTTGGACGCGAAGAAATGTGTCGCTCGGAAAATCTTACGCGGTTGAGCATATGGTATGTTCCTGATACAAAAATCCAAAATTCCCGAAATTCTACCTCAGAAATCGTAGATTTGTCTTAGCAGAACATAACGATCGAGAAAGTGACACGACTTTACTCCTGCTACCTTTTCAGTTATTATATGTTCCTGATACAAAAATCCAAAATTCCCGAAGTTCTGCCTCAAAAATCGTAGATTTGTCTTAGGAGAACATAACGATGGAGAAAATGATACGACTTTACTCCTGCTACCTCTTCAGTTATTATATGTCCCTGATACAAAAGTTCAAAATTCCGGAAATTCTACCTCAGAAATCGCAGATTTGTCTTAGAACATAACGATCGAGAAAGTGACACGACTTTAATCCTGCTACGTCTTCAGTAGTGAGAGATCGTTCGACGAAAAATTCGAAAGGGCTTTCGATGTAATTAAGTAATGAGTTTTGATTACGCGACCGATTGCAGGCTCCTTTCTGACAACGATAAGAAACCCTTCATCGAGGAGGCCGATCGGCTGCGCGTGATCCACAAACGCGAGCATCCCGACTACAAGTACCAGCCCCGACGTCGGAAACAGAACGGACCTTCCGGTCGCGAGAGCTCGCCCTCGCGAAATCAGAGTAACGTGACGTTCAGCGTGTCCAGATCGTTGAAGCAGGAGGACATGAGTCCCAGGGGCGTTCAAGGGCCTAATTCACCGCAAAGCGGCGTGAGCTCTTCGCCACCCACGACACCCAGTCAGGGTCTTTCACCGCCGACCCCACCTACGACTCCGAGAGGACAACACTACGTCAATCAGGTATCACGTGTGTCCTTCGCGTTTAATAAAGCAACTAGAGAGGGAGAAATTTTTTATCGACTCGACGATAAATTCGATCGTTTACGTCCCTCTTAATCTTATATTGGCTAATTATCGCGACGTCGCGCGAGATGAAAATACTTGATGCGCAGAACAATCAGCTTCAGCAGAACAACACCGTATACTATCAGGAGTTGGTGAGCACGCCGTCGAGCGAGTCGCCGCATCAGCCGGCCGTCGATCTTCGATACATCGAGGTCGGAGACGGTCTGCCCGGCGAAGAAAACGGTCTCGGCACGTTGGGCGGGCTCGGTCTGAATCTCCCGGTGAATTTTCAGGAGTGCGAGCAGGTTGAGAGCAACGAACTCGACCAGTATCTACCACCCCAAACCGCACCGATACATCAGTATCCACCCGTGCAAGTCACCACCGCTTCGCAATGGTTACTCAACAGGTGAGACCATTTCATTTCGGAAGAGATGAGAGAAAAGAAGGGAATAACGCGAGACTGCTATGATAAAAAGAGTTCGTCCACGAATATTCTGCGTTTCACTCGCGATTTACGGGATGCCGGGGCACATCTCCGTTTACAGATACGAGGAAGAGATCGAGAGACCGATCAAGCGCCACTGTTCGGAACAAGCGGTCGCGGAGGTGTCCTGGGACGACAGGACACAGGAGATGGTGAGGTATCACGAACTACAGCCGCCTCTTCCGCCAGTCCAGTATATATCCGCCGCTCATAATGCGCATCATTCGACCACGCAGATGGCACATTCGCACGTGTCCGCACCCTACGCGCAGTATCATCGCTACGTACCTGGCATCGAGACGTGGCCGAATTATATGTAGACCGATGAGGTAAACAACGACGGCTCGTTATTTTATCGGACTTGTCGACGCATCTCTTAGATCCGAGGTCGAGAAATGAATGAATGCCAAATTCGCTAAAAATCCAAATCCAGCGTTATCAGCGCTGCGAATTTAGAGAGAGAGAGAGAGAGAGGAGAGTATCAATATATATATATATATATGACACTTTGTAAGCGTTACAGAGTCGTTTTTCTGGAAATTTGCGACCAAAGCTAGAATCTTATCGCTCCAATTCCGCGTAACGAGTATCATGACGATTACACGCGAACTCGTATGAATCGTTCTCAAAAGTAATTAAAAGAAGCCAAATAAGAAGGAGTCTGTCGCGTCTAATTCGCGCATTTTAAACAACGAAGAGTATGTAAAAGAGCATAATATAACATTTATATATTATTGTGAATATATATTCCGGAAATATGAACAAAATTCGTGACAAATGTCTTTCCTCGCCCGACTTGATCGAGGAAAGTGAAGGGTCGGTCGCACACTGGTCCGCACAAATCAACTACGAGAGACTCTCGAATCTTTAGTAGAGCCAATTTTGTTTACCGATTTATAAATACCGGTCTTTTTCTTCCGTACAAGCTATCAGTCGAATTATAAAGTTGAGCGAAATCTTCAAATTCTCTGCGCATTTTTCATCAACAAGTGCTAAATTGATATAAATGGTTTATCGTGGTATTTATCAAGACGTCACTCTTGAACGTTTAATCGCTTTTGAAATGAATGCGTTATGGAAATCGACCGGGAGCGAATTGGCCATTCTCCGGCTTGAGAGTCTCTACTATGTGGACGAGGCGCGGCCGCTGCTACTCACCATGACATCATTCCATGACAGCCGGCCATTCCAAAGCGCAGAATTTCAGGCCAAACAAACAGGCCGCTCGATATACACGCGGTGCCCCGACGCGTTCCGAATGTAATAATATATATATATATATATATATATGTACGTGCGAGACGCGCGCGAGACGTTTGAGACGCGCGAACGCTATAAACCGTCGATCGGTCGGTTCGCAGCGGGCACGCTCACGCACGTCTCGTTCAAATAAACCGCTGAAACACGATCGAGGGTGGCAACAAATGTGCCTGGCGATTTGCGAGTTCGAAGTATTTCGGGCGTTGTGTCGTTGAAATCTTGGCGACGATCGCGCCCCGGGAGAAAAAGATTGGATGAAATTGCCGTTTTCCGTTTACGAGAATTGATCGAATCGGGGACAATCGGTGTATCGAAGACCACAAATCAGCCTGACATCGAGCGTTCGGTAATGTACACGAGCTTACAGATAGATCCATATTAAAATACGTAGATCGCGTATATTATACATTATTAACACTTAATAGTTGTTATGCCAACAAGCAGAGAGAGAGAGAGAGAGAGAGCGAGCTGCGCTTTTGTACTTAGATATTTATTCACCACGTTACGAAGAATCGATAGATTAACGTTTCGACGTAGTCTTGCACGTTCAAAGGCGAGCATTAAGCTGTAATTTATAAGTGCGATATATGTTAATTTGTAGTAATAAAGCAACAAGAGACTATAATCGACGTATTTAACTCTCTCCACTCCCAACTTCCCGGATATTATAAATATTTCTTCTGCATTTATACGTGTAATTGTTTGTTCGTACGTTGAAAATTTGTCTGATATCTGTGCCATCACAGAAAACAGAAACGATTCGCGACAGAACTCCGAGATCAAAATTTTCTACGAGGGAAAGGGTTGATTTCCCGAAGCTAGCCAAGTTCCCAGGCAAAAAGGTCGATGTCGCGCTCTCTTATCGTTTTCTTAGGTGATATTTGCAACGACGTAGCTAAGCGAAATAGCACGCGGACTAGGTCACACGTAACAACGCGCCTCAAATATTTGTTTAGCCCTTTACTTCCCTCTTTTAACGACCCGAAAAGTGCGAATGGACCATTCTCTCTCTGGGTCGCCGTTGAGCAAACAAGGCTTATCGAAATCCGTTCAGCGTGGAACGTGGGAATGTCGCGACTTTTATGCCACTTATCCGTGCTCGAGAGATTAAAAGGAGAGGAGGCGTGCGTGTAAACGCCGCTGCTGGGCGCGCGCGTATATTTTTGACACGTTTGAGTCGGCGGATATTCGCTGCTGTACTTAGATTTCATTCTTTTTTTGTATTTCACGAGTTTGGGATTCATTTGTAAACTTCGTGTGCATTGTACGCATGTTCCTTTCCTATAATTAATATTTTCCACGTAAAATAAATGTTCTTCTTTGGCGGCAATACGCGCGACGGATAATTCCATGTTATTACATGTAGATTCACTTCGATTCAATGGTATAAAATTACCGAGTCAATTTTCGGCCGCGATAAATACAACACTCGAGTGATAAAAATAACTCGCAGTCGCGTCGTTCACGATGAGTTTCTGTTAGAGCCGGCTGACTTTTTTCCTCTTCGTCGTCAGAGAAACGGACCAAATTGACGAGAGTCAGTTCTCTTCCATCTCGTCGTACGATTTTTTCTCCGTATCGTTGTCAGTCAGCGTGATTTCGATAAAGCGGCACGAGTGACAAAATAATAATCCACGGAATAATCAAGCTACGAAAATTGACCCCGGCACGATAGGATTCCGTGAAAAGGACGATGTGAAGCGCCCGAGAAACAATCGTGACGCAAACGCAACAATACCGTCCATTGAAGCTGACCGGTGGGTGTCGGAAAGAGCCGCTATTTACGTTTTATCTATTTTAATTTCCTCGCTTTATTCGATTTATTGGGAGGCAAAATGAACGACTTCCGGGTGCTTCCTGGAGGTCTTGGAAGTATCCTCGTTAATTTTTCCCGGTTTAGATTGCGGCGATAGTCTTGAAAAAGAAAAAGAAAAGACACGAAAGTTGACAGAAATATGAAAATAATTTGACACGAAACGTACAAGCGGTCGATTCTTTGACGTATCGAAACTCTAAGAGCGATCTCATTTCATTCCTTTGGTACGCGAAAATGTCAAGATGAGCGTTTTTTTCCTAATTAAATATATCCAACAAAGTATTGTTAGTACGTGTGCTCCTCCCGAATAAAGGACATTCCCCTTCTGCGAGAGTACGACCTCGGGCAGAGTGCGTTGACATTTCGTACGATGAACAAATGTTTGAGCAGGCTCGATGGTATCGATAAAATTTTCGACAGTTCGGCCATTCAGCGCACCGGAGAATAAAGAGTTGTAAAGCTTTACAGCTGTTCAGAGATTGCGCGGCGGCTACATGTTATCGCCTTACTATCCATTCATCGAAATCTTTCCTCGTGGCACGCGAGGACTGTTGTGATTACAGCGAGGAAGCTTTCGGTCCCAACCAACTGCGAAACCTTTGATTTCGTGCCGATATTTCTCTCTAAGACTTGAGCGAGAGATTTATGAGAGAGAACCACGATTGTGTACATATGATAGATAAGAAAGAGAGGAGCGCGATTATAGCTCTAATTAGCGGGCCATTTAAAAGATCATTTCGGATTGCTGCACCGATTCGCCGAAATTGAATTCGCCCGTACGACGCGTCGTTTCTAGATCGCTGAAAACGCGACACCTCTTTCCTGGGCCCAGCCGGAAGCCAATCTAATCGGCCGTTCTTTCGGTACACACTAAGCGGGATCACCACGTGTGAAACTAGACGAGACCGCATACCCATAGAGGTGGACGCGGACGGTTAATAGCAAGTCAAATACGAGTAGCGGTTTATCGTGACGTTACCATGGTAATTACGCGATAGATATCGATAAACCGCGCACCTAGGTACATAATACAAGTTTACCCCGATAAGGACCAAAGGGGTGCGCGCACAGGAATTTTAATCTCGTGGAAAACGGACTTTCTAGATATGTGATACGTGTATATACGCGACTGAACGGAGCTTTCGTACGTATTAATACTTTCATGGGGTGTTTCGCGAATTTATTCATTGATTAATATATATCCATCCGGCACTCTCGTTTCGACGAAATTCTATAACTTTTTCGTCCCTTGGCGGCCGCCTTTTCTCCCCTCGGAGTGACGTCCGAGGCACGTCTTAATTGCCAGCGGCGAGTAAAGATAATTGGCATTTGGCAGCGAGTGATCCGCGATACGCGGCGGTAGCTTCTCGGAAAGAAGTTTGTCTGTTTGTACGTTTTATAGGTCTTGAATTTACCGCCGCATCGTCCAACGCTGATGGCAGATACGAGAAGACGCCGTCTGGAAACGACGGTCCTCCCTACGCGTCCCGTCTTCTTTTTTCTCCACTTTTCTGTACGGTTTTCTTTACGGTACTTACTTACCAACGTCGATGATGCATTAACGTAATTAATGTAATTGCGCGTTTCACTTGCGAGATAAGAGGATAAGTCCACCGAAAGAGCGCGCGCTTCAGCATCGCGGCTGGAAATTCGTATCCAAGTGAACACATTTGTGGCTTCAGAGTGAATCAATAGTATGTATCGAATTCCCTCCATTAGTCCCTCAAATTTAGCAGAATACATGCGGAATTAACGTAGAAGGAAAATTTTCCATTCGCGTGCCTTCTTATTTGCAAAATTTTCGATCTCTAACGATTCTCAATGTTTCCTCCAGTTGCGGTCAAGTCACTCGCTAGTCTTCTTTTCGAGTGTCTTGGAAAACTAGAGTTTCCCGTCGAAAGGATTACGTTGTGTGCGCTGCTCCGAAAGTTGTTCGGATAGAAAAACGATTAAAGCCGTGCGAGACGTCACCTAAGGTGGAGGATGAAAGAAAGGAACGAGAGGAGAAGCCAGGCCTTCTGCACTGTCTCAAGCGCTCTCCTCGTGAGTGACTCTCGACTGGTATGGCTGACAAGGAGCGAGTATCCACCGTGGTATGTATCGTGGTACTAAAGTATCACGCGCGTAGGTATTTGTGAATACTAGAGACGGTGCGATATCGCGCTGTGAATATTCGTGCTTATCATGCCAGTCTTTCTGACAGAAATCGCTCGAGTTAGAAGACATCGAAACTTACATACATATATATCGCGGTAAAATATTTCAATTCGCTCCCACTGTCGTTGCGTTTTCGTTAAAACACTCTTCCGATATAGGTTAAACATATTACTTCGTAAAATTTAATATGAAATTTTCAAATTCTACGTATTATTGCGTATTTGGGTTGAGCCTAACAATAGCGATTAGCAGTTGCCCCGCCATTTGAGTATATACCAGACATTCGTCGTTGATTTCATATGATAAATCAACATTACTGCCCAATAAAGATAACAATAATGATGTGCGAGATATGTACGGGAAACGGAATGGATAAACAAAAGTATCGAGAGTTCATAAGAAACTTTAACTCCGATCGAATCGCTATATTTATCATTTCTTCGTGTATTTCGTGCTAATGTACCTGCTGTCGTTTCCATTTAGAAATAAATACCTCAAATTTGGAGGTACCAGGCGATACATGCTTAAGAGTGTAAAGACGTCGCAATAACGGGCTGACATTTACACGCAAAAAATTCCTTCTCTCTTGATCCTTTTTTCTTGCCACAACAGGCGACTCGGGCGAACCGTAGAACCGTGACACGCAGCAGGTACGTCTCACTTCTCGGACTCGGTTTTAAGAAGCTTTTGAAATTCGATACCGACACGTGGCCCATTGATTCGTCTCGTGTTCGAGTCCTCATAATCGAATCCTATGAAACGTGTCGATCCGTCGGTCGATGAATTACGACTTTTGCTTCGATACCTGCGACTCTAATGGATGGTTCCAACGATCGGGCGATTAGATTTGTACGTTTCACTGCCGATGCGATAATACGTCTCTGAACTATTACAAAGTCTGCACAACAACCAATCAATACAAACAGCCAGAAATTATTGCATAATAGTATCAATCAATTGCAACAAAGAAGCAAAGTCGCAATTTCGAAAAATTTGTAGTTCAAGTTTACAAAACATTTACAAAAAGACGATTATATATACAACAAATAAGCAAACGTCTTCGGTTAATAAAATTTTTCATAATGATCAATATATATCGAACATTAGGACGGAGTAACGTGCGGTGTCATAAATAATCATTCTTCTTCAAAGACTTTCATCAAACTTAACGTTCGATGTCCTACAAGCCGTAATCGTCATTTAACGGCGATACCGATAAGAAATCTGACGTTTCACTCTTCTTTTTTTCTCGGAATTACGTAGACGCAAAAACATTCCTCTGCGGAGACGCAAACGAGCGAGCGAGACGAGGGAGTTTCTATCGGAAGTCGTGATGAAAAATTACCTCGATAACGGTCGAACACAATAAACCGATCTCCCCACTCTTACGTCGCCCAGTGCCGACTGAGACTAATTGCGGCTCCGATTACAATGTCCTCGGCTATTATTATAATTTATAACTCGATTGTTGCGCGACTGGTTATCGGCGATGTGACGTGCGCATGCCTTTTCAAGCCAACGAACGAAATTCCCGAAAGACGCATCGATCAAATTGATGATTAAATTAAATTACTATCCAAGCCTAATCACTTGTTTTGTACTGCTTCGACAGAAAAAGTCCTGTCAAAGATACAAATATATACAATTATTAAACAAAAATGTTATGAATAAAACATCCCAATCGCAAAGGGACAAAAATATGACTACTGCTAGCTTGGATAAGAATGATTGTGTGAGATTTCACTCGGATACTTTCAGCTTTTATACGAAACGCGCGCGTGACGTCTACTTTAGCACTACTGTGCGGTGATTGATTGCGAATTCTTTCTGGTCATCCTGATTGTTTCGTTTTGGCATTAAACATAGTTCGTAATTAGACCGTAATTGATATGTTCAACGCTAAATAATGACGTGAAAGCGAACTGTAACGAGGAAAATAGCGTTTGGATTGCGACATCCATCGGCGACATTAACGACGATTGCACGAGCCGTCGGTGATTGACCTCTTTGTGGGCATCACACGTTACACTACCGTGATAACGAAACCGATTCAACTAGGGTGGAAAAAACGCACGGGGGAGCTCGGTTTTGTCCGACGAATCGACCTAATTACGCAATCGTCTACATCATATATACGGTCCACCGTTGAACGGCTAAATGCGGCGTTATCGGTTTCGTGGGTATCGGAGGGATCGTCGAGATGGACATCAACGGAGCCGTTAAACGCGGTCGCATCAAAGGTTTTTATCGTTGTCCCTCGTACGGTGCTTCCCTCGCTTTCTCGATGGAGCAAAAAAAAAAAGCAAACGGAAATTATCACCGTCGCATTGTCTGCGAGCGTGATAGAGAGGTCTTTCGGGGTCATGTTGCAAGAGCACGATGCCGGGATGCAGCGT
>NW_014555184.1:1178603-1256944 GCF_001313825.1 Dinoponera quadriceps | reverse complement strand
CCCCCCCGATCTACTTATTTGCTGAAATATTTATACACGACCTGGACTTCTCTGTATGCGTATCCTGCGTCTCGCGACGAATCTGTGCGTACGAGTGATTTTGCATTACTTCAAATCACTCGCTATTTCATCACTTGTACGCGCAGAAGCAGAAAGATGTTGAATAATAAGTATCCTGTACAATAAGAAGTGCCATTCGTGGAAAAGTCAGAGTAAATGTTTGCGTGCGTCTCTTCCGCGTTCGTTCGCGAATTCCATATCTATGACTATGAGAATCGCCATAAATTTCTTCGGCTCGGCCACCCGCCTTGGATCCTCGCGAGGGAGTACGAAGGCGAGAGCGTAGCCTCGAGGCGGGACTTTTTGCTCGGTACACATGTGGCCGGTCAGCGGCGATTCGGGTCCGATAAAAGCTTGGGTCCGAGATGACGACGGTCGGGCGAGAGAGAGAGAGAGGATCGGCCGGACCTCACTGTCCGCCAACTTGAGCGAATCGCATGTGCGATGGTGCGCACATCCGCGAGCTTGGCGAGAGAGGGGCAGAGAGGGACGGTGCGTGCGTGTGCCGTGCATTATGCACGTGCACCGCTCACTGGTCAGCGATGGCTGACTGGTCGGCCGCGAGCAGCAAAAAGCGTACCAGTATGAGAATGAGCTCTCGATTACGCGCGACGCGATTCATTAAACCTTTGCAGACCTGCGTCGACTCGAGTCACATCTTCGTCGAAATCGTTATAAAGTCTCGCAGTAACCGATACATTATATCGCGTACGTGTGATTTACCACATGTAAAATGAGACGACGGATGAATATATTTTCCTCTCTTGAATGGTCCCCCTATTATCACTCTGAAGTATCTCGGAGCATTTTCCCGATACAAAGCGGGAAAAATGAGAGTTTAGGAAAGCACGGATTTTATTGACGCCTGCTCGCTCGCGCCACGGCTGTCAAGAGTGACGTTTCTCGGCCGCAACGACCATGCGTGCGAGCCACAAGTGGTTGCGGTCCCGCACGAGGATTTACGAGTTTTCGAGAAAATCGTGTTGCGCGCGGGACGTTTTTACGACGTCCCTCGAAATTCTCCGCGACGACGACGACGATGACAACGATGACGCGAACGCTCGTAAACGTCGTCGTGACAATATGAGATTTTCGATAGGACGACAAGAAGGGAAATTCGATTCGAAAGGTTTTTGGAAAGCGTCTCGAGTATGGCAAATCGAGGAATATTCCTCGTGGCTTTACGACGACGGATCGTGGCACGCTTCGGGTTGGTCGTAAAACGGCGAGGCCTTGTTTCGTCTAATAGCTCAAAACATCGTCGCCAGCCAACGAAAAAGTGCCACCACCTCGCCCACCTTCCTCCTTTCCTCTGCTCGCCCTTTCCCGCTTCACGCCGATAAATTTTCTCGCGTGCTTGTCAAAACGTTGGTAGGACTATAAATTTCGGCCGAACCGGAGCGGGTTATTAACGCGCGACCAACGTATTTCGCGGCCACCAACGAGTCTCCTCTGTGCCGCCGAACTCGCCGGGCGGAAACACAAGGGGCACGCCGTATATCATTCTGGTCTCCAATTTGCCAGGTGATTTTTACGAGACCGCTGTGGATAAACGATCATCAGATGACGCCACGTTGGTACTTTTATCCAAAGTATCGCATTATCAAACTGTTTTATTCGAACCTCCCTTGTGTCGCAGCGGACGATCCCCCCGCGACATGTTCCACATACATTCCACTCTCTCCAGGCTCTCCATCTCATGGGTAAAAAGGACAAATAAAATAATGAAACGTCGCTGCCACGGCGCTTGACGCTCTCTCTCTCTCTCTGTCGCGCGCGCGGCTCATCACGGGTGAATACAAAAGTTATCCACTAGACAGCCGTGAAAGAAGGGCGCGAGGGATGCTCGAGGGAGCGCGTTCGGAGAAGCCGAATTTGTCCGGCTCGAGGAGCCGGCGTAAGGACAGGTTCTTCAGCTTCGAGGACACTCCGGCGTTTCCTCGAGCTGTCACGCTACACGCCTGCTTGACGACGAGGGGGAAGGGTTCCCAAAGTGCCGGTGTGTATCCTCGAGCGCGGCCCTCCGATCTCTCCTCATCGTGTACGCGCCATCGTCGTACACGTCTAAGATTTCCCGTCCGGCTGCTTTCCGTCAAAAAGCTCCGGCTTTTTCTCGCGTTCGGTCCGTTTGACACTCGATAGCGCGCGCGCCCCAGGCCGCGCCGCCTGTATTAGACGGAATCCCCGCGTATTTTATATCCTCCCTACGCGCGCGCGTACAACACATACCGTGAAACATGTAGAACGAGACGCGTGGACACGTGGTCGCGCGCGAGTACGCGCCGGGCCTTGCGAGGCCTTTTCTCCTTCCTCTCTTCTTCTGCTTCTTCTCATGGCTTCGAGAAGTCGTTTCTTGCCGCCGTCCGTCCGTCAGATACGATCTTTCCCGTTTGATAAATCACTACCGGAAATTCTGACAAAAACACGCATCGCTCTTTCTCCGCCACTCTCTCTCTCTCTCTCTCTCTCACGTTCACGCTCCAGATATTTAACTGCACCCCTTTAAAACGTTCTTTTCCTCGCGAGGGAAAACCTTATTTTCACCCGTCCAAGTTTCCATTCGCGCGATCGAAACGAGCAGTTCAAACCGCGATTACGTATGATTACAATCTTTCTCATTTCTTTCATTTTTTGCCTCAATCGTACGATCTCTTTCCGTCTAATATCTCTTACTTTTATGTTTGAGAATGAATCTAAATTTAAGGGGGAACGCGCGACTCGGAGCGCGTGCTACACCGAGAAGGAGGAGACAGAGGCTCCTTTATGCGGCCTATTTATTTATCTGTCAACAATTACATCGAAACGCGGTCAACAAGAAACGGTGAAAAGAGTCCGACGATCGGTATTAATTATGTGGAAACGATCTCACCGGGAAGTTCGATCACCGTGAATTATCCTCGACTCCCCATCCGTCCTTTTCTTTTTCTTCTTCATATTTATCTATCAATAAGCTCTAAATATATAGATTCTGTTTGCTATTTTGCTATTCGCGAAACTTACTGTTCGTTGTTTTCCTCTTCATTCATCGGGGTTAACACCACGACTCGTTGACGTCCGAACAAAATCAGCTTTCACAATGATCTCAGAATCATATCTATCTGTCAAATCATTGTGAAAACCAGTTTCGTCTTAATTACCGGCGATGGCTGCGGTCTCATCGATAGCATCGCCTAATATCACGCTGTATTCTACAATTATTAGGTTCATTAATTGTAAAAGCACATATCCAATTATGATAAAAATGTCGAATTTGTGTAAAAACATGTATATTTGCCATAAACATATATATTTGAAAAAATACATTTCGGGCTCTTGGATTCTTCATCGTGGCCGATGAATCTGGAAACAAAAGTGAACAAATTAGTCTAGACGAATTTTTTTCAGAGGGGCAAGGAAACGAAGAAAAAAGAAGGGAGGGAGAAGAAAAAAAGGAGCTGCTCTCTCTTTCTCGGTCGGTCACTTGTGCGGGTTTTTAAAGCGACGAATGGCCGATGCGAGCAAGAGAGAGAGAGAGAGAGCGGGCTCCGAATTTCTGTGAAGGTCCTAAAATAACAGGGAGACGTGTGCCAGACGTCGAAATTCGTAATTTCGAGAATCGGTCACCCTTCGTGAACGCCGTTCTTCCCCGTGTCTCTTTATGACTCGGCCTTTTCTCGGGGAAGAAGGATAGAACGATGCATTTGTCACGAGAGAGAGAGAGAGGTGCATTCGAGCGGCTTGCTTCCTCATAAATAATTGTCAGATCCTTAACACTGCGACATGCGCTAATATAATAGATCGCGATATTAAAAATTGCGAAGATTAAAAAAAAGTAATGATATGAGACAGACTGTACTTGTTAATATTTACGAGGAAAAATCGATATTGACGCATTATCGGTAAGAAGGCATTGCTACTCTCTTTCAAAAGTACGATAATGTTTACTTTGAGAACACATCGCGGCGTTGAGATCGTCGCCGAACAGGTCAGACACCACACGGTCCGAACACGATGACCTCGAGGAATGCGGGGAACGATGATCGGTGATATTTAAACCCTCATCGATCCTTAATCGACAGATCTACTTGGGAGGTTTTCATCGTACCAGCGGGGAATGTTACAAAGCGATTCGAAAACCGACGTTCGACGCGGATGAATAAACGTCTCTTACATAAAACGCGCGTTATCGCGCGTCCGTTAATTGCGTCCGTTGAGTCCTTTCGAATGGCGACACCTGTGCTACGATATTGCGTGTAATTGTTCGTCGCTTGTCTTACGTTCGTAACGTGGCGTCTAACCAAGGAGAGTACCAATTCTCAATTTAAACGATTCCCATGCGCTATTCGATTCGTCATAGACTTTGACAGACAATTATCCGTGAATTACGCGGATTAAATGATTCGAGCGAAAGCTGCTGAAACCCCTGAGATAGCGAAT
Source organism: Dinoponera quadriceps (assembly GCF_001313825.1). Lineage (NCBI taxonomy): Eukaryota > Metazoa > Arthropoda > Insecta > Hymenoptera > Formicidae > Dinoponera > Dinoponera quadriceps. The sequence goes on along the minus strand of NW_014555184.1, from coordinate 1,252,468 downwards.
ACAAAGAGCGAGCGTGGATAAGCGCGGATTTTACGCTTTTCACACGACTCCGTCATGAGCGTCCGTCATAAGGGTCCATCGATATATATACGTTATTTTGCACGTGCGTTATCGGTCGGCCGATAACGGGGCGCGCCGGTTACACGGAGCCCTGATAGAGATACGACGCGACCTCGCGACCCGATGGCCATATTCCATGGAAGATCGAGAGAGGAGGAGAAGCAGCGCATGAGGATTCGGTCTTGATTTCCTTTCACCCAAGTATTATGCAGGATTAAATCACGCTTTTGCCCGCGGTTTTCACATTAATTTGATTTTCTTCTTTTTTCCTTTCTCACTAATATACGGAGAGGTATGATTTGAAATTGTGACGTAACGCTTTTACAACGATTTTCTTATCATTCCTGCCGTCTCGTGAAATTTCGGTATCTACTCACTGTTCCGTGTTTCAGGGATAGCATGCGGTCGCTGATTAAGAAGAGAAGAGGACGATATCGTAATGGCACGCACCGGTTCGTTTGCTGATTACGCGTCAAGCCCTTCCGAGAATCGGCGCGCCGCTTTTATCTAATTAACGCGGTCAGATCGACGTAGTTATCCGACGGCCGTCGTAAAACTTAACGAGAAGATCGCCGGAATATATCGTAATGCAAAGTCGCTGGATGGTCATTACGTTATCGCGAATCGTTGTCCGATAATCGCGTACGCAAAGGATCGTTCCGGATAATTCTTCCGTGAATACCGTCGATACCGCGATTTAAATTACTCGATCGAGTAAATCTTTGCGCTCGCGATAAAACCTGCCTTTTCGCATCCTTTTCATCTCGAATGAAATAGCGTCCTCGATGTACAATAATGATTGTATCGCAAATCAAATGTCACCATCGGAAGATGGATTTCTTGAGATGTCAGAGATGTTTGTGTACAGCGGTAAACTCTTTCACCGAGAACAATAAGAAATATGGAATGAATAATAAATGCATTAACGATTAATTAATATAACAGACTAAAATTGATCTCTCAGAGTTGTTTGGGAATAAAAAAAAAAAATTATATACACAGAAGTTGCACCAACTGTTGGTAACTGATGTTCAGTGGACGTTAACATTATCCGAAGGCCCCCAATGTACCGACGGTGGAGCGAGTTACCAACCGTACGTAACACGAGACCTACATGTCCATCCACCGCGCGACAGTTCTCTGCATTATCCATGGAGAAACTAGACTATTATATCTTATTGCGGAACTCTCGCGCGGGACAAAGAAGTTATTACGCAAAAAGCTCGTGAGCGCGTTCGTAACGTGAGAAAAAAAAAGATTTCGCACTCTTTCGAAATTCCATCTCGATATATTCACGAGGCGATACATCAAGCGTACTCGAGCGTTTGGAAAAAAATTGCTTTACCAGATAATCTCTTAGCGCAAATATCTATTATTTAAAAACTGCACCTCTTCTTTTCCTCGCGAAAGTAAACCGGCGAAGTTAGTAGTTGGCGAGATTCTCCCCGAGGGAGTGACCTTTATCGAACGCGACAATGATTAACATAAGATTCCATGTCCACGTCATCGAGAGAACTGAGCTCACGAAAATTTATACCGGTTTCGATCGCGGCGGCGCTGCGTCGCGAAAGGGCGTAGTAAGCGGAAGAGGCGTAAAGTCATTCAGTCCAGCGGCGAGCCATTGATAGAGGCGACGAAGCGAGGTCAGCTATTTGTACGCGTGACAGACCCCTCCGGAGAATCTCGCGCACGCATGCACGCACGCACGTACGCACTCGGGCGTGTACGTGCGTGACACATCGCGTTGCGTGCGCGGATCGATATGGTGGTCGAAAAAAGGAGAGGAAAGAAAAAGATATCGGGACCTCGTTAGAGATCCGTTCGTGTTATTACGCGTCTTCTGCTACACGATAGATCGTTTACACAGCTGCCGCCGATATCTGGGTTAGAGATTCGTAGACTTTTTCTAGATTGCGCATAGTACTTTATGAAATTTTCGCTTGGATAACACCACAAGCGGTGAAGCGACGTTGTTAGATACCATCCCCAGACTCGTGTTTTTGACGAATTTACCATCGACATTATATATTTGCTCGCGAGAAACGTCGGAATTAATTCGAAAAGACCAGCGGCCGAAGCGGAGGTCGATATTTGAGCGTTCCGGTCTCGCGAATGACACGTCCCGATTTGCATACAATGGAAGCGCCGGGTATCCAATACGGCTCGGAGAACATCTCGCGCGGCGAGCATGCGCGGGTAACGAGCGATTAAAGAAACATTAACGCGTTACAAAACCGCATTGAAAAAAAGCAGCGGCGCGTTGATGTCATCGCCGAGTCACGATCGTGAATGCCGATTAAACGCGCGTATCGCGAATGACCACCGCGGAAGGAAGAGGATGAGAGACGTGGAAGGAAGAGCAGATGGTTTCTATACGATCACCCTGGCAAGGCTACTTCTGGATCGAGCCGCTGAATAATCGGGTTGAATTTCTCTCTCTCCCCCGATTTTCTCGGACGTGTGAAAAACACGTCGAATGAAAAATACATTCTATGCGTCGGATATGCAAAAAACTGGAAGGATGTCGGCAAACTGTCAAAGGGCGATCGAGCAACATGGCGATAAATAACGATACGGAAGTATCTCTCCTTTTCATAATTCATTCAATTATTGAGGAATGGTGTGAGCCTCCTCCTCGATTGACGTAATTCGCTCAAAACTAACTGACGATCGATAGAGACGCGGTGCGAGAGAGAAGACAACGCGCGCCCTAAAATTATCCGCCGTACGAAACTCGGTTAATCTGCGAGTAATTAATCTTCCGTTGCGATCACGTCGCTCGAGCTGTTTTCACTCGGCGAGCGCGTTCTTTATTTGATTTTCGACAAACGATACATAGTAACTGACAGCCTTTCAAACGACTCTTACGACACAATGAATTCGACGTTTGGTCCCGATACGTACGGAGCTTCGTTACGCACTGTCACGTTGCGACACGTGGAGAGAGGCTGCCGAACTTTCCGCGTTGCTCCGCTATACTTTGCCTCGCTACGATCTAGCCCGACGCGATTCACCTGTTCATCTCCCTTCTTGTCTTTTACTATCCACGATTTAATTTGATGTAACCTTGGTGAGGGCACATCTATTGTGAAATTTCGCGATTTTCCTACACTCGTTCCCGCGAGGAGACAATGTGTTGCTTATCGAGCAGTCAGGACGTCATCTCTCTATTCTCGGAGCGGCTAATTGTTCTAATTAAGAGGATCGCAGGCTCCGGAATAACTCGACGAGTTTATATTTGTCCGGCGATCCGCTCCCACGTCGATTCGTCGCTATTTTTCCGCGACGTGCTCTCTCCGTCTTTGCGGATTAAATCTCGTTTAGCCTTTGCAGCGACGTATGCATACGATAATATGTGATCCAAAGCGAGATGTCACGAATAATCTTTGGATTAAAATTCCAGCTAGAATATCGCTCGCTTATCCGAGTAGGATCTTGTTCTTCTCATCTCCGAGGGGCTCTGAGGCAGGCCTTTCGTAGGAATTACCGATCTTCTCACAATTTCGGACCATTAATCAAGGTTACGATGACGGAAATCATTCCTTCAGCGTAGCAAAGATATAACGTCTTTTACAATTCTTGACGTGTTCAGGTATATGGAAAGAGAAATCGTTCCTGAAGACATCAATCGAATTTATTTAACAACTTATTCGCCGCCCCTTTCGACACAAGTAGTTTCAGCTCGTGAAAATAACGCGACTTTATATCGTAATCGTTCGAAACTCATTTGCTGCAGCTTTCGACAGAACTTTGGAGCTTTCTTTTCTTCGTGTATTTGCAAGGGTCTGCCAACCATCTATCGGCCGATTCTCCGACAATCGCGGAAAACTACTCACTCGCGTAAGTCCCCCGATAAAATGAAGATGACTCGCGGACGGACGAATTTGCGAAGCGAGGGAGCTCGATTGACATTGAGCAGGCGAAGAAGGAAGAGAGAAAGAAGAAGAAAGAGGAGGAAATGAGGGAGGCAGCCGATCAAAGAGGACTCTCTCTCTCTCTCTTTCTCTGTGGAAAGAGAGAAGAGCAGAGAAGAAGGACGACGAGATGGAGGAAGGGAAGGAGGACGACCACCTATACAAGGATCTACACGGCCAGTGGGAATGGAATGCAGGTACGAGTCCAGTCCTCGGCTCGCCTCCTCCCTTCCTTCCCTTCTTCTCTTCTACCACCTCTCATCCACCACCAACCGCGACGTTGCTCACCACCGTGTTCTACCTCTCGTCTACCGGCTTCGCCACCTACTACTACACCACCATGCGTTGAACTACTACTACGCGGCTACTATTACCACCACCGCTCCTGTCGAATGAACCAACCCATGCACGATCTTGTTACCATTCGTTCTCTTCGTTTTACTATCGACGCTTCCGATTAACCCTCAATTACTACGGTTCAATTTGTATAACGCAACTACTATGATATACAAATAGATAGATTCCAAGGTAAAAACCGCCCTGTCTTCTTTTAAGAAAGGTCGCGCATATATAGGATGGGAAAGTAAATGGTTATTACTTCGCAACGAACTAGGCCGAAGAAAATGAATAAAACGCGCAAATTTTGACTATTCAACTGTCGCTTTATGTATCGAATATGTTCGAAGCTCTTTTACATCCATATTTACTACGAAATAGACGATATATAGTTTATGCTGTATTCGATGATCAACACTTTTTCTTCGATGCGTCCATCCTGACACTCGCAAACCGGTCTGTACGACGGTTCAAATGAAATTGACGGGTCTCAGGTAGCGGACCCTAGTCAGTTAAATAGCTGCCGAAACCGAGGAGGGGATACGTAACCGTTTACTTTCATTCCTATTGGTCACCTCCTGTATAATCGACACGCGACAAAGGCGAGAGATGTTGATTCGTCGGTATATAAAGGTAGCGCAATGTCATAAGTGAGCGATAAGGACGGTCGGTAGGGCCCGCGAGCGGAATGCGCTCGACGTGCGGCCCTGCCGTGGGAGAGGCGGCTGCCGAGAGAAGCGTCCGCGCTACTCGTCGCGCTTTTTCGGACATTTAAACGTTCGCGGCTTTGAACGCCTAGTGCATTCCTATGCGCTTTCATTCGCCTGATTTCGCTATTTCTGCGCAAGACGAATAGCGAGAAAAGTTCTGTCACCTTTTTCGAAACTAACCGTATGGCAGTTTTTATATTATTCGCGTGTCAACGCTGCACTCGAGACGATCGCGAATCAACGCTACGATGTTAACGATTTGGCGGATTTGATTCGCGAGGATTTAATGTATGTCACGCGGAGTTAGTCATGCTAGGATGTCAATAAATGAGGACGCTACCAAAGTCGCATACAGTCGACGAACGTTTTTAAGCGTTGAGGACTTTCGCGCACAAAATAACGCACTAACGTAATTATCGCGATATTTTATTTGGAAAAGAATTTTAGTCTAAACGAGAACCTCCCCGGGTGTGTCGCTATTTATATCGTTGAGCGTGAAACAAATTCTCAGTTTTGAGGTACGGGATGATTTTGTTGTCTCTCGTGGATAATCTTAGCGGCCGAAAGCATTGAAAAGCATTTTCGTGACGTTTCGTAACGGTAAAAGAGCGCCGCGGTTCCGCTAATCTGAGATGTGTCACGCGGTATTTTGGCGAATAATAACCTTTTGGCAACTACCCGCAGATATTTTTCGGGGGCAAACAAAAATTTCTGCGAGACAAAGTAACGTTTCGTCACTGCGTGACGGCCACAAAGTTGGATGAGCAACATATACACTCGGAAAATGAAATCTATCTGTCATGCACGTTTACACCCATCCAGCCTCTTATCAGCGTCGGAGACCGATGGGGCAATAGTTATCGAACGCGTGTACCTTATTGCCTCGTAAGATCGAATTATTCGTCCGGCGGGAACGTCGACCAATGTCTAGAAATCGAACGACGGAGAATTCCGAGAGACGCACACTATCGCGATGTCTACCATTATAATTTATCGATAATCCGCATGAATAATGGAGAGACCGCTCATCTTCGTACACCGATATCGATACTACACTGTCAGTCTATGCAGCTTTTAAACGACGGTCGCTCCATAATGGATTAGATTCGGCTCGCGTGCTTTGCGTTTCTGTCGCGAATACAATACGTTATCGCGACCGTCGCGCTTTTTTCACAATTATCTACGTCGAGAGTAAACGTTAGATTGAATTAATCGGATCGAATCACCGGATTCCCCATGACGAAGATATCGCTCTTTTCCAAAGATACGTCGTGTCATTCCTTCGATCGTCCTCCAACCAACATATTATTTTTCTCCGCGATTACTCACATTCAGTGGCGAAATTTTTCCGAGCGAAAAAAAGAAATTGCTCATCTCAGATATGACGGAATTTTCGCGTTCGACTTCTCACTCGGCGCAGCACCCCGATCGTTGCCATTCGCGATCGTTAGCACGGGTCACTGCATTCGGGTCGAAGGAAGTCGAATCGAAGTAACCGTAGGGGTTCTCAACCTTTTACTCGATGTAATGTACGCGCGGTGTGTGTAAAACAGAGCTGTAGGCGTATGTGCATCAGCCGTGCGTGCGTGGTATATACGCCGTCCCGGCGTGGGACCAAAGCGACTGAAAAAGTCGCACGGCGCGCAGCGGCTCTCAGACGACGACGCGGCTTGAAATTTCATTCAAAGCGATAAACGAGAAAAGATACGACTGCCGACAGGTTAAGATATTCGTGGAAAATGAACGTATTGGCTCGAAAAGAAACCCGTGCACATCGCGCAAATACAATGCAACGGACTCGCAAAATCCGCTTTATAATGAGAGCAGCTGGTGCCGAGGCTGGCCGAAGGAAAAAAAAGGCGCACCGACGGAAAGGAAGGAAGGAAAGAGGAGCGTAGAAGAGAAGGAAGCGACACTACGGCCAAACGGGGACGACTCTCCTTTTTTTTTTTCGGGGGTTTTCCGCTCTCGTTCCTCCTCGATAGGGGGCCGCGAGTCCCGAAAAAAGGGGGACGCGGGCACGTGTCGGGACATCTGCCACTGAAAAGGACCCACTGTTACGTCCCCATTATATCGTTTACCTTAGCAGCGAGCAACCTCTCTTTCTCGCCCTTCTTCTTCCTCCCTCCCCGTCGCCTCCTTGTGTCTAGGAACAAGCAGCTGCCCTTTTCGTACAAAGCGGATCTACTACGCACCTGCCCTTCGAGGAGGATGACTGTTAACCGGTCTCGATCATCGTGACGTATTACCGGCTGACCGGGGCAAAAAAAAAAAAAAAGAAACAGAGATGATGCAACCGAGAGACATTCAACATAATGAAATCTTTTCGCGATCGGAGCGACGCTCTCGTAGGTGACAGAATGTAACGAGCATCGCGGCGCTTCTATTCCGGGACGCCGGACGTCGACCCGCAGACGGCTCCCAGACTACGACGCGCTAATAAGCAGAATCTAGCGAGAGAGCAGAAGAAGAAAGAGGGAGAATTTCGTCCGAAAAATATGTGTGTGCGTGTCGCTCGTGAGATTATATTATCGGTAGCAATTTATCAGCGTATATATGGTTAACGGGTATTATTCCGGGATGTTGTATATTTATAACAGAGAGCGAACGAAGAGGACTCACCGTCTCGTTCGTGAAGCCGCGTTGGGACACGCACCGCGCGCACCGTCTGAAAGCAAACGCGAGAGCAACAATTAGAACGTGCAAATTATCGCGATCGGTGAACGATAATTTCGCGCCGCGCTACAGTATTCGACGGCGGCTCAGTACCGTATCGAGCGCAGGAGCTGAAAAGGGGCGGCACTGTCGTCATTAGGATTCTAACCGAGCTCGTCCGCTTTCGCAAATGAACGACCCCTCGGCAACGGTCCGCGCATGTATACATACGCACGCACGAACGGAATACCTTGTAGGTACGAAAGGAAGCGAACTTCCTTCCTACGTCCGATGTGTCACGCGCGCGCCACCGTTTATATAATCCATCCTGTGACGTCACGCTGTTTAATCCATTCATTACTGCTCTCCGTCGTTCTTTCTCGACACAAACAGGCGATCGACATTTTTTCGCAGAAAAGCACGCAATGTAACGATCGAACGGAAAGAGTTTCGTTTAATACTATTTTCAGTGCCGCTGTCGAAGGATGCAACGGAATAATGTATTCCGTGTCGTAGCATCACAACCTTCACTTACGAGCATTACTATGCGTTGCGCAGTCGTTCCTTCATACGACATTATCGTGCGAGTCTCCTTCGAAATCAAACGTAGACGAGAGAAAGAAGACCTAACCCGACGCGAGTATCAATCGACGATCAATCGAGAATACGTCGCGAAATATTGGCGCGGGTGTGTACGAAGCTTGCGGCGACACAACGTGTGTGGCGGTAGTGAGTGGGCGGACACGCACGATAGAATGTACTCCGCGCGACCCGCGTAACGGAATTTCACCTTAGAGACGACGAGTGCGCTGAAAAGATAATTGATCTCGGGAATTTAACCGGACGGAGAGAGAAAGCTGTTCATCGGTGAATTGATTTCATTGGTTTTACAGCCGAATAACCAAGTATCGAGACGCCCGTTAGTCGCCGCGCTATTCGTGCGCTTTTTCTTCGATCGCCAAGATTCCTTTGCCAGATGACGCGAAGAGATAAAGCGTAATGATTACTCTTTCCGACACAAACCTGGCATTATTAGCGTTCGCAACTATCCGATACGTTGCGTCAAACGAATGTAACCCCGCGTGACCTTCGAAAACGAATTGTTGGGTCGAGCGACATCCGGTCCGGCGCACGTGAATGAAGCTCGGCTGGTGCGCGCGAATGGAGAACACGCGCTCGGTGCATGCGTTTAAAGAGACTCGACATACAAGCGAGCGATAAGCGCCGACGTTAACGCGATAACGCGCGGCTGAAAAACTGTTGACCGCGGGAGGGAGAAAGAGAATGGACATCAAGATCGTATTGTGCTATCTTACGGTCGTGCAAAAAGCGCGAAGAAAGATCCTCCGCCTCGGAATATGTAATTATATCAGAGGTGAATTGCTCGCGCGGCAAAACTGCGTTTGATCAGGCGTTATCCGCGACTTATCGCAGAAACGGCGAATTGATCGCGGTGAAATAACGACTTTGAAAAGATTATGCAGTCCCGACAACTTGGAGAGCGTACTATATGGCATGTGACGCAATTATATAGCACCGACGGTATAATTATAGCGAAGCGGACAACAGATTTGCGGCTTTGCGCGTATGACGTAATAGCGGGGAGGTCGATAAGAATTCTGACGCCTCCATTCAGTCGGGAAACGAGAGAAGGATGAGACCGCCGGGTTGGGAGAGGAGAGGACACTGATACGACGAAGCGAGAGATTACGAAATCGCGAACAAGTCGTTCGAAAAATCTCTTTTTCTCTCTCTCTCTCTCTGTGGTTTTTCTTTTCTTTCCCTCTCGCCCGCGATATTGGCGGTTTTAATTTTGCAATAAATGCGCGCGTTTCTTGCGCGAGTGTAATACGGAAGTACCCGCTCGTTCCGAGATATTCCACTCGCGAACCTGTCTCTTGCGTTACATTCAAATAATTACTCCACCGAAGCTTCCAAGTCTCTATATACACTTGTTCGTTTCTCAAACCGTAACCGTATGTTACACTACTGTCGATCTAAAGATTTTTTCGGCCATCTTTGTTCCACGGTAGGCCGCGTTTACATCCTAATTACATTTCGCGTCACCGAACAATGTTACTTCTCGATGATTACACATATTTACGTAACGTGCGTGGCTGGCGCAGGTGGCGCTATGACGCAAACGTTTTATCAGTTATTCGGTTATACGCCTTGCTCGATAATGGCGGTATTAATGATGAGCTGGCCGAGTATATTATACGTCGGATATCATTTTTAAACGTTGCGCTCAAAATTGTCATTCTTGACGTTGATCAGAACATTCGCAAATAAAAGTATCGCAACAATTTACAGCTCTTTAACACTGATTATTCGATGTATTCTCGAAATAATAGCCCTCCAACACGAAACTAAAGTATTCGTCATCGGTGAAAAATCTCGTGTGTGACATTCGGTTGTTGAGCTTGGTGGACTTAGAGAGAGAGAGAGAGAGAAAGAGGTTGGGAGAAGTCGATGGGCGACGCAGCGAAATTAATTCCCGACTCGGATGCAGGCAGCCCTTTAAAACTGTCTCGATCTCATCCGGCCGACCCCCTTCGGTTCCTCGAATATCGTCGTAGAGGCCACGGACAATGCGAGTCACGTATCGCGACAGAAAGGAAACTTTCTTCTCGGCGCAGGAAACAGGTTCGCGGAGCACTCGGCGAGTTTTGCAACGATCTATAAGGAACGTGAAAAATATCTCTTTACTTCTCATAGATAGTTCGTTACACACTCAAAGTGTTAACCCGATTACGATACTCGCCGATTATTCCGTGCCTATGGCAATGAAGAGAAGTCTTTTACCTCGGACGAAACGATCAGCAAAAATCGCGAACATATTCGGGCTAACGCGATTTCACATTTGCATTCAATGCATATCGACGGTATTAACAAGAGAAAACGAGGAAAACGCAATACAGTTTCCGGTGTTTCACTTCGAGGCCAACGAATCTCACGTTTGGGATGCAGTCGGAGAAGAGTGGCGACCGGAAAGCGGAGCGTGTGTGAATGTGTGCGGAGGATCCGTAGAGTGCGCGACCCAATTGCACACCATATTGACGGAAACGTACATACATATATTTGTAACATTTTGTCCGCAAAGTGAAGCCGGATATTGGCGATTAAAAATCTAGAGATAGTCATCTCAATTTATTTTACGTTTTATTTTACGGCGAAATGTTACTCGAGAAAGGTATCTCTAGCAAAAGAAGGTGACTAATCTCACTCAATCTTAAACTGCCAATTTCCGGTCTCACTCACCGCTAAAGCGCAAACACGCGTGTCGTTGTGGCATGTCTATCGCGCGATAGAGCGAAGGGTCGTTCGCCTGGTATACTACGCGAGGAAAGGTTCGATAAATAATCCAATATTATCTCGCAATAAATTGCAACTTTTACACGGACCGCGTGTGTAATCTGACCGCAGATTGAGCCGTTTCACTTTATTAACGAAATAGCGTATTACTTTGTATTATGAATTTTTTTCATTCATCGCACGTTAGGAGAGAATGCGCAAACATTTTTGACAAGAAGCTCCCGTAATTATATGCGTGGTTAACCGACAATCCGTAGCGATCGCCAATATATGTCGGTTCATACACGCGACTTTAACACGCCTCCCAATCGTGTTTCGCGGTCGGCTAATAATCGTCCTCTTGATATATCTTGTAAGAAAATCGGCGGAAGTGAACGTCGACAACGCGCTCATTTCGTTTCTCCGAATGACTATTCCACCATTTTCTATCCGCTTGTTATAGCCCGAAAAGTGATATCGGTGATAATTCCAGGTCGCTTAGTTTACAAGGCGATTTCACGATGGTGTAAGAAAGATCTCGAACGATGGCTATTGTGGCGTTAAAGTGTGGGAAAAAGCGAAGAGTCTGCGGTTCATTCATGGTGAGTATCTGAATGGAGATACAGGGAGAGAGGAGAGGTGAGAAAGATCTATGCACAAGACTGTGATACACACGCACGCACACTCGCGTGCCGCTATGTGTAGCAGCATAAATAAATACGACGTGCCGCGAATTACGGAGAACCGATCTCTCGAGCGTGTCGAAGCGACTTGCTGTTTAATTGACACTACACACTGTGAAAATGTCAAGCACAACGAGAGAAAACTACGAGAGAAACTACCCTTTTCGCTTGTAAAAGAAGGAGACAAACGGAATGGATTCACCTGACGACGGTGTGTCGGAGGCCTTAACGCGGCTCATTATATAACGGCGCGTATGTAAAATACCCACACACACCGCCGGGAGATGCAGGACGTCTGTAAAAACCCACTGTGATGGCGCATTGTGAAGCGAGCCGGCTATAAAAAGCGCCGCTAAGCCGCTCGTAAAACCCGGCAAAAACTCGCCAAATAAAGTACGGCGGTCGAGGCGGCGGCGATGAAGAGGTGGAGAGAGGATATACACGCGGTCGACTACCACCTTCTTCGCCACCTCTCATCTCGTCGTCGATCACGACAGCGGCACGATCGAAGGAAGCTTGACCTCCATTATTTCCCCGCATTCCACGAAACATTGACCCGTCGCGTCCCCACCACCGGCGTTCAGGATCCCGAAACTATTCTCATTCAAGGCAACCCTTTCCCAACTTGGAGTCCACTACAATGGACGAGTCTCTTTTTACAAGCTGAGCGGGACGCAATTATCCGCGGAGATTGAATCATTCGAGCCTTTGCACGCGATTCCTCAACGAGACAAATTTATTCGTCATATTTATCGCGCAACAGCCGAGCGATATCGATTTCTTTCAAGCGACACGCACGGAGAGTTAATTTACCGATTTTTGCGACAAGCATCGCGGGAATTTTCTTTCATCGTCGTCGCTCCTAATTAATCCCCACGCGGGGAAAATCGCGAAATTAACGTGCGAACTTGGACGGCAAATCGAAGGAATCATGCGAATTTCCGGCGCGTTTGAGCACCGCTGCGTGTGCCCCGAAGGAGTTCCCACGCTGCCTCGCCGTCACACACAGCTATATCGTGTGGCTAGATACGTGTCTCGATGATTCGTTGGTGCCGGTCCACGAGCCCTAGGACTTTGTTGATTGGTCGATCCGATTAGAAAGAGAGAACAAACTCTCTATCTTTTACACAACTTTGAAAATTCACTTCCGCGAACGACGCGACCCAGAGATTCGCGGATTAAAAAATTCAACCGGTTAATTAACGGTCGTTCATCTTTTAATTGTTTGTCAAAGGATGCGCCGATTGTCTTTCTAATTGAATTTGATTTCAGGATGTTAATCTCTCTCTCTCTCTCTCTCTGAGATTAACGTTCTTCTTCCGCAGAGATTCCACGGTCGTCGCATAAAATAATAAAGATACAAAAGACTGAATCTTTCTATTCGCAAAATGCTGGGAGATCGTGACGGTTACCAACAAAGACGATTTTCAAGCGACGTGGGAACCGCGTTCTTCTCGGTTATCTTAACAGCAGTGATACCATATTGTTACGACCGCCGTCGTGTTCCGGAAAGTAATAATCGTCCGAGAAATTTTCCGCAGTAACAACGTCGCGGTAACCGTAATCTCAACTAACAATAAGCGGCAAGAATTATCATTCCTATTACACACCTCTACAGCCCCTTTTATTGTATATACGCGTGTGTAATTTTATCCTCGCTATACCTCTCACAGAGTGGCGGGATTTCTACGAGGCGCGTTTCACGGAGATAAGCGAGGTATGTTGAAAAAAGATATTAAAATATTATTTTGCTTATTTTACCTTCTCTTTCGTTTTGACGCGTCATCTATCCGCGTTTTTAGACGCGGAACCCCGCATTCGTTAAATCTACCAGCGCGAATCGCGCCCGCATGACTTCTCCCTTCGGCTCGTTACACCTACGAGCGATAAAATCGCGGCTTGTTTCGCATCTGCCCCTACCTCTTATCGGTCGCACGAAAAATAGAATGTAAAATAAAATAAACCCATTGTAGGTATATATGGAGAAAAAGGAGCACCCAAACCTGATTGAGCGGTCAATTGCGTAATTCTGTTATCGATCGCGAGAGGAAGTTACGTATATTTGTCCTCAATGAATTATCCGTTGGGAAACCGGACATTATGTACCCGATGTCGAGTTTTCCCGAAACGTCCTTTTCTCGCGTGAATTGAATACCTCAAATAGAAACCTTCCGGCCGTAGCGTCAGGAAGTAAGAGATATATTCCGGCGTGTATTTCGCGCTTTTCTATGAGCACATATGAGCGCATTGTTCGAAAGAAAGAATAACGGTGAAACGAGACCGGTGGAATGATAAAAAAAGAAGGAATAGTGAGTCATTTCGGCGAAGCACACCCAGAGAACGTCAGAGAGAACGAGGAGGGATCGTGGGAGGGGCACAGGGAAATATTTGTGCGTACGTGCGTGCGAGCGGCGATCGAACGAGCAGGACGGGCGGCCAAGTTGAACGAACTCACGCGCGCGCGGACCTCGCTAATTTTTTAAAGACCCACCAGCGACCAGTATTTCTACTATCAGAGAGGCCCACCGGCGCGATGGTGGTTCTGCTGCGTAATAGCGCCGGGTTTTCGCGGCCAATTGGACGGAGTAAAATCGCGAGATCAACGTTCTCACGCTGTCCTGGCGAAAATGCTGCGGGATATATTAGAGATTTTTCTCTCTGCCGGAATTCAACTCGCCGGGTGAAAATCGGGTCAACGACGATGTTCTCTGCCGGATTGCGTATCTTTCGATACGACGTTTGAGAAAGTAATATCTCATGGGTACACGTTATTTCGGAACCGAAGTTATTTCTCGCGACACCGAGATAAAAATAAATTACGATAAAAAGCGCTTGTTCGATCGTCCGTCACCTATCTCGCAAAACCTTTATTACGTACAAGCCAATCTCGATAAAGCGCCGCGCAAAAGCGTGGTAATAAAATATTTGTATACCGAGTGCGTGATGATACGAGTGTTTGAATAGCAATTAATAGTCGTTTAAGTCCAAGCGAGCGAGGAGTATTCGTTAACGCACGTGAAATTGTCAACAACTTACCCTCATCTGGAAGACCTTATATTTCACATCAATTCCGATTGAACGCATAGTTAATTGACGTTCACACGTTTTGCCTCGCATTGTAATCCGAAGATCCGCGGCATAGATCAATACGCGGCCGTGATCAGGGAATTAATTGCGAGAGACATTTGGCACGGCAAATTAACGCATCGCTCGTTTTCCTACGGCGATTTGTAATTTCGACACCAAGGCCGTGTCGCGAAGAAATCTGCGCGGTATTACAGCGACGGGAGTTCGATTTGCGCCGTAACTGCGCCGCCAATGTGATCACACCAATGATCGTGATTTTCATCCGGAACGTATGGTCGCCGTGATTTTCCAAGGAGATGCACGTGCCCGGCGTGAGAGAGAAAGAGCGTGACGTATATGTCTGGGAACAGCTGACCGCATTCCACGATAATTGTTTTGCATAATTGCGGTGGAAGCGTGCGGTGGAAAAAGAGGAGGGGAGAAAATTCGAAAGGCTCTACTATCGATGACGAGAGGAAAGGCGAGGTAGGGACCCGGTGAACCGACGACGGCCCTGGTCCGATAGTTCCGCGTGTTGGGTTTTAAAGTTTAAAGATCCAACCGCGGCGGCGGTGTCTAGGCATGTCAGCGGTGCTCAATTGGCGCGACAAATCTAGTACAAAAGGTTGTTACGTACGATTGATCTTTTCGCTCATGTTTCGAAGCGTCTCGACTTATTGCGTCGAAATAATTCAAGTTAGATTGTGCGTGACGGGAGAACGAATATACAGAAATGTAGAAGATGGTCGTCAAGCCACCGATATATTCGTGCCATATATGCATCGTGCTACGCGACCCACATTATGAATTTTCGCGACAGCTGCTTCTCAATCAACTTTGTTCCAGCAGCAAAACATTATTTTGTCAATTATTTCATCTACTTTGACGGATTCTAACATAGAAAGAGGGGGGAGATGAAAAAGAAGACTAATGGCGTAACCATGCGCGTTTTATCTATCACACGGAGTGTGCGACGGCAAACTACGAACGTAAGACATTTTGCAATCCCGACCGTCTCCGAGAATGGTGCGTCGCACATAGTTGTCGCGTGACGTTGGCGGTGAAACGACGCCAACGACGAGCGACCCCGGCGATACGGAGAATAATAAAAAGAGAGAGAGAAACCAACGCACTTATCGCGTTGGTCATCCGCGAAAAACCCGGACGGACAAATATTGCCGCGTGATCAATTATACTCGATGCGTGTCTTTGAACGATAAGACAACAATGTAGTAACGTCGATGAAATTCTCACCGCTTTAATCTTACGTTTTTCCTTCTTCTTTCAATTTTACCATTGAATTTCACCTGCCATTTATAGTCCGCCCCTTTTTGATCCGTGTAACAATCAAAGATACTCGTTTCTTCTCTCTCGCGACAGCTGTTATCGGACGGAAAGAGAGAGCGAGACCGAAATTAATTTCCGCGCGACCTTCATGACGGAATTCTGCGTGCATCAGCGTCGCGATGAAATAGAAGAGAGGAATATTTTCCGCGATGATCCACTTCTATCCCTATACGTCCGGCAGAAAGATTGAGAGAGAGAAAATGGCTGGTTTTCGATGACGTAACTGCGAGCACGTCGACGATTGGTCACAGCCAGATTGCTCATCCGCAGTTTATCCTATACACGGTTCTCGTTACCGGCGTGCGCTATCGCGCGGACTATGCTCGACGTCTCGTTTTGCACGATCTATAATCTGCGGGAGGGGGTACGATGTATTTCAAGACTTGCTCCCGCGACAATAAATATTAAACCAACGTTATTCTGTCTCTCATCTCCTCGAATGGCTCGTCGAAAATAGAAGATGACGTCTTCTTCCGAAAAGCATCGATACTCATAATGAGAATTTGCGACGATCGACGTGCGCGCGACGTTGCCGACGACGAAACACCAGCCTTGATCGACGAGCGTATCGCGGACAAACGTCGATACCATCGGAAGAATCCTTCGGTATAACGGGGCGTCCCGGCGATTGGGAATTCTAATTAGAGATAATGACGTCATTAAAGTCTGAGCCGCGACGAGACGGTCTACTGCGCTTACTGTACCCTATTCCGCACACGGCCGAAACGAGCTTTGTTCGCGCGCTGTTAAACTACGCTCGAGAGAGAACGACCTTCTCGCCATTAGACAGGTCAAAGGGAGAGACAATTTTTTCATTCAAATTCGCTTGAAACTAGACGTATCCTCCGATATTCGTTTCTCGCGAACGTTATATCCGGAATAGTAATCGCGCACGAAAATAATGGCAGCGCGTTATTTCTGCGCGCATACATTACGGAGTCATTCCGTGATTCATGACGTTGTTAAAGCAGTTCGCGGGATTACCAGTAACGGACGCCGGAGGAATTTGTAAACGAAGAATACACGGCGAGAAAAAATCCGAGAACTCCCACGGTAATTCCAAGCGAGATAATTTTTCACCTCGGAGAGAGATTGCACAAAATGTGCACCTGCTGTGAATATGAGCGAAAATGACCGATTGATTGATATCAACTCGGAATAATTACTGCCAAGTTTTTTATCACCTGTGTCGACGACGCGCATATGTCGTCGTATTTCCGTGAGCGCGCGCGTTGAATAACAGCGTCGTAACAGAACGTCGCGCGGTGACACAACTCGGTTCGAGTTAAGCTCGAGCTCCTCGGCGAGCAACAAAGCGGCGTGCACGGGACGAGGGGGAAAGAAGTCATGTGCAGGCCAAGTCTCGCGTGTGCGTGATTCCGTCCCCACCGTACACGCTTCCTACGCTCCGATCGTCCGTCCTGTCGCGTACCTCTCGTTTCGTCCTGACGTCAGTGCGGATACCTGTTGCATGCGACGGAGAGAGCAAGGTAGAAATGATTGCTTCTGCCTTGGGATCAAGTCCCCTCGGAGGTATATTAATTACAATTACAGTCGAGTTAAAATTACTTCGTGAGATAATTACCGTATTAAAACGAAATAGAGATCTATCGTAGTGTCTTCAGAAAATCAAGTGGAAATAAACACGACGTGTAATTCACAAAGAATGGCGCAAGAATTCGAGTGGCAAAGGTAATTATTCGAGGTTGCTAGAGTCGTTTGCATCATTTATATGTTTAGACAGCAAGTATATAATAAACAAAAAAAATAATTATCATATAATTGGAATGTTTAAGAGTAGCGTAAAGAGAAAGAAAGAATCACGTGTGCGAATTAAAGACGTCGGTTCTCAGACTGGCTGTAGACTCCCGACGAAGATATTTCCTTTAATCTTTTTTGTACTTCCCCTTCTCTCTCTCTCTCATCCTTGAGTCACCGCCGTGCGTAAATCAAAGTCGGGCCTGTTTGCGAAAACGCGCGGGTCGAAGATGCGCCGAGAACGAATTGTTGAAACAATGTGAAGCCGCGCTTTAATATTAGTAGTTTTCGGCACTGAGAAGAAAAAACACGCTCCTTCACGCAAGATTCCGAACGATCGGTTCTGCTCGATAGAATACGGTACTTGAAGCGTTCTATTTTTACAAAGTATCTCTTTATTCGCGATTATTCACCGTCGTCATTTAACCGCGATATCAGTCACGTCGCGACGTTAATGCCATTAGCAAAGTAGCATCGGAGGACGAGTCGGGATCAACGAAAATAGACGAGGCACGGGGCCACCGCCTCGCTTGGACGGCCGCCAATAACGTGGCGCCGCGGAAAAATTTTTACGTCGTCAGCGTGCGTTTCGCACGAATCGATCGCGTGCAGTAAGAGAATCTGTCGATTCAATTGGCGGATATCTTCTGAGGGGAGCTAGCTTTTCCCTCGATAAAAATTCCAATAAATGACTTATTCTGCAATTTTGCGTCTAATAATCATCCGTTCGCGTACTAATAACAATTCGTTTCCGCGAGATATTAAATCGACATTCAATCTGCTGCGTCACGTCAGAAGCAAGAGAGGAATCGTGTGTAGTCACTCGAGCGGCACTCGCGCAATTTGGAGAAGAAATTATCGCGCCCAACGTTGATAAAAAGCAAACAGACGATAACGGCGCGTATTATTCCTTCTCATTCAGCGGCTCTCTTATCGAGCCACGGAAACGACCTGTGACTTTTACGTACGCATGAATTGTCACGCGCTTTATGAGAGTGACGTTATCGTTACGCGATGATAATTCACGAAAAGCCACCGAGGGAAGTGAAAAAGTCGTTCACTGGCTATGTGTGTAATGTTGCAATTTTATGTAACGATGCGATGAACTTTGTAACACGGTAAACGCGGCACAGTCACTCGGCGATAATTCGAGACGATAAGAAGGCTATTCCGAGCAATTTCTCTCCAAGATCGAAAAGTCGAAAACACACTCGGCGAACATTCTCTCGCGCGTTCACGAAATTATCCCCGGCGATATTCTATGCACGGATCGCCGCAGCAACACCGGACTTCCGCTATCAGCGGGGAATGCGGTTGAGAGCCGCTGTCCTAGAACGCTCCGACACAGAAATAGAACGGTCGGACCTTAACGCGCACTTTTGCGCGCCTTTATGTAACCCGGCCGAATTTATGACCGTTATCTATTTAATAATGCGCGGATTTACTCGCCAAGATCAAACGATCCCACGCGCGTGCTCATTCGCTCGCTCACGCGTGCGTAAGCGCGCACGAGAGCCTGACGTAAATTTCGCGCCAGTGCGTTCACCTCTTCGATCTCATCGCTCGTTCTTCACGGACGCTTGAATGTCGAGTTGTTAATTCTCCTCGCTCGAGGAACATCGAAAACTACTGTTCGATCGACGGCTGGCTGTCTAAATAAAGGCACGTTCGCCGCGCGGCTTCGTCTTTCGTCGCGCTCGCTGGACTTGCCGCCCCGTTTTCGACTCTACACGCGCTCCTTCCCCTCTTTCACTTATCCGCAGGTATCGACGATACCTTTGAAATTCTAACGACGATACGCTCCGGAGGAACAGAACAAATTCCGGTCAGATAAGTCGTAAAATTGGCCTCATGTACGCAACGTGCGCAAACCAATTTTATCCTTGCAAAAATACGGATCAATATAATACACCGAGATATTTTTTTCACTCTCATAGAAAAAAGATATTTTTAATACGTGAATGCAGAATTTTTACGGGACGCGACGCTATTCCAAGTGAGAAAAATTCAACAAAATAAAGACAGAGTGACGTCGTTGAATACAATAAATAATACGCGCGTGCGTTATACTACTCACTGTTAAGAAGAGGGCTTACTTGGTTGGACATGGCTAAGCTTGTCCATCTGTCGACCTATCCGACCGTCGATCTATACTAACTAGCTACCATGTTGATAATCGGTAACGCAATATAATTAGCGCATTAGCCGATAACTCCATTTTTCAAGTTTTCAATATGACTCGCCTCACCAACCTCTCTTCTTTCCCTCGCGTTTACATATAAGTTTATTAATAATTCCTATTTGCGATGCACGATTTATGAGCGTGAAACTTTGCTTGACACGGTGAGATAAGGTAAAATGAGACACGGGAAATTCTTGACCCCTATGCAAGCTTTTGCATAAAAATCTAACTTGCTGATATAAAAACCGCGCATTTTAATCGCCGATAACGAGTCGTAAATATAAACCTCTTGACGTAAGAACGAGTGCGCGTGAACAGCGTCATAATTCATATCCGCGCAAGTTTCTTCGACGGGAAACTTACTTGGACGTTTTCTCTATTCTCCTTAATTTAATTTCGTTTTATGCAAAAAAGAAAAAAATTTGGAACGTCTTTAATTTACAGAGGAAAAAGTTACACGACGCACTATCTCGTTCACGGGCGATTCGTTAATTTCTTGCGAATTGACGTAACCGAAAGGGTAGTCCGAACGAATCGTGCGTATATAACACGCTTCTCGCGGCAGATATATATTTTTCCGATCGTTATAATAAATATTGAACACGTACCTTTACTTGTGGCGTGACAGCTGCTGTCGTCAGAACGATTTCCTGTTCTCCCTCCTCCAGATCCACGCCATCAGCGCGGAGATGATCGTCGTGGGAAATCCAAATGAAGATACAGCGGAGAACAGCGCGACGATACCCGTGACGATGACGCAAACTCCCGCGCTACGCGAACTTTGAGAGACGACGGCAAGGTCGCGCGACAACGGGACATTTAAATTATCACGGAATCCGGAAGTCGACGTGTCAGGTTAGGTTCGTTCGATTTTTTTTACCGACGACGATGTCATCGTCGAGAGAGAGAGAGGAGGGATTTCGTCGCGAGAGGCGCGCGAGCTGTCAACCATTTCCACCGTAGATAACCGGCTGGCAGACGGACGAGGACTGAGTGGAGTAGCCGATCGCTCGCGAATCCCCTCTCTCTCACTCGCACGTTCCATCCTTCCCCTCCCTCTCGCTCATTCGGCGGCTCTTACTCCGTCTCATTCTGCCCTCCCCCTCTTTTCGTATCCCCTCTCCCCGCTGGTTGCCTTCGCGACACATCGCTGCGAAACGTGCGCGGAAGGGGTACGCACGAGGTCGGAAAACACGGAAATCACAGAGCTGAGAGATGTCGTGACGTATGCGAACGGTGAAAATCTTTCTAGCGATTCGATACTTTGCATTTTTAAGGAAATGTCGTGCGAATATGATTGATTGCGAGAGATACACAAACGAAAGATGCTGATTTTGCCAAGTAACGCGTCCCTCCGAACGACTATATTTCCGATGCTTGGCAGTATTTGGATGTTTCATTACGGCTTTCACTCGGAGCAACATAAGAACGAGACGGCATTGCTGACAGAAAATATTTATTTTACGACATTAATATAAAAGTAAATGACGCGGACTTTGACGCGAATGCATTTTCGACTCTCATTGAGCGTGCGATTAGCGTTGTCGGTTTCATTTAAATGAGTGCCATGAGATATCATTGCAAAATTCCGGATTCAAAATATGAAAACGGACCAAAACGGTCAAGAGAAACGACCGTTTTGTCGTTGAAAAGTGGTACGTTACATCGAACTGACCAAAGACGGTGGATCGGTCGACTGTTTTCAGAAGTTCGCGTTGCACGAGACAACTGGAACGCTGGGTCAATGAAATGCGATTTCAGTCCGAGCGAGCCACGGTGAGCTCATGAATTATAAAAAGGCGATTTCAAAAATGCGCGTGGCCATTGTCGTGTCTAATGTGCGGAAACGATAGGCAAATAGCAGCGTGAAGATGGAAGATATGATGAAAGGAAGAAGCGATAGTAATTTTTCCAGATTCTCCCTCGGAGGAGTTTTATATAGTTGGCTGGCCTGGCTGTGTTGAAAATTTGAGAGATCCTACAGAAAAATGTCCTGTAAAAAATTCAGCATCGGAAGAAACAGCTTCCAAGTGCAAATCAGATCTTGGAGATCGCGACGCATTATCGAGACATTTTCTTTCCATCTGCTACTCTCGTCGACGCTGTGAAATGCGGTAAAATTCACCTGCCAACGAGTAATTCCAGGCCATCTCCGGCGAATGCGTATTTACACGCGCGCAATAACGCGCAATTATGTCTGTCTTACGGATGTGCAGAGAGCGTCGCCGCTTTTGCAGTGTTAATTGCTCGATCGGCCGAAATGCTCACAACGAATTCTACTCGCGGTATCGAATTACCGTCGAGTCTTTTAAACGTACATAACATAATTTACATATTATATAAAAGTTATTAGCGCGTTTATGATGTACGCGCGGCTATTTTGGTCTCATCGAACTTTTTTTTACTTTCAGGCGGTCGTTTTTCTTGAAATTGTGTCTTTCGCTGGTTAATAGAAATATGATCAGCTAACTAGATGAGGGTTAATATCGGACGGGGGGTTAACGCCGTATCGATCGTCGGCTGACCTGGCAGAATAATGCATATTGAAGGAGATATATCCACAGTTGAATTGTAAATTGATGTTTTGCAAGAAAGTGAGGGACAAGCGCGGAAACTAATAAATAACGCGAGATTCATATCGATCAATAGTGCGCTCTAGATGAACAACTACATGACAAGAATTCCTTGATGTAATTAATTTATATCAAGTGTAAGGTCATCGTTTTCTAACTTTACAGACGTGTAGGTGGTATTGGTATATACAGCTAAAATTTAACCAACTACATGAAACGAATCATCGAGAAGCGGTCATAGCAGATCAATAGCTACTCAAGTTGCTCGTTCGAAAGACCGATGTTTGCGAAAGAAAGGAATTCAGAAAGATTGTAAGGGATTCGAGGAATTCATGTTGGCATTATTTCTGTTACCGTACTCGACGGTTCTCATAACAGTCTATTAAACGGTATCAAGCGCATTAGCGCAAACGAGTAATTTAATCTTTCTCGATGGGATCGCGTCGTAGCGAGGAAATTCAGGATGTGCAATAGGAAAAATGACAGTACGATGCAAATTTATACGTTTCTTCCTCCCCCCGGGAGAACTATTACAGAGTAGCCATTTCTTACAGGAGAGAGAGAGAGAGAGAGCTCCTTTTTATCGCGACCACAGTTCGCTGTTAAATATTTTGTAATTGGAGCTGTGTGTTTCGAAGAGGTTTATCACATGGCATCCCGAGCGCCGGGTCCGTCTCCTCGAAATATCGCAGACGTATAAACTCGTCGCGGCGACGGCGTCGCGTGGAAATAGAGAATAGATTTAGAAATAGAGTCGCGCCAGTCGTCGGCCTAGAATTTGATAGGCCGCCGAACGGCACTGTTTTCGGACGTTTCGATGCGCCGGGCGGTTTGCGATGAATAATAAACGCAGGTCGGATCGGGAAGCGCTTTCAAGACTATCGGGGCAGAGTCTTAAAATAATGGTCGGGCGTACGCGAAATGTCGCGCTGGGAGCAGAAATGCCACATCGATGAATAAGTCGCGTCCGAAAATAGTTGTCTCTTTGGCTGTCGCTGCCCGGAAAATATCTCCCCTAATTATCGAGGCTGTTACTCCAATGACTTAACTGGACGCAAAAAACAGGGAAAATTTGATTCTCACTTGAAATTTCGTTACTAATTTCGGCGTTTCCGCTCTCTCTCTCACCGAGTTACCCCAAATAATAAAAAAAGAAATTCGCCGCTCGTCACACCACTGACCTCGCCGGGCTCATTAGGAATCGCGAGGAATTCGAAGGTGTCTAATTAAACGATGAATAATGCACGATGTATCGCGCGATTAAAAGCACCCCGGACCACTTCCTTGAATGTGCGGCATCCTGTCGCGCAAGTACTGTCCGCAATACTTGCGCCGCCGCGACTTCCTTCCTACGAACGAGTAAACGCGCGCGTACGTACTACTACTTTCGTCGTCGCGTAGAAACTGTGCGTGCCCGCGCGCACGCTCGCTACGCGAGCGTAGTGGTTTCATTCATAAAGTCACGCGTTTCGCGAGGAAACGCCTGCGCGCGCGCGTTAACGAGAAGAACTTCTTGCCTACCTATCCATCTTACCTCCCCGCGAGAAGAACGAGCGCACTTCCGCTCGGATGCGGTAGCAATAAAAGCGCGGCCGTTAGCGAAGCCTGCTGGCCGTGCTCTGTAAACCGTGGGATCTTTCCCGTGAAAGATAATACCATTTTTTCCAATATCTTTCATTTCCCCGTTTTTACGTACGTTGATAAATGCTCACACGTAAATTTCGCCCCTTTTCGGAATCGCGCGTAGAATTCTGCCAAGTACACGCGCGGTCTTGGATCCTGCTTTTCAAAGTGCGGTGACCCTTGGGCGGAACTCCTTCGCTTCCGGTGCTGTTCCGCTGCTGCTATTTCTATATATAAGCCCACACACACCCTCTCTTTCACGTCGGCATAAAGCGTGTGCGCGCGTATGCGTGCTACCGAATACCAACGCGAAACGAGGGGACGACTTCGTTACACGACAGGCTAATTTATAGGACGCGCGCACTCTTGTTCAATGATTTTCCGCGGGAATTACTTAATCCTTTCAACGATTTTGT
The DNA here is from genome assembly GCF_001313825.1 of Dinoponera quadriceps. Classification (NCBI taxonomy): domain Eukaryota; kingdom Metazoa; phylum Arthropoda; class Insecta; order Hymenoptera; family Formicidae; genus Dinoponera; species Dinoponera quadriceps. The sequence continues at coordinate 1,227,851 of NW_014555184.1, read as the reverse complement.
CGGTCGGCAAAATACATCCGATCCATTTCGCGATTTAACCTTTGAGCAGTACCATACAACAAATACAATAATGTCGTTGGCAAAAGATACCAAACGAGGTATTTATAGAAGCGAAAAAGGAATGCGGTCGTAGGTGAGCCGCCCAAGTCTCATTTGCTCGGCTATACTACGGAATCTGTGACAAGCCAGATACAATAACGGGTCTGATAATCAACTCCGCTCGCTCGATACGCGACGTAAGCGGCACGAATATCTCGCACCATAGAGATTATCTGCGAGATATTTCTTCCCGAAAATGGCCTTCTCGGCGGTTCCTGCCTGTAAGTTTCCGGTAACCGAGATGTTTGCGCGAAAAATTCCACAATTTTGTTAGTTGACAGGTAAATAATAATTTCTTCTCGTTCGCCAATAAAAAGCATTTTTTGCGCGACGTCAAAGGCGGACATGAATAATTGATCTCGCGATATTCTGACAGCCAACAATTTGTAGCGCCGTAACAGAGCGCGTTTAGAGTCAAACGATGTGGCTACAATAAAATTTCCAATTTTTGTCATCGTGTTTAAATTGTCGAGCGACGCAAGATGAGTTCAAAGAACATCTAAGAATAATTCTCATCAGTTTGGTTACAAGTACTCACCGGATCGCGCAGCCTGAGAAAGAAGAAGGAACACTCGCAAAACTGTCGCTTTTCCTATTCCTGCCGCGCTAGATTGATAATGGTTTGTCGCAGGATACTGTCGTACAATTGGTGGCTTCCTACGACTTCCGGTACTCGCTGTGGAGGTCGGCGATTACTTTTTGTCGGAAGTTCGTTGGCACGTGGGAGAATGGTGGGGGCGGTTACCGGAGTCAAAAGGTCGTACGGCGACAAGTTAATCGCGGCTCTCGAAGGCTCTTAATTGTGCCGGGATTCGTTTTACCGCTGATCCTTGCGCGTTTCTGTACAGGAGGTGATCTCGCGATTCTTCCCGCATTGATCGTTCTATCGGAAAATTGTCGCCAGCTTGCTGAGCAAAATGAAGCTTGCGACGCAAACACAATGAGAGAGAGAGAGAGAAATTTCGTCTAATTTCTTCCTCAAATTATTCTAAGAGTAAAGATAATTGATAAAAAACTAATCAAAATTTCCATTTTATTCTCGTGTACTATATTTATATACAAGATATATTTGAGGTTTATCTCGTTATAAGAATGGAAGCGCGCCCTCACACACAGAGTGAGAGGGGGGGGAGGGGGGCACACTTTTTAGGATGCAAACAAATACACACGTGTCTTTGTGTAACAAGAACAGGGAGCGTCGCGAAACAGGTCACGGGAAGGCACAATGTGGCGACAAATTGCGTAATAATCAGTCTGCGTTATAGACTCTGCGGACGAGGTAGAACGAGGCGAACGAAAGAAGGGAAAGGACAATGTCCTAGGGTGGATGCTCACGTACAAGTAGAGTTTCGTTTTAGGACGCACCCTTGCGTATCGACGCGCAGCGAACCACGATCTCGCTAGTTATTTTCTAATCGTACCATCCGCCTATCCGTAGACAACGACGGATTTCGGCGCGACAGGAAGTGGACCGTTGGAAACTCTCGAATTGGAAATTAGCTCGGTAATATTTCCTCCTCCGGCGGAATCTCGCGTTCGGTGGATTAGAAAATTTATCATCCGTGCTTTCTCTCCTGTGCCGTCTGTGCTCTCGTCGGTGATAAAACGCGACATTCACATGAGCGAACATTGACGATCAGATGGTCACGTTCGCCACAGATTGAGAGCCGCTACAGTCCGGAGGTATATTTGTAACAAAAATACGCAAATCAATCGGCCGCTTATGCACCGACCATACAGTGCAACAACAGGAACAACAATAAACAACACTACTGTCACCGAACGTTGTCACGACGGATAGGTGAGAAGGAAAGATGGAGAGAAAGAGAGTATGTGAGAGAAAGAGGTTCGTCATCGAATCGCGTTGCACGTGCGCGTATCGGCGCGCAGGGCAAAGTGCATTGTGAGACTGCTGGCGGGTGCGGTGTCCCGGCTTTCCTATGCGACGTACTGCCTCTCCCACCCTCCTTTCGTCCGACCGTCCCCGCCGCGTTTCTTCCCCGATCGTGCGCGGATCGTCGACGCACCGACCACGTAACCATCTCTAGCTAGACCGATTATCGCACCGCCGACACATCTTCCTTTTTTCCCTCCGCTTCGTTGTTTTTCAACTACCGCTATCATACTCGTTGCTCCCGATCGGTTTCTTTTTTCACGCTCATTTTGATATGTTAAAAGGGTACTTTGGACTACAATGTAGCCTCTTTGCGGTATATTCGCTTCTTATCTCAACAATTTCGATGGCTTTCACTCGAACACGACGAACGCGTGTGTATTTTGAACGTATATTTCGTCGTTCACCTTCGAGATGGATTTCCCTGAAAGCAGTAAACTTTGGCATCTCTCCGTTGGTTCTTCCTACGACTTTTCGTCCCCCTTCCTCTGCTAACCGGCCGTTGGTTCTCTCTCCGCGAGCGAGCGAACGAACACGGCGGCAGATGCGCGCCCGCTTCTCCGCCGTTCCACCGGAATGCCTCCTCCTCTCTCTCCCCCCAGACTTTGCCGGTCACTGCGTCGTCATTTCTGTTCTCCCGATCTTACACAGTGGCGGATTCACACATCGCGCTGCTCTAGGCACGTTAATTCGTGCCACCCCTCGTAGTAGTTTCCTTTACTTCTTTGTACGACAAGGAGAACAGCCGAGAGGAATAGACCCTAACGAACCTTTGAGCGTTCACCGGAGCTCAAAGGTCATGCATTTTTCACATGGCGAACTGAAGAACAAGTAAGTGAATAATAAAGTTCAATTTGTGTGAGACTATGGTATACATTGTTAGTGTCGCTGCATGTCACAGGATTATTATTTTCGCCGATACATTACACTGATATGTTATCATCGTCATTATTATTATTCGCGACTCTATACATATACATTCTTGTACTATATATTTTTATTGTCCCGAAAGAATAATCGCATCGTCAAACGATAAGGCAACAGTTTGTCCAAGAGATAGTAGTGATAATTCATTCGTTCACCCACCTGTATCACGACGACTTCTTTCACAGCCGCGCATGGTGCCGTCAAGAGAGAAGTTTTCGCATCTTGATCGCCCTGGAAACACCTCCGAATCTATTCCTAAATCCGCCACTGCTCCCGGCATCCTTCTCGGTCAGTACGCCATACCACTGTAACGTGCGCACACACTCGCACTCGTTGCATCGGGAAACCGACGGTGTAGCCGTCCTTGTCGCTCGGCTCCATTCATGTCTCGGTTCTCCTCGGGTTATGCAACTGCGGTGAGACGCGAAGCGAGGGATGCACCGCCGACACTGCACGCCGTCACTTCACCGTGTCTGAGTCGAGGAGAGAGATCTTTGTAACTTCCCGCCGACAAGCGCTCCTTATTTCTTCTCACAATTAGCGTAATACCACCTATTACGATCGAATCACTTTATTTTTGAAATGGTATTAGTCGAAAATCTTCATCTCCCAGGAAAGACGAGAACATTCGATAGCGTTCGCGTAAGAATGTGAAACTACGAGAAGAGGATTATCGCATACGATACATTTGTCTTTTCAACAATATCTTTACCGTTTATAACAAAGAAAGAAGAAGACAACCGCTCGGTGTGCAATTCTTTCGAAAACAAATGACTCATTCATGTCACGACAATCCTTCTCATTCGTATTGTTGTGATGCAATCGGTAGTTTCTCATCGTATCCGCAAATTGTGGATTTGACAACTAATTAAAAATTGACGTTACGTAGACCGAAGGATCGTATCTTATGTACAGATAAACATTTTTCTTTTACATAGTACAATAACATACAATATATTACACTGACTTACTAGTCAACTAACTTTAAGGACAAAAACAAAAGGGATATCCGAGAGGATGTCGCAAACACGTTACTTTAACGCACTGTTTTTATTGTATATCTTAAAAACCATTGCATCGCAACATTAAACTCGCGATGAATGAATACAAGAGGCGTTTCTAGGACATTTAATGCGTAAAGATTTCGGAACGACATTTCCGACTGAATCTTTGCGTTGCAATAAATGAAAAGTGAAGCAGTCGTTGCTAACATAGCCCACAAATTCATCGAATACTGATACAGACATGGGAGCGATTCAGCTGTCAAAAGTAGTTAAAAAAGTGAGTTTCATTCTTGGAAAAGAAAGAAAATAGCAAGTCAGTAAAAAAAAAAAAAAAAACGAGTAAAAAGTGAGACTTTCCTAAATAATTTTTTTATAGAAATCTCAAAAAGGCTAAAAATAAAATCACAGTTTTTCACTTTATTGTGTCATCATTGTTACGTTCTATTTTTTTTTGAATATTTTGTTTTATCTTCAAAGAAGCGAACTACTTACTGAACGTTATTTCTTGCGATCCAATTTTCCGTCAGGAAAAAGGGTTCATATTGAATAGAAAATGATTTTTTTCCTTAAAAATAAGGAAAAGTGAGATGTTTCTAAATAAGTGAAGAGAAGTAAGTCCCTCCCATGCCTGCTTATCATGCATATCATGATTACACGAGTAACGCTAATTAAGTTACGAAGGCACCTAATTTAATCGGAACGCAAAATTCTCATTATAGCTGTGAAAAAAGCGATCTGGGAACGATAAAATTATTAGTCACTGCGCTTCTTTCATATCCACCACACTCGAAGATCCTAATAAACGCCTAAACACTACACATTCGGTGTAAATTTCCTATGTAAACGAGTAATCAAATGAATAAACAATCGTGTCGAATTTATAACACGACGGGTAAGAGGCGTTTTGCAATTTTTCAACAATTACAAATGAATGCACTACTTACGAATCGATCTTGCTAACAACAACTACCTTAAGGTACGATATGATACTGGTACAGTCACACGATCCGTATATAGTTGTGTGATTAGTTTACAGGTATATATTTCGCTAAAGCATCGCACATACGCGCGTCGTGTACCTGAGCGTCGACGTGTGCAAAGCCACGCCGAAGTCGTTCGACGACACCTTTCGCTTCTATCATCGAAGCTTCAACCGGCCGATGCTCGTTCATACACAGGAGGTTTAATATAAACCGAGCGTCGCTGATTTTTCGTACTTTTCGAATAGCGATCGTGTCGATCGTCCGGATCGAAAGATCGTCGAGAAGATCTGCCATTGATAGGTTCGCGTGATAAAAGCGGTAAAAAAATTCTCGCAGGTAGAAAGGTCCAATTGACAATTCGGAATTGACAATCTCAGTCCTAATGGTGTCCGTGAATGCTCGAAACGGCAGTTTTTATCGAATCGTCGCGATAACGCTACTTGGTGGATTGTCACGCCGGAGACGCTTCTCGACGTCCGTGAAACCAGACTGCCTATTAAACAGCCCATTTAACGCGAAATCAGTACGAGGAATATGCAATTGTATACACACGCGAGTGATGATATGTGTGTGTGTATGTGTGTGTGTGTGTGTGTGTGTGTGCTAATACTTGATATAGTATACTATCGACGGTATCAAAATATAGTCTCTATATCTTACATAAGTGAGGGCAGCGTCGAGGATCCGATATCGATGGCTCATCTGTATCTTTCAATTATCGCGAGTACGCCTATCGAGGAATATCGATCTCGAGAAGACGTCGACTGGTGGAGATGGGGGAGAGGGAGACCAGGGAGAATCGCTTAATAATGAAAACAGAATATTACGTTCGCGTCGAATGAATATTATATGTATAAAGAATCTTAGTGTGTGTGTGTGTGTAAAGAACACACACACGCACACGCACACAGAGAGAGAAACATGAGAGAAACGATTGTGTCGGTATGAAGGTAAAATGACGAATCCGACGCGGTTCTCCTACTTTCGAATCGTATCGATCGCTCGTGTCCTGCGACACTGAGGCGACGTTTTTTATCTGGCTTCGTTATGGATCGGTGAAACAGGACATTCCACGCTAGCAGTTGCGAAATGTGTCAATAATGAAGCTTTATGGGGCGCGAGTGTTTTATCGTTTTCTTTCAGAATTTTTCTACAGACGCGTAATCTGTACGTTCAAAGTCTCTTTCAACAGAACAACACAGACGCTCATGCTCTATTTAGCTAATCGTTATTATACGGAGAAAAATCTCAGTTAATGATAAGCACCAAGCTGAAATTTGTTGACGAGAAAAGAACCGCGAGTCAAGATAAACAATTGCATCGAGACGATTTTGAGACGGTCCAATCACCACCGTGGAGAAGAGGCTTCAACATTTCTATACTTTTGGAGATATCAGTCAACACGCGGTTTTTTTTAGAGAGGGAAGGTAGACTACGTCGAAATCTTGCCGCGGGGTATAAAGCGGGGAAATTTTTCTTCCGCCTTTTCTGCCTCAAACGCGGATTGTGGTCTATTTTCGCGCCGACAGCGGCAACTTCGTTACGAGATAAACGTCACGTCATCGTAAGAACGAAATTGCACCGTTGCGCGGCAAAGTGATTAGAAAGGACACATTGTAACGCAATAAATACGCGTATAGGTTTACCCGCGAGGCATGAACGAACGATTGCGTGTGTCGCACGCACGAGAAAACCGCTCACGAGTTACGAAATATTCGTCTCAAGAGCGAGAAAGAGAGTTTCGTGTTCCAGAAAGGCGCAAACGCGAATTTGCATAATGCGGCGCGTCCTCTCTCATTAAGATGGAATTCTAGCGGTGAATTACCGCGAATCGTACGTACGAACGATTCGAACTAATTCGACGATTAAGCCGTGATTAAAATCTCGAGGATACTAACGGTACACGCGCGGGACGTAATAATGTCGGGGGATAATTAATGCAACGAATAACATTAGCAGCCGCGGTGGTCCTTCGTGGGAACGGCCGAGAGGTTCCGGCAGATTTTCAAGTACATAACGTTCCGAGGGATAACAACAATTGGAAAACGATAAGATTCAGCACGCCGATACGTGTCATTTTTCTCTTTCCGACGACTCTCTCGACGCTGCGCATTCTTTAACGGTTGCTTTACAATAGGTTGGGCTTTCACGATTGCATCGATCCTGCGTTTTTCAGTGAATCCTGAAAAACATCGATCTAAATGTTCGATCTTGAAAAAGTGTTCGATTCTGGAATCGCACCAACGCGGACTAGATACTCGGAGGAAGACTTTTCTCAAAGTGAAATATGCGTTCTATAGGTTCGTTGAAGCTACACCTACCCGACGGTTTAGGATGCGTTGTACTTTGAGCGGTGTGACGCGATTTACTTTCGCGTCAATCGATTTGTAGACGATTAAATCGATATCGTCTCCTTCATCATACCGACATTTCACAGAGATCGAAACCGGTATTTAGCAACGATATTTATGGTAAAATCAGGTTTTCGACGGTCCGAAGAGAGCGTGATTCTTTCGCGGAAATTATACCGGTTTCAATCCCAAAACATTTTATCGCGCGAACGAGCCGCGTGAAAGGTGTCGAACGCGTTCGACAACATTGCAGCAATTTCCTTCATCACAGTCGTGCGTTTCGATGAATACCAGGAATCACGGAAATATATCTCGTACGCGATCGTCCCTTTCGCTCGAGGTCCCGAATCTTCGAGGACGCGCATTTGCGTAAGGCGATTAAAAAGAACTATTAATTATTACTATTATTCGACGAATATCACGCGAGTCGAGGAGTTTCCTGATTTTTGCCGCGTGATTTCGAGGCGCCTCTGCAAGGACGCGAATATGTCGACATATCCTTAACCTAGGCCAACGTCTAAGGACATCATCACCAGGAAACCGACGACGGCGGCCCAGCTGGCGAGTTTGCCGTTTCCGCTGTAAACAGAAAGTTGTAAGCGAGACGCTCGCATTAAGTATTCAGGCGCGAAAAAAGTCAAGTAACTCTCTATTTGCGAGCGGTCTTTCCAAACTTTCTTCGAACTTGTGCGCAATCTCGGTCGGACGGCAAGGAGCGGAGAATTTTAATTAGCGCAACGGATCGAACGTGAAAATCAAAGGACGGGGAATTAAAAAGGAGGCGTCGGCCCCGTGGCAACGACCTGGGAGAAAGAGAGCCCCAGGATGGCGAGAAATAAAAGGGTTTTCGCGGCGTAAGTAGGGATTAAGCACATACAAAGCACACACTCGCGCTACACGCGTATATACCCGGTATTGCACGTCACGGCTTGTTGATTTCGTAAATTATACACGGCCATCAATTTTAAAACGGCCGGCGAAACGCGCCGTTGTATTTCGGTGGGCGTTCTACCACATCAATCATATCCGCGCGGTAAATACCTCCTTTCGGTATGCCTCAGAAAATTTGTATTTTTATTGGCCATTATCGTATCTCATCGCAAAACGCCGCGTGTTATCGGAAAAGATCGTTTTTCCCGCGTTTCTTCTCGCCGAGCAGAGGACCGATCCTGCGCTTTAGGCTGCTAATCGGTCCGGTGAGAGGGAAATTCTTACGAAATTTATTTTACTTGAAATTACCTGTCGAAATGATCAGCGAGTAACGTTGGTCCAACCCACAATTTCTCATATCTCACTTAAACGAGGAAAATGTGGGTTTGGCAAATACGACTACTCAAACAGTACAATCTGTGAGTTGGGTACTTACGGCACTTAGGGCCAAGGAGCCCGCTATTAATACACACGTGCATGTTTGCGCATAGGGTTCTTATTCCCGAAGAAACGAATGCGCTCCTCTTCTCGGCCGCCTATTTGCCGTACGATAAGTTCGAAAACGGCGATCCGTCTCGGCGGTTTCCACGAAGAAGGAGAGACGCGCGTTTTCCGGCCGGTTCCCGAGGGAGCGAGAGAGAGCGTGTACGGACGGTTAGATCGCACGCGAAATACAAAAGGAGCCAATTATAATGACAATGCGCCTTCTTCAGCTAGGCCGCCGAGCGAGCGGGCCTGGGAAAGAAATTCGCCACGTCCGTTTCGCCGGCTAACTACGGCACTGCCGTCACGCGCCATTGTACCGTAATCGCTCTCGAATACGCGGTAGATACGTGTGCTTTCGAGTGTGTTTATGAGTGTAGTGTGTATACATAGCGAGTAGAAATTCATACGACACCAATTTTTTCCCTTGCATATTTATGCGCGGTCGAAAGATTTCGACAAACCCATCGATGAAAGGAATGTGCCACCGATAATATCGAAATGAACTGAGATTTTCTTCTTAATCCGCGCGCGACAATGCTCGAGTTACCGAACGATAGGATCCTCGCGCGTAGCCGAAAGATCGATCGGCCGGCGACGGGAATAAATCCCGAAATAAAGAGCCATTGTGTCGGTGGGAAAAGCGTCTTCCGCCCTTCTGACTCCGAGCTCAGGCCCAGGCTCTAATTCGTCTTGAATGGGCCGAGGGTGAAACGTGAGACGGAAACGGGTGCAAGTGCACCGGTGCCTCCGGTATGGACGATGGTTAAAAGAAGAGAAGAAGGAGCGAAAGAGATAGTAGAGACGAAGAGCGAGGAGGGAGAGAAGAAAGGACGAGAAGCCGGAACCAGTTAAGGGAACGAGTTGAGTCCCTTTGCGCGAACCGGCTTCACCCTTCTGCATTCAACGCCACCTTCCACGCTTTTTCAATAAGACGCGCGTGTTTTCCGAGAGCACGCTGTGTAATTATAAGACTCCTTTTTCGAGATTTAACTCTCTTTCGCGTCTCACTCGCAGCATTTATTGTACCCGAATAAATCGTGCATATTTTCAAGATGACGTTTATTCCATTCCGCGGGAAGGAGGCGATATTGTTGCAGAGGGACGACTCCGGAGCTGACTGAACGAGATTGTCGCGCTTTTACATCCTCGAAAGAGATTCTTGAGTTGAGCGACCGTTAGCGACGCGCAGCCGTAATTTTGAGCATTATAAAAAGTGCAAATAGGAGTCGCTTTCAAGTTTTCCCGGACGAGTGATTACGGTACATACCTTTGATGCGCTTCCGGGACGATGTCGTCGATCACGACGTAGATCATTGCGCCGGCCGCGAAAGCAAGTGCGTAAGGTAACGCAGGTGCGGCGAGCGTCACTCCGACTGCGCCAAGGACACCGGCGATAGGTTCCACCATCCCCGAGAGTTGACCGTACCAAAAACTTTTCAACGTACTAATTCCGGCGGCTTGAAGAGGCAGCGCCACTGCCAACCCTTCCGGGAAATTTTGTATCCCGATACCGATCGCGAGATTCCTGTAACAAGTTTGTCGAATGTCCCTCCTTTTAGTCTGTGATTCATTGAATAAAAATATTAATTATTATAGCGATATTAATGTCGACAAACAATCGCTTTCATATATAACTGACGAAAGTAGGCACACGGGCTCCTAACAAAATGACTTTTTCGCGATATTAACGCGACCATTTGTGACATTTTCATGCCAACTGTGGCGGAGCCACTAGATGTTGCGACCGGTGCGTCCGCTCGCAAGGTGGAAGCGCACCGGCGGAGTGCAGGCGGTATGCAAAAATAGCGGACGGGAGAAAGAGAGAGAGAGAGAGAGAGTGGGGAGGGACGCTTAGCGCGATCGCACGATAAGAACAAAACCAAAGGAGACAAGGTGGCTCCGCGCGAGAATCAACTTGCGCGCACGTACACGCTCGCCAAGTGGTGAGTTCTTGAAACTGGTCGACGGCTTCGACATTCTCCAGATTTTTCCATCTCCGCGAGCGGAGCGTGCTCGAAGAGCCGCGAGGCTTCCTAGATAGCCGTGTGTCTCGGTCTTTCATGCCTACCGGAGAACGGCTAAGCTTACTCGACCAGGATCGCCGCTCATAAATAAGATGTCAATGAACGACAAAGCCTCGAGTTTCGCTTCCAGTTATGCGGATCTGCCCCGACATCAAACTATCGGCGGAACGCCCGTAAATGAATGATGTGTCATAATAACGTTAATTAATTACTGCGATATCGCGTTTCGGTTCTTCAAAGACACAGTGTTGAATGTATTCATATGTTATTGATAATGATCGATTAAACTGGAGGTATACGCAAGATATATTATTAAAGCAATTAGAACTTGGGAAAAATTGTTGATTACACGAGGAACAATGCGTCGGGGCTATTCTGTCGCGGGGAAAAAGGAAAAAAGTAATCACGCGGCGGATTAGCGACGCGACAGAAGGGGTATAATGCGGCTTCGTTATAAGTTCTAAGCGAGACCTCTTTCCTCGACCTCCGTTCGTCTTTCTTTTCCGCGACCTCGCGGACCGCCGAGCGTGATCTATGGTCCAAGTAATAGCATGGTAGAATCACGTCGAAGAATGAAGGAGAAAGGCAGGCAGGTAGGTTAGGTAGGCAAGTAGATAGGCAAATAGGCAGGCAGTGAGAAGGTACGAGGAAGGAAAAGAGACGTAACAGGTGAATGAACGACAGGATCGCGTACATAATCTAACACTCGCTGACACACGATATCGCACGATATCTGCGACGATTCTCCCCGACTTTGGAAGTATCAGTCGTTCTCGACCGTCTGCCAATCCCGCGACGAATCACCTTTCCATTCACTACCTCGAGCGAGAGTCGAATAGCCTAGCTTGAGGATTCGCGAGATGAGAAATGTGTCTCGTCATTTCTAAAATGATCACGATTTTCTAGCGAAGCCGAGATAACGTATTAATCAAGAATTCAGTTAATAATCATTCGGTTTTCCCGCAATACCATTAGTTTCTCTCGATGGAACTCCAATGGGATTCTTAGGATCGTCGTAATAATGTTCCCGTGAAACTAGACCGAGGGAGAGAGAGCTCGTAAGAACTCTATGGCCAGTTGCTGAATCAAAGACGGTCGAGAGACTCGTTCGGTTACCGCGAGAGAGATGATCCAATTCTGAGGCCCGTAAGAAGCGAGAAAACGGTACCGCGGGCTTCATAGAGGAGAGCAACTATTCGAATGAATGACCGGACCGTGCGCGCGAACCAACTGAAACGTAGAAAAACCCTTCGGTTCTGGTACGTGGAACGCGGTAACGAAGATCTTCCGCGATCTAGCTCCCGTAATTCGGTATTCATGAACACTGGACTTTACGAGGCGAACGTTGCGGCGAATAAGCCGTTCGGGTGCTCGTCGCCGTTAGTAATCACGCTTCACGGCGGCTGACGAATAGCGTGTTACCAGCGCACCTCTCTCTTCTTCGTGCTGACGGATAAATCTATTTCTCAAATCGATAAGTCGACGAATGCCAGTTGTGGCAATTCCACGAACAAAATTGCTTCGATAACATAATATAATTAACATCCCGAAAGAAATACATTCTGAGTTTTCGCGATGTTTCAATACGTTTCTGTGCGTCTCTCAAGGAATGTTTGTCTCCAATTGTGAGAGCGTGCAACGAAAGAGCGAGACGTCTGCTCTTTCTCGAGAAAGAGGGGGAGAACACGAGTGTGTGCAAAAATGCGGCCGTTAGGCGTCGCGAAAAATCAATACGGGCCGCAAAAATGGCGAAGCACGCGGGAACGAAAAAGCTCCGGCTCTCTTCCGATCGGTCGGGATTTACGGGGAACAATAGATCAGCGGCACGATGAACGGCGGCGGCACAGGTGAATGAATGACGCACTCTCGCGCATGGATCATCCGCGCGCGCGGTGTTCCTCCTGTGAGAGGAGGTATGCCATGCCGCGGTATGCGGTGCGTTATTTCATGGAACGACGACGACGGCATCATCGTCGCCGCATTCCTACGGCGTCGTGGTACATAAGTGGTTGTACAGTTAACCCGTCGGCTGTTCGCCGGTTGCACCGGGGGAGGTCACCCGAGTTCCGAGAACGATCGTACCCGCCCTTCTCCTCCTCCTATCGTATGTATTGTCCCTTCTCTTTGCTGCTCCCTCCCGGGTACCCCACTACCATCGCGGGGGCCCTCGCCGGTGGTTCTTTCTACTTTCCACGGTCAGGACCCCGGTCTGCCAGACGGCTAGGGCGCGACGGCCAATTGTTTTGGGAACGGGATTCGCGCGATGTGGTCGCTCAACCTTTCTCCCGCAGCTGTGTGTGAATTCGGATAGAAGCGCCGAGAGAGAAGCGGATAAAAATAGAGACGTAAGGAATTCACTAGCGACCATTAATTTGCGAACACGCGTTGAAGACTTGACGGTAAAAAAGGCTGTCAGGTGGCGTGTTCTTAAAGTTATCTCCACGTCGAAGAGGTTTCTTCTATATGCCAAGGTCAATAGCACTCCGTGAGAGGCCGTAGATGTCATTCCCGTAGTTCCTCGAGATGAGCAAACACGTTTTTGAAAAATAAAAAATAAGTGAAAAGGAGGGGAGAAAAAAAAAGGTCTCGTTACGAGATTGTTACATTTATTTCTCTCTTTGCGCCTCTCGAGATAAAGCTCTCGTTAAGCCGTCCGCGCGATAAGCCTCATTATTTCATACTCGCCACGACAAGACACGCGTTAATTAATTAACGCCGACCTTTCCCTAATCGTAACGTTCGATGCGTGGCTAATCTGCCTATTAGCGAGGCATCGAACGTTCTTTCGTGTAGAGAAGGAACGAGCAGGGAGAGCTCTCTCGTAGGGAGCGGAGGAGTTCGCTCAGGATCCGGGAGAAAGTATTCGCGAGTCAACACGGCGAGTTTTCTGGCAGGAATTTTTCTAGTGAAACCCGCGTTCGCATGGTTGTCTTAATTGAGGCTCCGGTTGAAGATCGCCGCCAAGATAAAAATCCGAAGACCCCCCATAGATTCGAGGAGTGCGTTTATTCGTGCAACTCGGTGTTCTATTCAGGCGTACGATTGATTGAAATGTGAGCGATAATCGTGATATTCGGAACATACGGCGTCGAGCCGTCTCGTGTCGAAAACCGTGGATTTCATCTAGTAGAAAAAAAGAGAGCCGCCCGGACCGGTCGCTCGGACGCGAAAAAACTCACGCGCGTGTGAGTTTCGGACACGTGCCACGTTCTCGTACCGTTACCTACGCATATTTAAGACGACCGAGCGATTTAGGTGGTCCTCTGTGGCGAGAGAGAGAGAGAGAGAGAGAGAGAAACGTGGAGAAACGCGGTGAAAAGCGAAATGTTACGCGAGAGAATCTCCATATAATACGTTAATGTCGACGATCGAATAATCAGTTGGAAATCGAGTTGGACGGTATCGCTTAATAGACCATCCGCGCCGGGAAGCAACATCGCTGCAGCTTCGTCGGACGCCATGTTGCATTCCGTAAAGCCGCGGTTGTCCTTACGTGGCAACACGCTCCTGCAGGACGTCTGATATCGCGCGAAACTTTGCCGATTGATTGATAGAAAGCGTTGTGTCGTCTCATCAGGGTGAAAAATTTGAAAGTGCGTAGCTTCGAGTTACATGATATCTACAAAAACTATGAAAACGGAGAGAGTGACAATTTGATTATCAAAGGAGGAAATAAAAGTGGAATAAAACGCGTCTGAGATCGCATAACGCGTCTCGATATTGCTCCATCTCAATATTTATTTCTTCGACCTGATTCGCAACAATGTTGCCCGTCGGGCAACGAGTCGATCGGTTAAGATGCCATGACGAGGCTTTCCTCGCCGCGACGCTGGGAGTGTGTTCGATGAGAAGCAGGAGGAAGTCGAGGAACAGGACGAGAGGGGACGGTGCAAGGATGTTCGGACGCGAGAAACAGAGAAAGGAAATCGTATGTATGTAAACGAGCGAGATGGGGAATTCGAGACGGAAGGAAAAGAGCCGCGAATTCGCGCGGGAGACATAGAGAGGAATTTGAAAAGAGATGAAAAAGGAAGGATAGAGAGGGAGAGATAAAGGAGGAGAATGAGGTGTATGTGTGTATACATGCTTGCTAAAGTGAGAAAGATAGAGAAAGAGATACGAACGAGACGGATGAAGCGTCGAGGAGCGCGCGGAGGTGTGGAACGAGTGTAGCGTGTCAGTGTGAGAGAACGCGCGAAAGAGAGAGAGAATAAGAGAGACAAATCAGGAGAGGGCAGAAGAAAGAGAGAGGGGGCCCCAGGACGAGAGAGCGCGGAGGAGCGAGGGGGGGAGTAAGGAATGCATGGGAACGAGGCGCAAGCGGGCCGACCGCGATTTGCCCGTCCCGCATTCCACCAACGCCAAGGCGAGCTCTCCGGCTCTTCTCAGCTCCGAGAGTCCCGGGGCCACCGGCCTAACGCCATAAAACCATAAGATCAACCCCATCGCACCCTCAACAATCGCCGATAAACTCGTTCCTCAGACGCGTGGTAAAGAGGTGCGACTGC
Organism: Dinoponera quadriceps; assembly: GCF_001313825.1. Taxonomy (NCBI): domain Eukaryota; kingdom Metazoa; phylum Arthropoda; class Insecta; order Hymenoptera; family Formicidae; genus Dinoponera; species Dinoponera quadriceps. The sequence continues at coordinate 1,212,645 of NW_014555184.1, read as the reverse complement.
CGTTTAATCGCATTACGAAGACGAAATTTCGTCACGCGAGTTTAATTATAGTCGTGCGATCATTACACGTGGAAATATTTTGCGACTGTTCCATCTTTCTCGTAATACACCGTCAGCTCGCAACCGGAATCAATTAGCTCGCATTAGCCGCTCGTGCCTAATCGGAGAGAGAGAGAGAGGTGTACCTCGCGGTATGCGGCGAACAAGATTAATCGAGCAACGGGTAAGGTAAGGCAAAGCGAAGCAGGTGTCTCCCAACAGTTGCGACGAGGGACGACGCATTAGGAACCCTGGGTTCCTTTCGCGGCAGGAAGAGAGAGGGAGAAAGAGGGTCGCGGAGAGGCGGGTTAGCAGACGATCGTGAGGTCGTCGTCGAGGGACATAACGGATCCGGCTGTTCGTTCGTCTGTTCCGAGTAAGGTACGCGGCGCGCATGTGTAATGCCGCCGCATTCCAGACATTGCAAAGTCGCTGCGAGCCGGTGCATCGGCCCGTGCGCGAGAAGAGAGAGCGCGTCGACCGGCTGTCAGACGCTCGCCTAGAAGATGCTCTCCTCGCCGAAAAGAAGGAAATCATTGGAATGCAGCGTACGATCGTTCAAGGTTAACCGCGAATGCTCTCTTCTCTCCCAAAGACGATTTCATTTTTACGTTACGATATCAAAGTCGGTAAAGGAAGGTAAGGGGGGAGCGAGACAAACGGCGCGGAATGTTAGAAACCGTCTTCAGGTCTTGCGAAAAGCCATGAATGATTGTAAAGTGAAACGTTTATCTACGTAACTTTGCGGAATAATCTGGAGAAAGGGACGAGATCAGCTGAATGCGCGACCGACCCTTAAGGGCCCGCCGCTCGGTAATTCCTCGGAAGTTTTTCATTATAATTGCGCATATTTCGAGGCCTTCGTTGTGTCTCGGTGCCTCCCTTCGAGTGGAAGGAGAAAAATGCGCGTCAAACGCACATAAAGTGGAAATAATTATGTAAACGCGAGATTATTGTATGAAATTTCTTGCGAGTAACATATTCTTTTTTCTCAATTCAATACGTTTCTTTGCAAATATCAATCGTGTCAGCGAGTTTTATCTCCTCGTTATCTTCGAGATTTAATAACTTCATTTCAATTCTCGCGATTGTAACGCGACGAAAAACTTTCGCGATGTCGTAAAACGCACGTCTCAATCTGCACGATTCTCATTAACCCTGGCGATATCGCTCTGCCCTTTTTTTTTCTCCCTTTGTATCGACGCGAGGGGAAATTACATAAAAAGCGTTAGCTTCGCGATATAAGGATGATCGAATGGTTTCTCGACGAATTTGGGAGTGTCACGACGCGGTCAATATAAACGAAGGAGGAAACGGTGGTTTCCCCGCAATTTGCATGCCGACGAGATCGATGTTCGAGGAACTGGTCGCCGTGAAAATCGCCGACAACAGAAATTACTCCGACACGCACGAGCCCCTCCGAGAGAGCACATATACGCGAGGCCTATATCGCGGCGCACGTGCATCCACTGTGCAGCGAGCGGGAAGTACTATATCGTAGTCGACTTCCGTCGCTATTAGCGCACGTCAGAATTGGTTTTCCGCGTGAGATAAGCACCGCCGGTACGATTAGAGCTGCGAGAGAACAGACGTTACGGAGACCGAGAACGCTTCCCCGATAATCATTACCATCCGCGTCTTTCGCATGAAAATAATATGAAATTTAATTATCCTTTCCCCTTCAACGGGGAGCTCAACCGACGAACGAAAGTCGATCGGATGAAGAAGTCATTCGGCTAATTTGTTGGTGCAAATTGAAAAAGCCCCCGTCGATTCGATATCGAAAGATCAAAAGTTCGCAATCTCGACCTTCATCGTCGTGTCTAAGACTGGACGTGCACGGGATATCGAGGAGAAACGAGAACGGAATGAAGATAAAGGGGAAGAGGAAGAACGATGAGGGAGAGATAGCTTTCGGGACGGAGGAGGGGAGGTAAAAGGAACGAAGAGATAAAAAAAGAGGAATAAGAACGAGAGGATACCGGGAGAAAGAAGAAGGGACCGCGCGCGGTGAGCGCCGGTCGGCCGGTATATAATAAGGCAGCCGGGAGAGGATAGCACTGAAATGAGATGGTTTCGTCGGCAGCTTTGTCCGGCGCCATGTTTAACATAGCACCACCTCATCTACGTGGCGCAGCGACTCGGAGACCCCGCGGTTTTTACACACGCTCTCTCCACTTCTCGTCGCTCAACCTCCTCCTTCTCGTCCGGCAGCAGCGCCGCGAAAAAGGACGAGTAGGAGGACAATGGAGGAGAAGGAGGAGAAGAAGGGTGAGGAGGGCCAGTGTGTATACAAATCAGATCCTCGCGCCCTTTGTGAGATCGTACTCCGCCTACGGTGATCCGAAACGTTGTCCGGCCGTGCCGTAAATAAATTTCAGGGAACGATTACGCTGAAAGATGCGTTATCGCGACTTGTCTAACCAGAGGATCCAAAATTGACTCCACTCTGACGCATATCGATAATATTCTCCGTTTCTTAATACCGCGCAAATTTCTCTCTTCTCAAATATGATTGTTGGGTAGAAAAAAAAGTGAATGTATAGCATCCATTCCGTGGATACATTCTTCTGTCGTTTATCCGGCAAAATTGGCAGCGTGTAATTCGCGACGTGACGAGAATTTCTGGAAAAAGCGTGCATAAAGGAACGAAAGAAACGAACGGCAGAGAGACCCACATTCCGCGAAAAATTCGCATAGCACCGCTCGGTAGTGAGTCAGTACCGGATCTCCTTGAGCGCTTTGCAACGGGCGCAAATCTGCTCGTTGCTGCCCATACCTTTCCATCTACCTGCTAACGCCTGCCCCTCCCCTCTCTCTCTTTCCTTCGATTTCTTGTCGCATCTCCGTCGATCCGCAACACCGGCGGCGGTGGTTGCAGCGCAACAGAAACTGCGAAACGTTTCATTCATGATTCTTTCAGCACCGTTGACCGGAACTTATGCCGCCGCGAGTAAAATTACGTTTCCTTGGAAAGGACGCGAACATGGCGGAGCCCGTCGCTTGAATTGCGCAAAATTTCATTTCCATCGCGACTACATAGTCTCGATGACGTTCTCCTTGACCGGGACGCCGTGACAACGATCGGACCTTTTTTATCCCGCCCATTGCGGATATTGCAATCGATAGCGCGCGGTCAGGAAAAGCGTGTTTAGTCATTGGATCACGTAATGGCCACGCTTTAAGAGACGATCGACGCGCGCGTTTCGGACACCCTGTACGTATACAACGAGCGCTCCGGGCCTTCCAGTGCAGCTGAAAATATATGCAGGACCAAGGGGGTTAATCGCAATCGTCGTGAGAATGGTATGTCGTTCGTTACGAACTGGTTGGGCCAGAAAAGGGCATACTAGGGTCGTCCAAGGCCGAGCGATTTTTCCAAACGAGCATCGAGAACGTGTCCTTCTCTCTCAGTGTTCTCGAAACCAGCCCGGTAGCGCCAAAAGCGCGCCGTTGTTCTCTCTTATTAGCTCTTATTAGGATAGAGGATTTACCAATAATGGCCGCACCGTGGGAAGTTTCACTTCCGAAATGGTTTATTACCGTCGCTTTTCGATCGCTTTTAAGGTGACGGCGCTAATTACCTTTCGCAACGCGCCGTTCCCAGTCGCGGAGAAAATCCCGAGAAAATCGCTTTCGTTGCGCTATTAATTGCCCCGGTTTCTCGTCGATGGTTCAACCACTCGTCGGCAACATTCTTATCTCCGCTATCGCCGGAAACATTGTTGCCCGATTTCCGAGATTGCCGGCGGACGGTTACTCGACGCTTAATTAAATGTACTTTTCATCCCTACGCCGAGAATTTGATCTTCCGCTCAGTTGTTGACTTTGCGATGTTACCTTCTTTNAAAACAAAAAAAAAAAAAAAAAAAAAAAAAAAAAAAAAAAAAAAAAAAAACTCGCATTTCGAGTAAAAACGCATGGCCGGGAAGGTTGTCATCTGGCAGACTGCGTTTAAAATTGCTCGAATTAATTCGTCGCCTAGTGAGCGATTATTACAGCGGTATTAAATGTATCATTAGCGGTGTTACGTCTCTCTTATCGGTATAGATTCTCCGCGACATCCGTTGCAACACCGTCGCAGAGGAATTTCGGTCCACTTTCTTAATTATTACGCACGAGAAGGAAAGCGGTCCATTCATTCCACAGATTCTTAATGGGCCCACCGACCGACTACGAGGGACGACTCTCGACGTCATTTGAATGCGTCGGAATGCCGCTCCGTTCGTGTCGGCGCATCTGATGTTAAGTTAGGCCCCGTATATACGCGTGATCATACCGCGGTTATACGAGTGGACTCGAAGCTTGCCGAGGCAATTCAACGCTTTGCGCGTTTAAATGGACGTTAAAGAAAAGAGACGCAACTGATTTCTAATCGGCAGATAATTAATGATTCAATTAATGTTTCGAACACGCTGCCGAGAAAATTTTCGGAAATATATTGTTCAGCGGTAAAACACAAGGGGCGACGAATCGGGACAACACGCGACTGGTCCCTCGATGGGCACCTCGTGAATCTCAACGCTGCTCGCGAGTCACACTTGATTATGATGGTTTGGTGTAAAGTTGCGGGCGAAATTCTCAAAAAGCAGACGCGAAGAAAGCGGACAGTGCGAGTGAAGAGCACGAAAGAAGAAGCGGAACGCTGTGGAATGGAATGCGCGGCGCCTAGGGCTCGTCGGATTCCAGGGCCACACGTGCCCTTCCCTTCCCGCGCGCCCGCAGGCACCGACCGAAGCCAATAAACTTCGCCTCCAACTGGCGGTCGCGGCCGACCACCATAGAGCTCATTCATGGAGACCTCCTACCACGCGAGTCGGTTCGCCTTGTTCTGACCATCTCGATCATGAGGCTCGGTGTGAGTACTTCACGCTGCTGCCATCTAGCGTGGAGTTTCAGACTCAAGAAGAGCGTCGATAAGTCGCAGCGGGAAACTTGGACGTACATTTCTCGAGAGGTCGTAATTCCGATAAATTTGTACATTGTCGGAACAATGTCCCACACGATGGGTATCTCTTTTACTTTCTTTCAAACATTCGCGCGCAAAATTCAATCTCGTATTCACGGAATTTCTATTGCTCGTTGATCATTTTTTTCTTTTTCTTTCAAGCAACAACTTTGTCTCTCGAATTCGATTTCTTTTTCTTTATATTACGTATATCAGTGCAACCTAGAACCGTCCTTCACTTAATAAAATCCATATTTTATTATGCAAAACTGATCGCTAATAACGTATCTCACTTAGAATGTGATAGAAATATCATGTAATCAATGATAAAAGTAGAATATTATCAATTCTTTATAAATTCCGAACCAGTTTTCATCTCACGGATTGAAATGCAAATAATATAATACTATCGCTTGTTGCTGCCCGGATTTATCTCGGATCGCCTTTCCTTCGATGTCGCGAGCAAGGCTCCACGATAATACATAAAATCCACCACTTCGCTAACTTCGCATTTAACCTTTGTGACGCGCCTAATCAATTGAATAGGCAAGATTGATCTAAACCAGTAATACTAGTAGTACAGTCTTCGTCGCCAGCAGTGTCGCGCGACGTTATACCAGACAGAAAGCATTTTTTTTTTTAAAGCTTCTTTCGTTTTAATAACAACATATTTTTAAATCTCCGATCGCGTACTATTTCTATTCTCTTATGAAAGTATCACTTCATCATTTTCACGAGGCAAATTTATGTCGGGTAATAATTTATTCGGTAAACGAATAAATTGTGTGAATATATGAGAAACAGTTAAGTTTCCTGGTGTAAATGTTCACTCAAAATGAAAAATAGCAGTATTTTCACTAAAACTAATAATTTCGCTGCAAGATACCGCCACTTGAAGTCGCGAGAATGTTTCATTCCAACTTAAGGCGGATTTTGACTCCGCAAGAGCGAACGTTTCGATCAATTAGAGTGAATATATTTCTGCGACGATGAAATAGGTTTACTTTACAATTTCAAATAAAAATATTCACTCGACGATCCACTCTATATGAGTGAAAAATTACTCGCAAACTCGAGCGATCATTTTACTGCGAGTGATATTTCACTCCGAGAAATCTGGAGAGGTATGAAACGCGTATACTACTTTGTATGCAACTTACCTTGCGTTTTCGAATGTTGCTGATGCGCTACTTCCTATCGCTCCGAAACCCACACCGACCGCGAGACCCTCGGGAATATTATGCACCTGATTGCAAAAATGAAAATGCGTTACTATTATGCGGACACAATTCATGTGACATAAGGGACGAACGATTACTATCTTGCAGAAATGTACCGTAATCGCTACAACTAGCAGCAATATCCTTCGCCATTGATTGTTCCTCGCCTCGTTGTTGGGATCTTCGTAAACTGTGCCAATCTCCCCCGATTCCGTCGGTCTGTTTATATGCGCTATTTGTCGACGTCTACTATTCTGTTCGTAGAAGCCTGAAAAATTAAACATTCACAGCAACGCATGTACCACGCTCCGCCCTGGCACACATTTTCAAAAAACTGAACCACAGGCACAGGAGCGCTTCATGCAAATACAATTTTTATCAGATGAAGGATCGAGAAGAGAAGGGTCTTTTTATACTGCGGATATCTTTTAAGGTTTTGACGAGCAAATGTTAGGATCAATTAGGCAGGATTAATAAGATCAGTTTTTTTCAAGCTTGTGGAACTCCTCACACAGATCCAAAGAGATGTTTTTATTATTTTTTAATTTTTAAATATGTATTTTTAAATAACATTTTACGCGGAAGTGCACCTTATATTAGTGGATGGGTTTTTTAATGTACATTTTTGGCCTTGTTTTTGTTGTTCACACTTTTTGTCACATCACTCCTTACTGGTTTATAGTTTATAATTTTTAGGTTTAAGAGCAATATGTGTGTGTGTATGTGTGTTTAATTAGTTGGAAGTCGGGTATTTTTATTTGTAGGTTTAGTTTGAACCCATGTACCGGAGTTCCACATATTCTCACTACGAACAACACCATGCATATACTAATACAAAGCTTGGGATATTTTGGAATAAGTGCGTATGTCAATCATTCATATTTCTCCTATTGGACATTATTTTGCAAACAGGAAACTATATCGATTACAACTAAATACAAACAAAATATATTTATCCGGAATAAGAAGATAGACTTTGATATAATAAATGTGCGGAATTAATATTTAGACTTTATTAAGCAGACTATATTTGAAATTTAATCACTTGAGCAACAGAAATTTTAATTTCATAAAAGTAGAACACTTGTGCTTCAACGCACATGATAAATTTTGATGATAAATTTTGTGTCTCAACTAATCGAAAGAATAATGAATTTTAAATCGAATTAAAGAAAAATATTATATCGAATAGATCTGTCTGTATTATGGAAACTTTGAGTGAACAAATTTCTGAGCAATTTTCACAATTTTGTCCTATTATTACTCTTTACGTAAGTAGTTTGAATCATGCTACATGCAAAGGTTCCAACTTGTGCGTCAGTTGTATCTTAAGACAGATCGATATTGGAACATCGCTTCTCACGAAGATAGCAAAAAGGAGAAGAATGCTTATCCTTGGATAAAAACCAACTATATCTGCGACAAAGCAAAGAGGGGCGAGTGTACACTGACGTTTATATACATATATAGGCATATGTATATAGAACGGTATAGTATATCGCGAACTGATCCCATTTTCCAAGCCTACAGAGAGGAAAACTGGAATTTTACGAGAAGGATATGAAGTACCATCGATAGTGGTCGACTCGACACTAGTGTACATTTTTCCACTTCCGGAAATTTGTACGTCGTTAAACGGAACATTATCGTCTAAGTCCTCGTCACTCTTTAGTTTCGCAATGATCTTGCGTCTTTGTTTCGTACCAACTGATTGCATAGCTAAAAGCACATTGGGGGACTGAATGCCGAGGGTAGATATCAACACGTCCGTCCCGTATACGAATGCCGCGCCGATGACGAAGCCAACTGCGACCGGCACGAACGCGTACTCGCCGTTCGCCCCGTATATCTTGCTCTCGGTTGCCATTTCGATCGCTGGAGCCAGCAATGACCAGTAACTTGCGGCCACCATCACGCCGCCTGCGAATCCCAGGCTGACATCAAGGAGCTTACGCTAAAAAGAAAATATGTGATCTTTATGAAATCTGCAACTCTCTCTCTCTCTCTCTCTCCCTCTCTCTCGTATCTGAGGTAAAGAGAGTGAGGAAAGATTCTGCTATTTGGAAATTTCAAGAGTTGCGCGGGAAATCATTTTATAAAGATACTTGGAGCGTATATTACAAAAAAAAAATAGCTTCATTTATTTATACTTTAAGGTCAGAGGACGATATTTGCGCGATCCAGGAAAAAAAAATAGAGGAATAGCATTTGCGGCTGAGAGTTTCACTCTAGTGAATTTTCGCGCGTTTGTTTCAAAATTGCGAAACGATTTTAGTAACAATCTTGCTAATAATTTCAAGTTTGTTTCCTCGATTTCGTCAAGTTCAAGTTCGACTTCCGTCGAGACATCAGAGGTGCGGTACGATTATTTACTCGGTATGTACGTGAGTACTCACACAACGCGAATATCAATATCTGTGTCAATATTTCGTAAGCGTAGCGTAGCTCTTTATCTCGCGTATCATTTGCACGGAAATAAGATCGACAAGTTCTATCTACTTCTCGTACGATTGAGTTTGCGATTATCAATTAGATAAATGCACCACAGAAATTATACTAAATATTTACAAGACACGTCCCTTCCCATCGCAGAAATACTCATTATAGGATTTTTTTCTTTCACGACATATATTCGTTTTTTTACTTCAAAACAAGTTTTGCAATGCTTATCCAATTTACTTGATTGACAATGTAATTTACAGTTTACTTATGCTGTTCGGAATGAGTATTAGTATACGCTCCGTTGAATTAGAAGTAAAACTTGTTATGCAGTAGATAACGTTGAGCGATATTTACGAGGGAGAATAATATAGTGCGTTGTTTGTGTATCTTCCGCGTATATTATACCTGATATAAGCCATTGATGATACCAAGAAGAAAAAATATATTTCGCTATCTCACTATCGTATCAAGATAGAAAGGAACACAAGGAAAGTCTATAATAAAATACGTCGATTTAATAAAAATGAGTGAAATCTGATGCAAACACTATATTTGTCTAGTAACTCAGAAAGATATGACATTTCATTTCACACAAACGTTCGATAAAATTGGAATTCTTGAATTCTGACATTTAAAAAAAATTTCGCGCAAAATTTCTCCAACGTGTGTGTAAAAAATAAAAAACTTTTTTTTTATGTTATGTACAATTTGTGCCAAATTTCACCGTGGTCGTCCACATAACCTTACGCAATAACGAGATGAGATATAAACACCAACGTCCGGACACGTTCCTAATTCTGGCCGTTCCTGTTGTTTTGATTTTTAAATATGTAAACTTTACACGCAAAATATATGTATTCTATGTTGAAAGTTGACATTGTTTCACATTTAAAGATCAAAACAACAAGAACGTTCGTTAGGCATTGGTATTTTTATCTTAGGCGAGTTTCCGCAAATCCGGGGTCGCTGTGTAGCGAGTGAAGCTCGTAATGGAGGTCATATCGTGCGAAGGTGAACCTGGCCGTTATCTCGGCAAATGAGGACAAAATTTGTGCCGGCATATTAACGGCGTGCGCAGAAAAATGTGAAAGCGCGCGATCATGTTCGCGCGAATTAAGTTGCAGGAAGTAGGAGGATTAAAGTCGGAGGAAGCGACGGATTATGCGCGGCCGCATCAAGTCCGTAAGAAGACGACGACGTCGTCGCTGCTGCGCCTTGTCGATTTCATCGAATCAACTCGAAATCTAAGTACGCCGTGTAACTGGCTAAAGAAATTTCACTTACACGAGCAAACGGACGATATAGTTCAATAGGAAAAGCAGCTCAGTGAGCACATTTCTTTGTGCCGTCAACAGTTTTCCGCTGGACGACACTCAGCGATTTACACTCTTCCGACATGTTTACTCGGTGGTTCAGTTGAACTATTAAAAGTATACTGGAGAAAATGGCGATCGCTTAGTAAACATGTTAACGAAAAGCGTAAATCGCTGAGGCCTTTCAGCAGAAAATTTTACAACAGTTAGGAAGCTGTGGCTGGCAGCGCAAAGCTGCCTTTCAAGCTGATTTTTCCGCTCTTGTTGACGACTGTTCATGCGACTGTTCGGGATGCCATTTTTCTTTACAACGAACGACGCTACCTTTTGGAAATGTGTCTCGCGCCTGAGTTCATTCGTATCGTATCGATAATCGACCTCATGTTCGACGCGCAACGCTGATTGGTCCTTCCGCTATACGAGCTGAATATCGCGAGAGCGAGTCCATGATCATTGGAATGTGACCATTTCTCATCACTTTTGACAATTTAAAAATTGCTGGAATTTGCGTTATATTCTCGGCAGTGTGATTCAGACGATCGGGTTTTGTTTTCTCGCTTGAAAGTTATTTCATTGGGCCGACGTTAATTTGTATTCTGACAACACAGTTCCGAAATTCACTGGTAGTACTAAAAATCTATAGTATCGTAGATTATAGATTTTATAGAGCCTATAATTGATTCTATCTTTAAAATATAATAGATTATTGAACACAGTCAAGTATCGCGTCTGTATATTAATTGGATTCAAACCGTGTCGCGCGAATAAGCTTGCTTTCATTTCATCGTAAAGCATAATTTACGATTGGAGACGAGAAAATGTCTGAACGAAACAGATTTAGCGAAAGAAAGGAAAAGTGTGGAAAAAGTGCAAATCGGAAGAACGAGTTAATCGTGAGACAGTGTAGAACGCGCGTCTAAAGTGCTGCTCCGAAGAGAGAGAGTATCTACTGTAAACGACGATGCGCAAAAGAGGTTAAGTTTGTTAGGTGGAAGGACGGGATCGTGTTTGACGCATGTTACAACAGGAACGTGGCGACGCGAAAGAGCGTGAAAAAGAGAGGTACAGACGCGAGAGCAATCGCGCGCGCGAAGAACAAACGGAAGTACTAACTTGTTTCCCCCGTATGACGATGACGAGCGCGGCGCCGGCTGCGGTGAGGGCCCACGTGAACAGGGTCCCGAGAAGTGCCTGAGTGGTTGGTGTGTGATCCTTGAGCATCCTGAGCGTCCCTACGTCACATCGAGCGAGGAGCGTGGCTTATATACCGTCAACGGACGGTGGCGAGTCACTGTACGGGAGCGCGAGAACGAGCGAACGATCGACGAAAGAACGTCGACGGAATTCTGTCTGAGCACTCAGTCCCCCGCGCTGCTTATCTCAACCACCGCGCGCACCACCGACGCATCGAGACACAGCACTACTACTGTTACACACGTAGGTACGAACGTTACCGCACCACTACGGCCGTATCGCGGCGCATTATCGCCCGCTGCCTCGTCATTCGTGACTTCCGAATATTCGTTCTAATTGATTCGCACGCACATACGCGTCTGAGACCGGACACGACGATGTGCGTGGATGCGAACGTACATGTGGGTGCGGACTGTGGCGGAAGCGGGGTCGGACGCGCGCGCGCGCGCGCACGCCTTCGATTTCTCTCCCTCGCGATAAGCAGGGTTGGTCACGTCCGTGACGTATGCACGTACGTCAGCACTGTGCCAGCGCGGCGCACTACACTACCGTTCTCAACCAATCGTCATCGGCCAGTGCATCGGTGCTGGCCAATGTGATCTACGACGCGCGGCGAGGCCGGTTATTAACGATGCCAAGGTACTCGCCTTGATCGACAATGCTCGAAATGCCGGTGAAACGCCGAACGTCACGTTACACTTGAGAGAAAAAAAAAAAACACCCGGACACGTCGCAGCAGACGACGCGCGCCGACACGGTGTCTGTCAACGTGCGAAACATGGCGTCCGCATCGGTAGGTGTCGATTATACGCGCGATCCACTGCATACTGACGCTACATGTTTTGTGTGTTCCTTTTTTTAGTCGTAGCGTCCCTCGAAGCGTTCGATTGTCCGTGTAGCGAAATAGTCGTTTTGTTACGGAGGGGACTACCGGGAGTAATAGTTCTAGTTGGCGATAGTAGGTGGAAGATCGTTTCATTCGTTTTCCGTATGTATACTAACGAAGGAAGGTTTCGTACACGATAATAACTATTCTCGGCGATTTCTCGCGGCAAAGATGAACTTGGGTAAACTGTGTTCTCGGGGCTTCATTTGCCGCGACTCTTTCCCCTTCGCGTCTTACGTTTCTTCGTCTGTGTCTCAAATACGCAGTTACACGCATGATGATTTGGTGCAAAACCGCATGATTCGACATTTCTACGAATCTTATTTGCAGGTACCTTTACTGATGGACGACGATACGATCGCTTTTGGCGAGGAGGAGGAGGAGGCTACCCAAAATGTCAACAAGCTTAAGTACATATAACGAAGACATATTTCTCAATGCAAGTGGATTACACGTCTGTGAGATGAAATATTATCCTTTATAATTCTAGACACCCGTATGTTACGCTGTTTCACTTGGCCTTCAGGATAGCAGCTGTAGTAGTTTATCTGTTTTGCGGTTTGTTTTCCGATAATTTTATAGCGAGCTTTGTAACTGTTGTACTACTTTTATCGATGGATTTCTGGACAGTTAAGAATATTACCGGCAGATTAATGGTCGGCCTTAGATGGTGGAATTATGTGGACGACGATGGCAAGAGTCATTGGATTTTTGAGTCTAAGAAGGTTTGCTCAATTCTATACATTCTGACATGTTTTTTTCATTTCCTTTCATTGAATACACATTTGCTTGTGCGCATACAGTTTGTTTATGATTTTCAGCGTGCATTACATTCAGGTCATTATCTTATTTAAAATCTCAAATCTTATGTGATCAATAAGCGAAAGGGTTGCATTTTAGCCTTAGTCCCTTCTGTCGCCTATACATCATTTTATATTTATAGCACGTGATATAACATAACTTTCAGTTATCAAGTATATATTTTTTTCCACATACATGTGTTACGTTTCACCGAGCATTGATTTAATCGGATCGAATAGTTCAAGGTTTACCAGCTGTTCTACGCCGTGTACCCTTGACACTTTCTAAATCCACCGTGCTATTACAATTACGCAATAATCGTTTGATTGAATTTATATTACCGGCGTCGATTATTGCGATGATCTAATTTGATATCCAAATTAAATCGCACGATTTTCATTTGAAAATCCAATATCTGCTATGCGCCCTGTGTTTCAGGGTGCTCAACAGAATCGCATTAACGCAACCGAGGCGCGTATCTTTTGGTTGGCTCTGATCTTGTGCCCGCTTCTTTGGTCAATACTCTTTATCATCGCGTTGTTCGGCGGCAAATTCAAATGGCTTTTGCTCATCTGCATCGCCATTGTTTTGAACGGGGCTAATCTGTACGGTTATGTTCAATGCAAAATGGGAAACGACAGGAACATCTCAGCAGCCACGAGTGATTTCTTCAGGAAACAAGTGATCCAAAATGTATATTTCTTCGGCGATGGCGCACACTCTTGATTTGTGTTGACTCCGAATTTCTCTTGCTACAGGTGGCCTCGATGATGACAAGGAGTCCTCCGACAAGTAATTCCAATCAACCGACTAATGTAATATAGATCTATACATTTGTCAAACACGGTCATGCGAAATCTGTATTCTCCTGCCGAATAATTTAACGAATCTTTGCAAACGTTTGTACATAATGATGTTAGGCAGTATCTTCTAAGTATTCTATAATAAATCGTTATTATAACTTTTACCCCTTGCTGCGTATGATCCATTGAGTGTGGGAAGAGGACAGAAAGAAGAGAAAAAACTGTTACGTTAGTACTAGTTTATTGATGCCGCAAGGCAATACATAATGTACACGGTATTTTTCCTTGTCAACAGACTCTTCCTATTACACAATATTTATTTTGTATAGTTGTTAATTAGTAACATTGCATTTATCATGTTTACCTCAGCCTGTTGTATTCTTTCTGGCAAGAAAGTATCACAAAATAATTTCCCATTCTTTCAACGATATTTAGTATTTGACTTATTCTTTGCTTTTAAATTCATATTCTTCTTCGGATTCGCGCACGCAATCGCGGCCGCTTTGCTGGATTCATCCTTTGCGGATGAATTTGAGAGGCGATCTTATACACAGTAACGAACTCGCTATATTGCACGGAGCTAACGTGTAGCCGATTGTATTTCATTACATTATCAAAACCGCTCCGAAGACGCGAGTTGTGTACGTTTTTTCAAGAAGAAGAATACAACAAACCACATATTGCTCTATACATTTCACGTCATAAAAAATTATAAAGACTAACAAGGGACACGCTACCAAAGTACAACGTACACGAAAGTTCTGGAATGATACAAAAAACTTAGTAACATTACAATTATTAGTATGTTATTAATATAAATGTACGAATATCGTGGACTTCCTTGTAGTGATAAATTTTAGTGAGTATAGATTAACGATACCAACTTATAACTAGTAGTATATTTATACAATAATTTATAATTTCGTTTCTCGCGTAACGTATTTTAGCCTGGAACCTGAAACGCGAAGCCATCAAGAAAGTTGGCGAAATACATAGGTTGTTAATAATTACATCAAGGTTTGAAAATCGAGCAATTTTCCACGAAGGTTTCGCGCTATTAGAACTCAATTGTCTTTACACATCGCTATCGCTGAGGGATGAAACACGTTAATAATGAGAAAACTTTATAGATGAAAATACCTATAATGATGTTTCGAAAGTTACTTTTTAGCCAAGTCTTTAATTTCTCTCTTCCGTAAGAATGTGTATGGTGAAAATCATACAGGTTTGTTTTACAATGGAGAAGCTAATGGTCTCCTTGTCGAGAAATATTTCCATGTAGCGAGAGGAATTATTTCGCCGAAAAGCAGTGGTTCAAACGTCGTTTATATCGTAAAACTATGAATGAGTTAATGAATCGCGCGTATCGGACGAAAAGATCTCACAATGGAAATAAGTCAGTATTATTTACAGATGAAGCTTCCCGATGTACAACATATATAATCGTTAAAATATCACCCATTCTTACCCTAAATGCCTCCTTTAACGTATTGTTTTTGAGTTTCGTGTTTAGCGCATTCAGTCGTGTATCATAATGTAAGAGAGCTAACAAACATCATCCAGTTGTACGCAGTGTGTAACGTCTCATTAGCGATACATTTCGAGGAGTGTGTGAGCCAACTTTATGAGTCTTTACCAATTATACAGTCTTTCAAATTATGCGTACTTAGAAAACAAAAAAGGATACAAAATCCTTCCTCGCTGGTAATTGCGACCTAATCGATTCGCTTGCTACAATTTCGAACGTAAATTTTACTAAAGCAACAAATATACAAATCAGAGAAAAAAATAATTTCGTATAAAAAATATTGTATAAATATACACTTTTATAAAACTCGAAGTATAAGACGCTGCACGTTGAAGCAAACAGATAATTATGGTTACACTGAAGGCCGAACAAACATTATACGAGTTGTAATAAGTCGCATTTCGCTGCCGACGTTCTAGAAATACCTAACGTGGTAACTTAAGACGTGTCCTTGAATGCGAATTAAAAATATTAGTACAATAAAATTCAAGACGTAAGACAAATGATAGAATTACGTTTACGACTAACATTATCATTGCCGTTATAAGTAGTAGCAGTAATTAATAATTTATTGTTACACTAGAAAATAATAAAAAGTGCCATAGTCACAAACGGTTTATTGGGCAGTGAAAAATTTGACGCACACAGGTATCACCGGTACTGCTGATTACACGTGTACCATTTTAATAGTAACGAAATAAATTAAGTACTCTCTCAAGCACAAAAAAAGATAGCAAATAATAATAAATGCTACACGATGGCCCTCAGTTTCGTTAACAGAAGACAAAAATAAGAAATATCGCGATAATAAAGCGAATAAGCGTTTTTCCCCGGGGAACCCCGGAATTACATGTTCAGTCCAGAAAGCAATATTTTACGTAAAGGCGTTGCTACAGAAGTAAGTCTATACGAGAGGAAACGATTATAAAACATTATTAAAACAACACAATTAAAAAAAACAATATCAAAAAATAGTAAAAAGGTGTTGTAAGTAAAAGGTGTTGAAGGAATTTAATTACGAGTAGATTACACAACGCGTTTCTCATTTAAAACTTAATACGATACTCTCTCTGGAAAATACCCACTGTTTTGCATAATATTTGCACGTCTTTATGCGCGCTCGCATCTTTTTTTTTTTACGATATTTATATATCTATGTATATATTATTCATCATTTTATATATATATATTTATATATTTATATATAATGTTGCTAATGACAGACGGTGCTTTTATGTACATTTAGTCACAGTTCCTGACCCTCGAACCACTCGAATTCAATGCAAGAAGGAACAACGCACACTCGAACAAACGAAAAACGTATGAAATCGTAAAAGTGCTCTTGGAATGTGACGTTATTCAGGTATGTCTCAACAATATTTTGTATTTCGTGATATGTGTGCGCGCGCGAAATCGTTGTAGCCAAGGAAATGCCAAAAAGTAGGACAAATTTGTTCTAAACTTCTCGAGCGCTATTTAAGTGACGCGTCGTACGTTACCGTATTTTCCGTAATGTCAACGACGACATAAATTGCGTAAAGGAGATACGATGCAGTTTTCAAACAATATAGAAAAGATGTGAATGAGCGCACGATTATTGTCCTTGCAGGTTAAAAAAGTTTACGACTTAAAATCACACGATAGAGATGTATCTGACATCATTACCGTTATAAAATGTATTTCATTGTATTTCATTGCAATTCTACAGAATTCTATAGAAGCACCGATGACATCGTAAAAATATTTGAAAATCCATTGCTTCTCACGATAACATATCCTGCAATGAGCGTTTTGGCATTGATTTGGCTTGTATTTGAAAACGTAAAAGTGCATACACTACAAGAGTCGACGATCCAACGTTAACGAACGCGAATATTTTGTGATATAAATGACGTTTCGGCATGAAATATATTCGATGAGGCAAATGACACAAACTGATGAGTTCGGAGATAATCGAACTTGCGGCATATCGTCTATCTCGATATACAGAATTCGAAAGGCATAGCATACTCGAGGTAGAAGCTACGTTGGAACTTTGTACATAAGGGTGTCGAGGGCTCGGAAGAACAGTACACGAATTCAACACATACAGTGCTCCTATTTAAATTAGTTTCCTCTTGTTTTTTTTTTCTTTCTAGAAGTGTGCACAAATTCACTTGCGCACCTTTCATTGAATATAGGCACCGTTTCCTTTCATCCCTCTTTCACTCGATTTCATTTCATTTTCGTCATCATTTCATTTCCCTAGTGGCGTCGCTTAATCTAACCTTAAAACAATTTTCTTATAAGATCTATCTAACATTATAATAGGTAATGAGAAGATCCCTACCGTTCATAATGAATATAGCATTAATAATTGTCAATTTGGCAGTATGGCAATTTTCTTGTCTCTTGTGA
Source organism: Dinoponera quadriceps (assembly GCF_001313825.1). Taxonomy (NCBI): domain Eukaryota; kingdom Metazoa; phylum Arthropoda; class Insecta; order Hymenoptera; family Formicidae; genus Dinoponera; species Dinoponera quadriceps. Next base: position 1,195,074 of record NW_014555184.1, on the reverse strand, counting down.
GCGGAAATTTTCATCTCTCTCTCTCTCTCTCTCTCTCTCACTCTTTCTCCTGCTTCTTCTTCCTTATCAGTGGCTGAGGGAAGTCACCGGGTTGACTTTTCGATCTGTTTTCTTTTCTACATCAGTAAGTACTTGTGAAACGTGCGACGCACGACGAATTCTCGCCGTTACGATGTGCGCTTCACGCATACACGCAGTCAATCGTGCGTTTCGGTACCCTGTCTTCCTCTCACAGACATGGACTTCGGACATCAATACTCTTTCGTTCCTCTACGCGATCGCTACTGAAGGAAGCACTCTTATCTTCAATAAACAGGAAAGGTTTGATCTTCGCTGTCTCAGTTTGTAAGAGGTACCGATGCACGAAAAAATACGTAACGCGCTATTTCGAGCGGGAGAGATATGGTCGTAATATTTTCAGTCTATCTTATATATATATATGTATAGATTATCTAGAGATTAAAAAGTGTGTTCTTGTTTGTATTCTTTTGCGTATGATCGATTCGACGATATGTGTTCCAATTCACTAAATCGCAAAGTGTGATGAGTCGTAAGCGTGACGAAGTGCCGTCTCACAATTTTGATTACGTCGTCGTATCGTTGACCGAACGTGAGAGAGAACGTCTGGAAATGGGAAGGGTTTTCGACGCGAGTGTAAAGAAAGAACTGTTCGTACAACCACGCGCGTATCTCTAAGCGGCAGTTTTGACTCGCGCACTGCGCGAGGGAACTTTCGGAATCTAATCTCTAAACGGTTCGATTCGGCCGCTGTGCTGCGCGTCGTCAAGAGTGAAAATTTCCGTGGCGGGGAATCTTGCAACCATTGCAACACCATTGACTAAATCGTTTCTATGTCGAACTGCCTAGCAATCGCGTCGCTACTACTGTCCTTGGAAGGTACGTGTCACACGACTTTATTGTACTAGACACGTCGTACTTTTGCCCTCTCGATATCGCCCCGTTGCCGCTTGTCCCTCGACAGATCCCTCTGCTCGCGAGAGTCGGCTTGTCAGTTGGCGTAGTGATCGAAGGAGCCTAAATACTCCAAGCTAGATCGATAGCAGAACTGATATTGATCCTGCAAAAAAGGATGATGTATCGGAGGGAAAACACAGACAACTCTGATATTGTACGAACCTCGGTCTGCACCATAGCCGGGCGTTGGGTGCGCAATATTCTCACGGTCTGGAAAATGTCGACGACACCCTCGTACTGCATTCGCTCCAACACGATGCTGAGCGTAATGAAGACACCCGTCCTGCCGACACCCGCGCTGCAGTGCACGGTGATCGGTCCGTCTTGGCCGAACTGCTCCTTCGTCTTGTGCACCTGACCTATAAAGTCGATGAAACCGTCGCCCGACTTGGGGACACCCTGTTCCGGCCAGTCGATGAACTGGAACTGCCGAACCGTGCGGCTCGCGCCGTCGCGCGCGTCCGTCACCTTGAATTCGCGCAGTATGTACTGCGGCATGTTGTACTCCGCGATCGGATCAACGACGAAGCACTGGTAACGGATGGATCGGTCGGACGGCCAGTACTGGTGGCACTTCTCCCTGCCCATCTCCTTCAGTTTCGTCAGCATCACGACGATCGTGGAATTGTGCTCCCACAGCATGCGCCAGAAGTCGTCGGTGGTGTCGCACAGAGGACCCTGTGTCGCTATGTAAGCTCCGCGATAGCGATAGCCGTCGATCAGACTGGCGTTTATGTAATCGGATCCCTCGATGTTACGCTGCGGCTGCAGGCACACCCTGGTGCACTCGTAAGGCAAAATGTGGACCAGACGATTCTTGTGCTTGTTGCACGGCAGATTCGCGGATATAAATCTGGTCGAGTCGGCCTTGATGTTGGAGAGCTTCTTGAACTCCAGCTCCATTCCGGTGATGTTGTCGATCTCCGGTTGCATGAGCTTCTGGATGTGAGAGTGCAGATTCCTCGCCGGTACCTCGGTGTTGCCGCAGATCACCGCCTCCAGCAGGGCGTCGTGTATGAAGATGTACTGGTCCTCCGTCTGCACCATGTAATTCCTCTGAGCGCGCAGGCACGTCACGTGTCCGTAAATGTCTATCATCTTCTCGTGCTTGATCCTCTCCAGCATCGAGTCTATCACGATGAAGCAGCCGGTCCTTCCCACACCGGCGCTGCAGTGCACCACCAGCGGTCCGCTGTCGGGCACGTTGAGGGACCGGACTCTGCGCAAGAACTGCAAGAACGGCGCGGGGTGCTCCGGCACGCCGTGGTCCGGCCAGGCGGTGAACTGCAGCTGCTTGATCTCCCGCCGCTCCGAGTAGCCCGCTCGGCACACTTGGAACGTGCGGATGCAGTAGGTCGCGAGTTCCTGCACGTCGCTGATAGTCACCGTCATTTGACCGTACGTCTCGGAGCCCCGGGTAGGCCAGTACTGGTCGCACTTTATCCTCGTTCTCTCCTCCAGCTTGGTCATCATCACGATCGTGCTGGTGCGCAATTCCCAACACATGCGCCAAAAGTCCCCGAACGTCTCCTGCAACGGGCCCTGCGTCGCCACGTACGCGTTCTGCTTCCTGTAACCGTCGCAGTAATTCGCGTTGATGTAGTCCGAGCCGGGCATGCCGTCGACGGTCTGAAGGATGACCCGCGAGTGGTCGTACGCGATTACGTTGGCGTAGCGGTTCTTCGACGCGTTCACTTCCATATTGGAGTGGTCCCACGTGAATTGCTGGCCCGGCTCTATCGACTCGTACTCTTGACTGAACTTTAGATTGTCGTTCGCCTTTAAGCGTTCGATGTGATTGCCCAATTCGCTGATAGGTATCGGTGGATGCGAGATCATGCCGGGGGTTTGGAAGTTTAATCGGCGCATCTCCACCGGATCGGACGGCGCGTGATTCGAGCTGATATCCGCCGCCATGAGCGGCCGCGTGACAGCCGCCTGATCCGGCGCTTTGCAAGGTTGCCTCCGTCTGAAACAGATAGTATACTTCGCATTACAGATAACATTCGTTGTACGTACTTCGCATTACAGATAACATTCGTTGTACGTACTTTTTGATGACGAATAACAGCACAAAGCAGACGCTGACCATTAGTGCCGCTATTATGGGACCAACCACCCACAGCATGCCCGGCTCTTGACCGCTAGTTTTCACGGACACCTCTGGATTTCCATCCGGGGGTGTGTTGGGATTCGGTCGACGCGGCGGCTCGCCGGGAGGCACTTCCCTCATGTCCAGAGACAAGTACTCGGAAAATGGTGACGACGTGTACAGGTGCTGAAAGAAAGAATTTCCTCTTCTCAAACGCGCGAAAAACGCCAGTCGTTAATCACTCTTTACCTTTCGCGGAGTGTCGACTACAGCCCGTACGAATATCCTGTACCGTTTGTTCTTGACGAGTTTCCGGTTCTCGTATCCCTCGTAGATATCTCCGCTGCCCAAATGGAACGTGTAAGGAATATCCCGGTGCGGAAACTTGGCCGCGATATAAGGCGCGTTCTCCCTCTCTTGCTTCGCACCTTTTCCCGTGATCATGTCTTCGGTCAATTCGTCCGGCTGCTTGTCGGCTGTGCTCTTGTCCTCGGGCACGACGATCAAGTAGTAGTGCGAGATCGGCCCGTATTCCTCAGAGGCCTGCGGCAGAATCACCTGTATCTCCTCGCCGTTCACCACGCCGTAAAAGTCCGGCTTTACCATCGGCTTAGGCGCGGCCATTTGCGTAGTAACAGTGATCTTAGCCGGCGGTCTGTATTGAGAGTCGCGCGGTACGGCGCTCACGTTGACGTTGTAAGTCGTGAACGGCTGTAACTCGTTTATCGTCGTGCTCGTTACTTGAGGATCCAGAAGGATCTGCCGACGCGGTACGATCTGCGTCTGCGTGATACCCTGCGAGTCGACGAACTCCTTCACCGCGTCGAACGACACCTTGTACTTCATCGGAGTCAGTCTGATGGGCGGCGTCCAAGAGAGCGTCATCGAGTGCGTGGACGAGTCCGGTGCTCTGAGGTTCAACGGCACGTCCTCCGGTTTCACCTTCACCGTGACCTTCTCGCTGAGTCTACCCAGGCCAGTCTTGTAGCGTGCCGCCACCGTTATCGCGTACTGAGTGAACTTTTCCAGATTGATCAGGTCCGCCGATTCCGTCAGACCGACGCTCTTCTGTTTCCACTCGTCCAGGTCCTCCACGGCGGTCGTCGTGTAGAAGATCTGGTAGCCGACGATCTTCCCTCGATTAGGCACCGGCTCCCACCACACCTCCACGCTCGAGTCCGACGTCGCCACGGCCCTCACGGACATGGGCGCCCTGCCGATGTCCTTCTCCGTTATTATCGTAATCTTCTCGGAATATGGACCGCTACCCTTCGACGTGTGCGCTCGTACGTGAAACACATATTCCGTATTCTCCTCGAGATTCATAAACACCGCCCTGGTCTTGGTCATGTTCCTGTCGATGGTGGTGGAGTGATCGTTCTTCTTGTTGAATTGCACATCGTAGCTGATTATCTGTCCGTTCCTGTGCTGTCGTTGCGGTTTGTCCCAGGTGACGCACACGGTGTCGAGAGTTTGGAAGAAGTACGACAGATTCGTCGGTGGTCCGGTCGGCTCGCCCTCCGGGCTGAACCAGTATCGCACAGTCTCCTGCCCGTAGCCGATGTTGTTTTTGCCCGCCACTCTGAACTCGTAGTCCACGCCTTGTTCGCCTGTGGAGAGAAAACAAAAGTTCGAGTTTTGCGACAGGTAGAGCGAGTGGTATACATTTTGCTTACCAAGATCTGTGATCTTGTACGTATGCTGATTTACGTTATCGATGAATTCCTCTTTTAGTGTCTGGTTCTTTATACCGTAGCGGATACGGTATCCCAGCAGATTACCGTACGTTTGAGTAGGTGTTGCCCACTCGAGCTCTAAAACGTCGGGACCTCTGGTAAGGACTCTGAAAGAATAAAGTAAATATTACGTATCGTCGTCCGACGCGGAGTGAGAGATAGATTCTTACTTCACGTTGACCTGCGGTCTGTTCGGCACGCCGCCCGGTGTCTTGATATGAACCGGTGCCGAACGATCCCCGTCTCCTTTTCTCGTCAGAGCTGCTACCTGCACCGAGTATCTCGTGTCGGGTTGCAATCCGGTGATATTCACCTCGAGCACGCCGTCCTCGTGCACGTCTCGACGTATCGGCTCATTCAGCAGGTCTTTCCCCTGATCAAATTGTACGTGATAATCGAACGTTAACCCTGAAAATTTCAATTCGCTCGCCAACTGACCTCCTCCCTCACTTCCTGCACGTGTATGTGGTAGCCGCGTATAACGCCGTTCTGATCTTTCGCTTTCGGCGGCTTCCACTTGACCCGTATCGCTGTCGAGTTGATGGCAGTGGCTGTGACGTCCTGAGGATCCCCCGGCACTGTAACGCAATCCATAATCAATCCGTGCACTTCACACCCGCCCCGCGTCACACTCACAATCGTACTCTCATGTATACCCGCAGACATACGTGGACAGGGAATGATATAACATAATGAGAATATACAAAACCTGAAAACCAAGATCCTCGAAAGAGAACGCGCGATTAAGAAGAAAAGAACAAAGAGGGAAAAATCGCGTTCTGTCCCGGAAGATCGTTGTACGTCGTTAGACGTATTTACATTTTACATCCCAGCAAAGAACAATATCGGTAGTACCCCTTCGTCCGTAAGAAGGAAACGTAAAAGAGGAAAAAAGAGGAAGCGAAAATCCGTCTTTTTACAACGCGCGAGACAAAGAATGTTTCGTTCACAATTCGTTCGTTCGTCCGATTCGTTGCTCTGTATCGAAATGAAAAGAAGACTCGTCGCAACATAGCGACAAAACGAAAGACAGCGGTGAGATACGATCGGAACAAAGATATCAGAGCGGTTGCAGAGAAATCATAAGTAATTTAAGGTGATGAACGAAAGAGAGACGAATGGTAAAAAGAAGAAGAAATTGGAGGAGGTAATTACATGCCGTCAATCACACACGGACAAAACGACGTACAAACAATATTACGAGGCACGTTGTACCCCATGCTCTACGCCCCTGATACGATCACGATCCTCCATTTGAATACCAATAATGCTTTTTTCTCTCTTTCCTTTTTTTTCTTTTCTCGTGTTTCTTTCATCTTTTGTTTTTCTCGGATTTAGCGATTCGCCTTCGCGTTTACGTAGGAAAGCGCGCGCGCGCCCGCGTAGACCGGGTTAAAGTAACGTGGACGATAACGCAGCGGCAATATTGGAGAGTCCATGACTTGAGAGACCAAGTAGACATTAGTTTAGTTGCACTGCGAGTTTTCGCGTATGGGGGTGTGCGGAACAGTTCGTCGAGGGATGAAATTTACGGCGAGGCTGGAAGCCGCGCGCGAGTCTCGGCGGTAAATACGCGCGTCGCCCTGTTTAACGCGTTTATTTACAACCACGAGCGACCGTTAAAGTTAGGCAGTCGCGACGCGTTTTGCGCGACGTCGGAGTCGCGACTTCCAACGACGACGACGGGTTTCCACAGTCCGGAAGATGAATCTCTCATGGACGGTCCAGTATTCGTCGTCGCTGTAACGAACGTTGCGAGAGAGAAATGGTAACGTAAAACGGTGGGGAAAATCCAAATTCGTATAAGGAAAATCTGCCTAATACCTACTTCCGCACGATATGTAAACAGTAACAATACAGCTCTCTACGATGGAAGAAGGTTCGCAAAAAACGAAAGTTGCGCCGCAACCAAAATACATACAGAAAATTCCGACGCAGAACTGAATCTCGTCGTAGCGCGACTGATGAGAAGCGATTGGTGGATCGCGTGCTCGCTCTGCTCTAGCTCTCGTTACGTATACACACAATCAATGATGAGATCAAGATCACACTTACAACTTCGCTATGTAGCGCAAAAAACAAGGGTGGCGAGCGCGCAGCCGCGCAGCGTTAATGTAATGTAATATATATATATATAGGTAATGTAATATATCTCTTAAGATTACATCATATAATGTTTTCACGCTGGCTGCAGCAAAAGAACATAATCATTTTAGGACGGCACTTGGAACTCTCGACAGACAATCGAAATAAGGAAAAGAGAAAACAGAAGAGCATATGTACATATATATGCAAAAAATTAGACGGAACGAAAGAGTGAAACAAAAGTAGTATATACGGTATAGAAAAAATGTCATATGGCACAACTCGAGACGAGCTAAGGGATACTCACTTTTTTCAGCTGCGCCCCAAAAGTCGCCAAAAAAGTGGGAAAAAAAACTCGTAAAAATTCGTGTCAATTTCGCACGTACATTGAGTAGTAGTATTACAGAGTAATTCAATTAATCTTTAAGGCATATCAATAGGTAGCACACTACTGATTATCATCAACGTTAAAATTGACCCTCTCTATAATGGCTATTTTCGATTTTGCGATCCACAAAAAAAAAAGAAAAAAAAACAAAAGAACGAACGTACATAGACAGAGATGTCTGTCCATATCTCTCTTGTCGGACCAGACACGCGCGCATTCGCTCGATTCGTCCTTTCGTTCCGGCCTCATGCGCTCGATGGCAGTCGCACCGCTTATTTATCTCGCACTGCTAACGAATGTCGTTGGACAAGATTCATGACTCCAATCGATCGATCGTTACATAGACCAAAAAAATGATCGCTTGGCCCTCGGTTGCAGTTGGTCGCAGAGAGGCGGGAGACGTGAGAATATCTTTTTTTTTTTTTTTGGCATGCGCAATCACTACTCCAAATATGAAATAACTAAAGGCTCATGTTCACCTGTCTCGTGTCGGGGAGAGAACGCGTCAAAACTCGTTTTTTCTCTCTTCCTTCCCCCCCTCTCCCTTGTCTTTCAGGAGATTTTAGATTATTACGTATTAAACGGTGATTCACTTCGCGAAATCACGACGATAATCGATCGCGGTGACAATTTGGAACGCGTCCCTCCTCCTTTTCCTCCCCGACACGAGACATCAAAGGGGAAGACCTATGATAAAATGCCTACGAAAAGAAAGCTAGGAGGGAAAAACCATAAGAAAGAATAAGGTGGACGGTTTCTAGGATGTATCAAATGAGAGAGAGAGAGAGAGAGAGAGGGTTTCATCGTATTACTACGGTATCTATCAGAAATGGACGATCGTGAGAAAAACTCGCGATTTCTCTCGCGTGTATGTACGCGTGTATAGTCAAAAAACTCACGATAACAAGATCGGGATACATGTCGGTGGGTTGGAATGTCTTCTGAGGAAAAATTGTTTCTTTTTCTTTTCTTCCTTTTTTTCTCGCAACTCCAAAAAGTCACCCGCAAAAAACAGCAGCTCGATCAAAAACTTTTGTCGTTTCAGCAGAAGGGGAGGCAGGGTAAATTAGAGAGAAAGAAAGAGAGAGATAGAAAGAGAGGAGGAGAGAGAGAGAGAGAGAGAGAGAGAGAGAGAGAGAGAGAGGGCAGCCAGGTGAAAGAAGAGTAGACGGAGCGAGAATACTGCTCTTGGGCAGTTTGGGTGCCATCGAGAAGTATCTCATTATTCGTCTCCCCTTCGTCTCCCTCTTCTTCTCCATCTCTCTCTCTCTCTCTCTCTCTCNCTCTCTCTCTCTCTCTCTCTCTCTCTCTCTCTCTCTCTCTCTCTTCCTCTGCCTCTCTCAATGTCAACATCCACCCGCGCATTCATCCACGCAAAAATCACAAAATTCCGCGTAAAACGCGCGCGTAAATGCGTTTCGACAGCCGTTGCCGAGACACGGCGTGCCGTTTATTTGATTAACGAATCGTGCTCGCGTACCTGTCAATGATCGAGTGTGGTCGAACTGTCGATGACGTCTAAATGTCTAATCCAAATTGGCGGAACTAGTTGGATCGAGCTAAAGGAAACGAAACTGTCATGAATCATGCGCTTGTCGGGACATAATAGTGATATAGTTTACGTGAGTCGAGTAAAAATGAGAGAAAACAACAGGAACATCAATGGATCAGCCGAAGCTCAAGTCGAGACTTCAAAAATACGCCTACAAAACGAGCGTTGCTTGTGAACCGCTGCTTAGAAGTTGAGAAATACAAAAGGAAATAAACCACATTTACACATACAGTGTGGCAATGATAACTTCTCTAGATATATATCCATGTGAAAACGTGTGTATGTGTGTGTCTCTCTCTCGAGATGAACGATATGTCACGTATAAAAAGAGATATTGCATATGGCGTTTAAACAGTATCTCTTACGTATAAATGTATATCGAACAAAGTATTATCTGAATAGTAAAGTACTGGCGTTTGACTTACAGAGACAGAAGATGGAAACGGGTCGTAGTTTCGCATGCAGAGAGCGAAGGTATATACGTAATATAGAAAACGGCCGTCGAGAGTGGTTGTATCATTCCAACGAATTCGATTACGTATGAAAATTAATGGAAACCGATGCTCACGGTCCTCAAGTGTCCAGATTTTCGTCCCCGTACAGTCGGCGCGGCGCGCACGATAAGTTCTCTCTCTCTGTATGTAGGCGGCGGCGCTTCGCCCGCGCCGGCCACTTTACGCGCGACCAGAAATCGAATATTCAATCCGGCCATTTCGATTTTTACGCGCTTTCGAACACAAAAAAAAAGGGACGTCTCGCAGCCGGATATTAAAGGTCGTTTCCGGCGTGGGCGAAATCTGATGACGTTGACGTCGGAAGCGATTTACTCCCGTCGAATCCACGGCATTGATGAGCGTACAAACGAAAATACAAATCGGAAAAGATCTCATGAATATTGGTATTCAAATGTTTCCGCGGAAACGCCTCGCGAATTCCCCCCCTTTCCTTTCGATATCATCCGACCCTTCCTCCTCGTTTGGGCGCAGAGGAGACTTTGCGCGAGCTTCCGACTCGTTCTCCCCTCTGATCGATCACTTCCCTTGATACTTATTCTTTCGGTACATCTCGTGTACGCTTTCTTACGCGTCGTCCTTCTTTCATCCGGTATATAACCTTTTACACAATCACTCACGCATTCACACTTTCCTGTCGCGATCTCGAAGTTATCGGCATCTTCACTGGAGAAATCAGTCTCTTCTTTCGTTATTATCAGATCGGGCTTTCCGAGATCGCCTCAGGAAGGAGCTTCAGATTGCACGACAGTCAGTCACGACAGTGGGGGTGCTTTTCGTGGGTGCTTTCAGTGCTGGTGCACGTTATATAGCGCGCATCAACAGTATTTATTCAGATGTGTGTAGCCGCTGCTGTGCACGGTGCTTTCTCACGCACGGGTGAGCCTCGCCTCCTACGCATACCATCGCACATCCGACGAATTGATTCGCAAAGCGGGTGCTCTCGGTGCACAAGGGAGGTCTCGCGTGTATGCGTGCGTGGTGGGTGCGAAAAGTACGAACACACGCGTGTACGCGACTTTAGGTGCAGGTGCGCACGGGGTGAGAGACAGTATATATATGCAGCCGGTGATATTTCGGTAAATAGTCAACGATACGACAGTCATAATACGTATGCGTGGAAGATACGTATACACGACGGTGAGAATTTTTGTGCTTGACAATGTGCGAGCTTACACGGCAGGGTGCTTTCAGCAGTGCTTTTTATCGTTTCGCTTCGCTCTGCCGAGTCTGCTTCAAGAGGGTACCGGACGGATCAGTCGCTCCGTGAACGGGACAATGCCGGGAATAGGGGGTGGTCGGAGCGACGTGGCGGGGCGGGCTGGGCTTGTGGAGAAACGAAAGAGGATCCGTTCCATAATGGCGTAAGGGAAGATCGTTACGGACGCGTCGGTACGACGACTTTTCGTTCAACGATCATGACGCGACGAATCACGCTTTCAACGCAAATATCTTCATTATCTGATAAACGTTATCGCGTCATCTCTTCTTATCGTGTCCGCTTTTCCTTCAATTATACATACGTTTCCTTTTTTCAATCTCTCGCGGTCCGTTGTTTCTACTTACTCGCGAAACTTTTAACGACCGGGTCGTACCGCGCGTCGCCTCCGCGTCGAGAGAAGTTACGATTAAATGATCCCGGTGAAAATACCGCGGCTAACGACCGGCTGGAGATTTATTTTTTCAACGACTATATATACGTATAAATATCGTGCAAACAATTTTTCCTCTCGATACCGAATTCGTTGGTTCGTTTGTTACGGGCTGGGACGGGGCAGGAGAGGACGTTGTTTGGTCTGGCAAAGGACGAAAAACGTTCGACATGCGGGTTCGACCGCGGCATCCCTTCGCACGGGCTGCTCGGCAAGAACGGGGACGGGAAAGTAACAGAAAAGCAAAACTGTCTCATGCATCGGCATGCCATTCATAGGATAGATAGGTATAATGTATTCGTGTCGGGGAGCGTGGTTTTGCAGACTCGACACAGTTCGGCGGATCTTGGTAGTGTGTGGCGATGGAAAGGGTGGATACGGGTTTCCTCCTTTCCGCGGGGAAAGAGTGAATTTCCGGAATTAAAGGGGGAGCGGCTCGGGGTGGTAAAGGAGTCTTTAAACAAACGAAGGCATGCTCTAAACATGTGCAAACGATAGGTAGAACTAAATCTCAACTAAAGACAGAAGAGCCTTATATATCAGAGATATAGAAATATATATATGTGTAATATATATATAGTGAAAAAGTGCGTCATATATATACATATATATATGTATATATATTTTTTTGTGTGTGAGATAACATTCGCTAGAGTTTTTATATATATATATACGTAAGCGCTTCACTCGCAAGCTGTCCCTCGCTTTGCCATTATTTTCGTATGACGAGTTTTAACGAGTTGTCATCTCTAATATCGAATCTATTACTCGAAGAAGAATACGCGTATGGCTACATTAGTAGTCGTGGTGTGGGAAGAAGAACGAAAATAATGGCACGCAAGACAGCTAGCCTGACTTCTATCTTCATAACACGTGGCAAGAGTGAGTCAATGAACTAAAGGAGAGAAACGAAACATCTTTACTGACGTAACCACGGTAACCACCAGAAAGAACACTGAGTGTAATGAGTACATATTATTAGGTAATTGATATATTACGATAGTGTGAATAGATCTTAAAAACTAGCTGTTCAAAACCTGGATCATCCTCCTGCAAATGCTTTAAGGGAAGATAAAAACACGTGAGTGAGTATAATTAATTAATTAGCGTGTCAAAATAGAGATATCCAAGTTTTAAAAGTGGGGCTGGGGTGAAAAAAACCAACGGCAACGAACAAAGAGAGAGAGTTGCGATTAGGCCCTGTAAAAAAACGGTAAGAAAATTCGTCTCTTTCTTTACATTTTTCTTTAATAGCTGAGCTCAAAAATCGGTTATCAGCTTCTGAAAAATCCGTGGCTGCGTGCACCTGGAAAAAATGTCGTGGGCACACTAGAAAAGGGGGTTGGGGGGTCGGAGTTTTTCTTTTTTTGGGGGAGGGGGGGGGAGTATCGGGGAGAGCTAGAATAAGTCACTGGAAATTTTTTTCTTGCCGCAAAAAATCCAAAAATATAAAATCTCGCCAGCCAAAAAAGTAGGGCCATCATCGTTTCGTGTTTCGCGTCGCACGAGTGCCGCTTCGTAAAAATCGAAGGGTGGGAGTGAAGGAGGTTGCGAAAAGAACGATAGGAAAGCGATCGGAATAGAGCGTGATTGGAGAGGCACGAAAAATCCAAAAAGTCGTGCGCGCTCAAAACTTTTGTTCGCGCAAAAAAAAAAAAGAGAAGGTAACCCGACCGACCGGAAAAAAGGGCCGTGTCCGTCCTCTTTTCCTCTCTCGTCACGATGGGCGATTCGATAGTTCGTTTCTCGAAACTATAACTGTAACACAAGAGTGGCGTGAGAAGGAGGAAAGCTCATATATGTATAATATAATACAGTTTAATATATATATATATTATTGTATATAATGTAATTTAATAGAATATGTAACGCAAATGCAATGTAAGATAACGTGAGTGTAGAGTCACTGGAGGAAAAAGATTAGACGAGACAGAGAAAAAACACAGAACAGAAAGTCGTGATGAAGGAGCGAGAGAGTAATTTGGTTTCGTTTGAGAGTTGAGGAAGAGAAAGAGAGAAGAGAGTTAGAGAGAGAGAGAGAGAGAGAGAGAGAGAGAAAGGTTGAAGTGACGTTAGCGGAATCTGAAATCGAAAGTATGTATATATATAATAATGTATCACATACGTAATGCATTCACCAGATCAAGAATGACACGGTGTGTCGTCGCAACCCGCACTGGAACCGCGCGTATCATAACCGGACCGACTTTTGGCGGGCTTTTATATTTTTGGCTCTCGGATGAGGCGCGTTATTACTTCATCCCAATAATACTCCTTTTCGCGCGAAGTTTAGCGTGTGAAATTCGTAGCGAGCGGCGTTGCGCTGTTTGCGATTCTCTCTCCCGCCCGATGTGACGAAATTACACATATCTCACTCAATTCGTCGCATCCATTGGCTCGCGCGCGCGGTAACATTATCGACGCGTCAATCCCTCGCTACGCGTCACCACGGATTTTACACACGTTACTCCTCGCGTGCCTGAGATAAACAGAGAGACTTTCAGTCAATGTCTGTGATACATACCGTCCTCGTGAGTTCTGACCGAGATAGGATAACTCGGGGGCCCGTCACCTACTCTGGTCCCGGCCAGTACCCAGATCCGATACTCGGTCCACTTTTTGAGCTCGTCCAACACGAAACGCGTGTCATTCAGTTTGATAATCTTCGCCTCGGAGTCGGAGCGACCGCTCTCGACGACTTGCAGCCTGTAGTAGGCGATCCTCCCGTTGGCGCGTTCAGCGATCGGCGGCTCCCACGTTACCAATATGGATGTTGGGCTGATCGCTTGTCCGGTTACATTGCGAGGCGGAGCCCCGGGGACTGTATAACATTCAGTTATAGGAGGGGGAAAAAAACAAAACTGGGGGCGAGGGTGTAATCGGCAGTTACCGGCCGATCGTACCGGACTCTGGCTTGAGGCTCAAAGCCGAGGGTGCGCGAATTCGCCGCGAATTTACGTGACCGGTCGGAAATTCCGTCTTGGCGAAAATCGGCAGTTTCACACTTGGTCGAGATGTGTTTCATCTCTATCGTTCGCGCGAGCGGATCGAGCGACGTTCTTCCCGTATCCTCGGTTTTGACAACCTCAACGCTGAGAGACGAGCGCACAGTCGACGGTGACTGTCGAGGGATACCAACGAAAGTATACGTGACGATTGGTCAAGGTTCAGAGAGAGAGAGAGAAAGAGAGGTGTAAATACTCGAGGTAAAAAGTCATGAATCGATCCTTGAACAGTCGAAAAAAGACGTGATTAGAGACAGGTTCGTCCGGAGCGGCTCGCGTTAACTCGATGCGCGACGCGCCGAGTTAACGAGTACGTTTATTATTGCAAGGGAACGAGACAACGAAAAACTGAAGAACGGACGTAAATCATATGTTATCGAGAATGAAAAGAGGTGCCCAAAATGCACACATATATCAATGCAGTGCTTAGTGCAATTTATATGTATGATATATACGTATATATATAGATATATATATATAAAGTGGCATCCAAAAACGGCTTTCTTATTTGCAACGCATGCAGTCATTCTCACTCTCCCACACTTCACGTTTCGACGTTAATTATCTCGATCTTTTCCGTTTCTTTACGAGAATACGCTCTCATTTCCTTTATCATCTCTCTATATTGAACGCGTACTCCGGACGTAAGGTCCTTCTTATGTGGTTCTTTTCAAAAGGTGTTGTGCGTCGCGATAGCTTACGCTACTTGCAGGAGCGTCTAGCGCTACAGCACCTCCTACCTGCTGTGCCATCGCGATGCATGATTGTCGCGTCATTCCACCCCGGACAGTCTGTCACCGCGACAATCACGGATCGTCTGGCACTCCTCGCTGCATGAACTCACTCGATTTCGTTTCTTGCGCTCTGTACGTTCTGCTTACCGTACTGTTTGGTGCGGACCGGATACGGTATCGTCGTCGCGCCCTCTCCTCTTTGACTCCTCGCGGCCAGCCACACGTAGTACAAGGTGTTCGGATACAAGCCGGCCAGAGTGTAGTTTTCGGTAACCGGTATCCTGCGATGGTGCTTCTCCTAATGCGAATAAAAACGCCCTAGTTAGCCGCGTGTTGCGCATCGTTCTTTTCAAGAATGCTCACGAAAAGTTCGCATCTCTTTAGTCCCTCTGGTATCCGGACGATTAGGGGGAGGAAAAAAAAAAGAGTCACTCGTTATATCCACGACGTGGACCGGTAAAGTTAACGCCGAGAGAGATGGAAAGAGCGGAGGGAAGGGTAGAGAGGTAGTCTACCTTCGCGTAAGTGTCGTTCCAATACAGCTCATAGCTGAGAATGTTCTCAGCGCTATGAGCGGGTTTGCTCCATTGGAGCGTTACTTTGGTCTCCCCGATGTCGACCGCCGTTAGCATTTCGGGCTGGCTCGGCACCCCTTGCTGCGTTTTGATTTGCACCGGTAGACTGAGCGGTCCGGGACCGACGCTCGTGAGCGCCTGGACTCTTATGGTGTAGATCGTGTGCGGCGTCAGCTCCGAGATCGTCGTCAGCTGGCTGTTATCCACCATTTGATACTGCCACGACGCCATTTGCTGATTCGAGTCCGTCGTGTAGTACACTTTGTATCCCTGCGAAAGAGGCGCGAGACGATTAGCGATGCTTGGACGGTTCGACCCGCGGACGACCAGGAACGGGTGTACCGACCGTCACTTGACCATTCGGAGTTTCCGGTTCGTCCCACTGTATGACCATCGTGCTGGAACTCAGTGGCCGTACCTGAACTTTCCGCGGCGCTGTACCGGGTTCTGCAAGAGAGGTTATCGAAAGTGGTTATCGAAAGGAGACACACGAGGAAGAACACTCATTAGCCGTCACAGACAATGAGACAGATGAGAAGAGAAACCATAAGAACCAAGGAACGCGTGCAACCAAAGAATAGGGAGAACGAGTGCTTCGCTCCTGTAATCTTCCTAAAGTAAAGTACAACGACGTTAGCGATCGACAAACACACCGTCGAAAGTTCGTATGATTAACTACACTCCCACGTGCGTCTCAAGGATAGTGTGTGGTAGAAGTGTGAACGTCGATAAAATATACGATAATCGAATTATCAAGATGATAGGATAAATGAAGAAGTAAACACCAGCACACAAAGGAACGTATCACTACAGCACACATAGTATTATGATTTCACTTACTGGCACCTCCATTCGTCGATTCCGCTATCGAGAAAAAAAAAAAGAAAACGTCAAACGATTACTGACAATTCTCAGTGGGTAAGTGGACGTAAGTGCGGGAGTGAAAATACGAATTGCGAGAGCGCTTCACCGCCTCCTTCGTATTTCCACGGGGTGAGAAGTGTGCTACTATATTTGTAGGAAAGGTGCAATTTCGCGTGCTGTCTCTCCCCGCGTGTTCGTTTCTCGTCCCCTCTTTTGCAAAAAGGAGACGGGGAGACGTCGTGACGGAGAAAGATAGAGTGAGAAAGATAGGTAGACAGAGAGAGAGAGAGAGAGAGAGAGA
>NW_014555184.1:1160106-1178587 GCF_001313825.1 Dinoponera quadriceps | reverse complement strand
GAGAGAGAGAGAGAGAGAGAGAGAGAGAGAGAGAGAGAGAGAGAGGCTGGGAATATAGAGGCGAAAAAATACACAATGACACGAGACGTCGAAGCGCGACGCGCTGGAACGGCCCCGCAAAAAACACTATAACACATTGGTGCAACAAAGAGCAGAGGGGGTTGGTGTGATAGGTGAAAAAATTTTCTTGTCACTTACATGGATCAAATCGTGCGTCCGCGACGGACAGCATGGAAAAAAGTACAGAATTTCCCTCAAAAAATGTGCGTAAAAACTCGCTCCTCTTTTTACGACGGTGTACAAAAAACCTATCTACGTGCAAAAATCACGCTCATGTCGGAGTAGTGCCGTTCCTCCACTCCTTTTCGGTCTATCGCGCGAACGTAACCGTGGATTGCACGCACGGAAAAAAGATTATCGGATCGCGTTATTAACCGACAAACTTACCGCGTGTTATGGAACGTGAGTTATTCGTGAATGGGATTGCTTTATCGTAGATCGTGACACACACAGACGCGTCCGTTACAGTGTGCGTGAAGGTACCGTCATGAATGATTGATTCGACAGATGTCATTAGAGTAGGTTGAGTTTAATTATACGATGAGTAAGAGACGACGAAACTAGCGAGAGAGGTGGTACATCGATCAAATCATCTCTCCGTAGAAACGACATTTTCCCTCATGCGGCTTTTCATTCGGCGGTTGCATCTCAATGTACGTGCGGGATGATCCGAGAATTCGCACGCGCTACGAAAATTGAGATGCGCAAGCTTCGAAAATGATCGTTCTCCAGAGTGATGACGGAAGTGTGCGAACGATTAGAGCGATAGAAAATTGCATGGTACTGACTTGTTTCACCAGTGGTGACTATCACCGGGGCACTTGGGGGACCACGCCCGATGCTGTTCACGGCTATCACATAGAGCTCGTACTCCGTGTACGGGCTGAGACTCCTAACATGGTAATACATCGTCGTGATACCGGATATCTCGGCGAATGCCTGGTTCACGTGCTTCGGTTTATGCTGAATTACGTAGTACTGCAGCTCATCCGGTCCTTTGTACGACCAGCTCAGCTTCACCGACGTCGCCGTGATGTCCGACACTTGAACGTTCTCCGGCGGCCCGGGAAGAGCTGCGAGGGGTGATTAATATGGCTTTACTTCAGCAGCTAACGTTTCCATCGATAGTCTACATCCGCGCGCCTGACGATTTTTCGAAATATCTCGTCGTCTGACGAGATCATTTTCCCGAGCCTTCCAGAGCCAGAATTGTGGTGACACTCGAAGAAATGTTTTCGATAACTCATCGACAAGCGTTAAATTGATATGCGTCTTAGTGTCGATGTAATGTCGAACATAGTGTCACACGAGAGCAATCTGTTTCGACCTCCCCCCTTCGGATGGTCAGTCAGGAAATAGGAAACGCGATGCTCCATCAGGCGCTTCGCGAGAACATTTTTAGCGCTGCTTCTCTTATTGCCAATATTACGGATATCTTTTTTCTCGATGATGAGTGTGCTCTCGTGCGGCAGATCCAATTTGGAAGCATCTCTAACGATCGCTTTACGACTGCCAATGTCGCCGCATAGTGGTACACTTGGTGTTACTACTATATAAGCGATTAGCTTTTCAGTGAAAGCATAACGAATGCAACGTGCAATTAATTGGCGCGCATCACGTGATAACGTAAGCGGAAACGCAAAATCATAAAGAAGCGGGGTGGGATCTATCTGCGAAGAAATCAGATACGAACATTGAACCTTCACCATCGTGGTAGCGTCGATTATGCCGAGATCGCTGGCGGCTGTGCACGTGTAATTCGCCGACTCTTGGATGTCGGTCAGCGTCAGGACGTTTTTGCCGACCGGCAGGTTGTCGTCCGGTGTTAGATCGGTCGCGGGGTCTTTTCTCCACTTGACGAAGGGCATCGGCGCGCCCACCGCGACGCAAGTAAGATTCAGCGATGCGCCAAGCATCACCTCGCTTAGCGGCGGTGGAGGAATCGAGAAGGTCGGTGAAACACGGCGTTCTGAAGAATTTCACCGTGTTTGATCGTATTTGACACGTCGACATGTGTACTTAGAGTCAAATCGGCGACGAGATGAATTTTCACGAGAGATTGCTCTCTTTCGGTATCCTTTTAATAGTTTACGTTTTCTTCGAGAAAATGGGTCCTAATTTAAACATGAATCAAAAGGTAATTTTGTCGCACCTTGACATATAAATCTCTCGTACGATATATTGTTCGCAGTGAGCGCGAGTTACATCACGTTATGATTGAGCCCGCGTTTGTTTATTTACGACTGACATTAAATCGAAATGCAAATAATGACGCGCCCAATTGGAGAATAATTACGTTTTTCGATCGCAAATTAACTGTGCCGCGTGAAAACTCGGCGCGATCGTTTCAAGGCGGATTTTACAAATCGCCGTCACGGCGATTAAGCCGTAAATGCGAACAGTCGAGATTCGAGATCTTGCCGCGAGAACGCAAGAAGACTCGGCGTAACGTGCGCGACGTGAGTCCTTTGTGCCGCCCGTTTAGTTTAATTACCTCCTAATTGCATTACATTAATTTTAATTACGAGCGGGAAAACGTCCACGTTTATGGCATTGACGTGACTGCGCGACGAATTTGCGCCGCATTCGTTATTTCATTCTACAAACACGTTGTCCTTTTGCGGCGTTTCAAAAGCCTCTAACTTTTCTTGGGACGTCCTATTTCTTCTTCTTTCTTCCTTTATTTATTTCTTTCTTTTCTTGAAATCATGTCTTATAAGATACAACATTTTCATTGTTATTGAAACAATTGTCGTATGCCGCGAGTGTATCTATAATGATTAAAATACCTACGTTTAACGTATAACGTAATCGACTTGGAGTACTCCGTGCCCACGGTGTTATTAGCGACGCATTCATACTTTCCTTGATCGGTTACGTCGGATTCGGTAATCTGCAAGGCACCTGAAACCATAAGGATCACACGCGGATATAGTACTGATATAATCGAATATGTAACATCAAGGTAGGATAATAGCTTGCGTGTATCGAGATTCACCATTGATCCTTCAAATTCGATGGAATTTGCAGGGTCAATGTAAAACTAGAATTTCGAAAGATTTGACGTTTTTTTATTTATTAAAGCCTAACTTGAAAGCTAACTAAAAAGCAATTGATTTGAGCGAGTTGAAAAGAAAAACTTCGTTAGATGTCTAAAAAAACGTCGAGTCAGTGTTTATCAAACATATAAAAACGAATGCACGATAGTCTCCTCGTTTAAGTAGATGTATTTTCCGCCTTTTACTTCATTTTTTCCACCGCTAATAGAGTTCCTACCGCGAAGGGGTCGAAGAAGGGCGACCACCCCGTGTCGCCCTCCTTCCCCCGTTCTGTACATTTCGCTTTCCATCCGGTTCGTGCGGGGACCACCGCGATGCATCAACCCCCTTAGAGCGCGATACCGCGATGATGAACTGGCCGTTGCGAGGCGTGTGATTATCTTCGCCGACGTCACTGCTCTGTATAATTCAAGTCCCCACGACCTCCTCCACTCACGAACGGTACCGCCCTGCTCATTCGCAAAGTAAACACCGGCGAAGCCAGGAATTCCGGGGGGGGGGGGGGGTTTAGAGGTCGATCGTTCGACCCTTCGAAGGTTTTATCGAGGTGACGGTTGTAATTAGGGAATGATCGCGAGCCGGCACCGAATAATGGAAATAACGCGGGGGGCGCGTATCGAAAATAATACAGAGTGCCTCCCCTTCGGTGGGTCGTGTGTATCGTCGGAATAGGATGCATCGAAACGGAACGCGACAAACACGGCCGAGAGGGTTTTTACTTCGAAACTCGCGGCGCTACGAATATTTTTTCCCCGAAAGACAAATACCGCGAATACACGAACCGCCGCGTTGTTTCCCTTGCGAACGAACGAAACACACGCGTCCTCTCACGTTCTCCCCCCCCCCCCCTCTCTGATAAAGGGTTTCGTTTTGATATTATGGCCCGGAGTAAAACGGAACTCGCAATTATTGGTGCGCGCAACCAGCCGCAGCGTGCTTGTTAATTTCGCGGACCAACGAATTTAATGCCGATTTTGGAATTCGTTACCCAGCCGAGTTCTCGCATCATACGTAACGCAATTAGCAGCTCTGGATCTTAGAATCGTGCGTTTCAACTCGACGCTAAATTTTCACAATTTCCCTCGACACAGCCTCGGCAAGGAAAGAGCTCGTATAGACTCGGCTGTGGGTAGGCGGGGAAGAAGCGGGTGAAAGAGTAAGGGTCGAGGGTGGAAAATACTTCATCACAGGCGAGAAGCGAGGCGAACTGATATCGCGTACGATCGGAATACGTAATCGTGCTTCATCTACAATTTCTCGTAAGCCGACCGGCGAGGCAAGCAACGCGCCTAGTCATATTGTTATCCCGGAGTCACGTGTGCATTGTTAGCGCGCCGCCGCGAAAAATGTTACGCCCGGCGAAGAGAGGATGGGAGTAACACGTGAAAAGCGCTTATTCATCCGGCGGAAACGCCCCTTTATGTAAACTCTGACCGGCGGACACGTTGAGAATGTATCAAGACATTTAGACTGTCACTTTTGATTCGTGATGTGTCGTGCTCTGCCGCTGCATTCTTTCAAACGATATTATATTTTAAGCTGCCATCGAACTGTGGACACAAATGAATTAGCGTGTAGTCAATGTACGTTGCGACATATATGGTAATTGCCGATAAGGTCGACAGATCGTGCCGAGTTGATGACGCGGAAGTCTTTCGACGCAAACTTATCACTGTTAAAAATAACGTCTCTCTCTCTCTCTCTCTCTTCACCTTACGGGTTTCATTAAAACCCATTTTAATATCCCACTGGCTGGCCGTGTCGTGACTTTTCGCTTTATTGCGTACGTGCGAGGTAAAGAACGATATAGAATTAACAGGAGAACGCGCGAATTACCATTGATTTAACGATAACATTTCTACGGATGTAATAGCCGCTTAAAATATTCATAGAGGCTGTGAAGGACACGTTACCGGTGGTGATAAACAATTAGATCTCGAACGTGAGACACAACGCACGACGATGATAACGCGTCTCTCCGTGTGTGTTCTTGATAAATTTTATATAATCAAGGCACGCGAGCCACCCCTCCTGCGATACGGCGCGATATACATTCGCATCGGGTACAATTGCGTTAAAAGGTGCACTGACGCTTAACGTCCTCTTTAACTTTTCATAATCCCAGTTTACGGCATCGATCGGCGGAGGGGAGTCGCCAGGAATGTTTTAGGTAACTGGCAGATAGATATCTCCCCGCTGTAAAATCTATTAGCGCAAGAAAGGTCATTGTTTCTCGGAAGCGTACGTTCAACTTTTCACGCCTCGGAAAATAGGATAAGTCAAGAGCATCGTTATGACAAAAATGCAAAATCGCGCGTCCGTTCGTAATTATACCTCGCGCAAATGGTGATTTTATAAAAAAATTTACCTCGCGTCTTTTTAAAAAATAACAGCTCATATATCTCGTTAAAGCGCAAGCATCGGATATCTCTGGGAATTTCTCGCGTTGCTCTTTTATCTACAAGATCGATGCAATATACATGCGTAAATGTCTAAAGTTCGGTTCTTGTTTTACGATGCACAAGGGACACAAAAGAGATAGCTCGCATCGATTCGAGTGCAATTTTTAATATCGTGCGTCCCGTATACAAAATTACGAAAACTGCTTCTATTTCCATGTTTTATTTGCGATCGTGGCTCGGTATAATGTCGTGTTTTTATTAAATAGTTGTTGCTCGTGCATTTTGTTTTTATATCCGTACACGGCTGAATAAAAATAATAGGTGAATACCATCGTCCTTTCTCTTTCTCTCTCTCTCTCTCTCTCTACTAACCCGATCAATATCGCCGGCATATGACAATTAACGACGCTCGTGAACTTTGATACCTAACACAACAGCGAATTTTTTCCGAGGAAAAATCAGCTTCAAACTCGTCGAGGAATCTGTTATTGACGGTTAAACGGCTGAGATTTATAAAGCGAGCTATCAGGCGTTAAATCGGCCGACCGATAGATCGCTTGTAATTTTCGGCCCTTTGGTCGAATCTGGAGGGGTACTGTATAAATAGCCCTTAACGATCCAACATTTTTGTCCAGCGACGCGCGACCCTTCTATTTGCATCTGAATAATTACGTTTCGCGGCAAAACTGAAAAGTTCCATTTTTCAGTCTCTGTCATACGCGAAATATTGTGTCGCGCGGCGGTTGCGATCGTAAAAACGAATAAATCGAGTAGTACGACGTATAAATGTACTCGAATTGTTTTCGTAGCAAGTACACACAATTCGGACGAAACTTGGCGATCGACGGACGCGTTACGTCCCGCTGTTACGGAAAGTGTCGTCGAATTTTCCTACGCGTTGGGGAAAATCGCGTTCCTTGCGAAAGCTCCGTGGCTTCGGGCGACACGTTTCGCCCGTCAGTAGGCGCGCATTTTTCTCCGTGCTCCTCTTCTCTCCGCGCAAGATCATATCGGGGATATGCGGCGGCACGGGACGCAACTGTATACGGCCGAGCCGCTATTTGTGTGTTTGCCGACCAATATTGAAATATCTTCCCTTATATTTAATATTACGAGAGCAAAGGCAACGCGTGCACGCATGTACACACAAGCCGTCATCTCGCTCTTGTTCGGATAGCATGCTTTGTCGCGGGGGTGGAATCGAAGGATGAAGCGGGGATGAATTCGCGCGCACGGCTCGGTGAATACAGGATTCCATCCGGATAGAATACAAATAGGAAATATGTTTACACTGAAAGCATTCCGAAGTGTGCTGTGTGTCCATGCGTTCGTCGCGCACGTCGACGTTGGCGCGGCAAAACGTTGCCGCGACACTTTTTAATTCCGACTTGTGTATTGAACATCAAGTTTCTTTTCGATTACGTTAGTTTCTACTTGTAGTTTTCCGTCGTTACTGACTTCATTTCAGAGCGAAACAAGGATCTTGGCAAGTTCTCTCTTCCGTCCAGTCAAACATTCGGCAGAAAAGGATATGAAAATTATCTTTTCGTAATCGATACAAAGTTTGTCGTATTTATTTGTCGAATAAAAATGAAAACAAAAATTTTCGGCAAGCCAGGATATAACGGAGAAAACAGCAAATTTTCCGCAGAAATCTGATAGGAACATTTTGTTATCGTTGTAAGAGGTTAAAAGGTTTGTAGTAATATTATACTTATAAGCGTATACGGAAAATAGAATTAGCTCCCGCATCTAAAAACTAGCTATCCGTATAATATAAGTGTAATTTAGCTTTCGGACTCAATTTTTAGCTGTGGGAGCTAATTCTTTTTTTTCCGTGTACATTTCAAAGAGAGCTGAAGTAGCCGATCATCCGTGCATTTGGACAATTTTTCGATAATGATTTACTCCGTATGGGAAGAGAAGAAGAACCGACGATCTTTCCTCTAATCTGAGTTTCTTAGCTTAACCCTTTCGGTACATTTGACGAGTGAGACGACTCGTCATCTGCTTACTTGGGCATAAAATGTATTACTTTTACATATTAATCCATATAGCGACAAATTAAATCCGTCCCATGGGCATAAAAATCTTCAAATAATTCAGTACTCAAAGGGTTAATAAACTAGCTCAGTTAAATAGCAATTAGCGTCTTGTCGAGTGCGTCAATACTGGTTTCGAGAACTTGATTCTCGAATATGCCGAGAGCATGGCTCGAACGCATATTCGAATCAAAGGTACAGACGCGTCGCGCTAATGTAAGGACAATCGGCGATATTATGCGGGTCGTTCGAAACGGACGACCGTCGGACGGATATATACCTCCGTGACAACGGTTTGCGCTAGCTATTTAGAGTTATTAGGGCCGTTCTCATTCGGATTAATTAAAGCGGAAAGGCGCGGTGCACGCGCTCCTGTCGATTTCTTGGCGACGTTCCAACTTTGTTCTCGCGATCGGAACGTCGAATAATTCCCTCGCTGCGAAAGAGGGCTGTGCTTTTGACGAAGCGTCGTTCGAGATAACGAACGCTCTTGCCCCTCCCTGCCCGTCGCGAACGCCTTTATACACAGCGAAAACAGCGAAGAGGATCCGTGCCTCCGAGGTATATCGGGTAACGCGGCTCTTTTTTCCTTTATCCTCCTTCCTCGCGCCGCGAAAGGAGAGTAACTCACTCAAGCTCCCTCCGCGTAGCCGGCGTCATAAGTCAACCCCGTGGGTAAAGGGTGGTCTAATGGTCCCGGGGGAACTTCCCCCGGGGAGCGGTGGAAAAGGTGGAGGACGCGCCCTCTCACTAGGATCGAAAAGAGGTGAACGGTCGAGAGAAACGGCGCGGAATTTCAGTATAGGTGTTAAGCCACGATGCTCGTTTCGCTTCCCTTTCGTCGTCGCGGCCACCTCGAGTAATTCACGTGGTCGCGGCGCGAGTCTCGTCAGCCGGTTCAACGCATTAACCGTCGTTACGATATCAAAGGTAATGAACCGTGATATGAAGGGATTTCGAGTCGATTGTGGCACGAGACAATTGCGACGCGACTGTAGAGCTACATGAGGAGAACCCAATTAACCCGCGCGCGGATGGTAAGAAGATCACAGAGTTTCCTATTAAATGTCGGAGTCGTGAAATATCGTGATAAAAGTGGTTGCGCGAATGAGAGGAATAAAATTCGCGACGTATTACTTAACTCTCGGGGATAACAAGATTGGTCGAACACGCTTGCGAAACGTTGCATTTCTTCATATGTTCGGCGATATATTTTATTTACCTTTAAATATTGTCCAACTTATTGTGAGAGAATAAAAAGTGGTAAAAATTCGTCGAAAATCTCACAAAAAGCTCACGAGTAAAGCGATAAGAATGGCGCGGACATTAAGTGGAGCTGGTTGAATCGCTGTAGCGTTTAGGCGACTATTCGCAAAGTAAGTAGGAAGGGTCTTTTATCTGAAACGTCGCGATCGCGCGCTCTTTCCACATTTTTCCTCTTATCTCTCTCTTCCTTCCCCTTCTCCCGGGGTCACTCCGAGGACCACCCGTCGCGGGGTCGGTCCGTTTAGTCACACCACTGTATTACGCCGCTTGTTCCGAAGTTCGGCGCTCGCTCATCAAGCTACCGGGGGCTTTAACGCGGGGAATTTTACGAGTGTTGACGAAGCGCTAACCGACGTCTCCGCTTTTACTCCCGCAGAGTCGTTCGCGGCTTTACGAGCGAGGACTGCAAAATATAATTTAACGATTCGCTGTGTTAAGTTTTGCGCTCTCTCCTACGTCGCCGGCGAGAGAATTTCCTCGAGAGTCGCGCGCCAAGCCTTTTAGCCGACGCTGCTGAAGGTTAAATGAAACGTTAAACTGCTTTAACTTATACGCGCGCGTATCTAATTAAATTTGCCCTCGCGTAATCGCGCGTTAGGCTGGAGTTCTCCGAGAACGAGTTATCGGCGCTCAGTCATTCGTGTGCTCGGGGCATCGACGCCCTCCCTGCCATCCTCGTGAGATTCTTGACTCTTCATCAAGTCCTGTAATCCGGCGCCGCTTGTGCCGCTATTCTTTACTGGCGCGTAGCGTAGCGCCCCTGTAAGCTAATAGACCGACATCGATTTTCATCACGGTTTTAACCCCCCCNACCCCCCCCCCCCCCCTCAACGGAAAAAGAGAGGAAGTCTTCGCTCAGTGTCGCGAAATATATTTGAAGAGCGATGCGCGAGAGACAATTTTCGCGTGAGAGGAGAAGCCAACAGGACTTGATACACCGTCGGTTCGTTTATTACACGGAGAAGAGAGGTTCATCGTTACGCATAATTTAACGCGCACTCTCCGTGCTTCAGGAGATATCGTCGCGTTCTTACGATTCTTACGTCGACGGTGGACGTGTTAACACGAGAAGCGCGAAAGACCCCGCGGAATTTAATCGTGCGCGCGCGGCGAAAATACGAGCGTGGTATTCTATAACGAGCTGGGACGCTTTGATATCGTTAATGTACATCGCGGATGTAGCTATTCTCGTGAATTAACGCAAACAATGGTATATATATATATGGGCGAGTGGCCGAGCGAGCGCGCTGGCTCGGCCAGAGAGTGCGCGTGGCGAGTTAAAATTTTAACACTGGCTTAATTCCCGCCGACAACGCGAGCGAAGCGCCTGGCAAATTTAATCTGCGAGATTTGAATAATACGTATGCACGCGCAATTTTCGCATAATTCTATATTTAACTGTTGCGAAAGCGGATGAACCCCCCGAGAAAAACGTCTATCGCCCCCCCCTCCCCCCTCTTATATTCTCCGTCACTTTGCGCACGTCAGATTGCGCGTCCTTTCGTCGGCAGAAATTTGCAGAGCGATTGAATTCGCCACTTTGCGCAATCACTGCACGGAATTGACGAGCGCGGCCAACGAAATGTTGACATACGTTCGTGAAAGCCGTATAAATTTGGAAAATCTTTGATTGTCGTGATGATCGAAGAGACCGCTATTTCCAAGCGATTAATAACTGATCTGCGTCAATCGATCAAATTACCTTGAGTAATCGTACTAAAATAATCGCGTAAGGAATATTTTTGCATAATATAAAGTTTCGCTCCGAATAACCCTCTTCCCCTCTTTGAATGAAAAGAAGCGCGATGGCGGGAGCTATTGAATCTCTGACATTTCGATATGGCATTTGGGAAAACAATTTGTCGATAAAGAGATTCACGTGAATATATAATAAGTTTATAATATGCAAATACATTGAAAACGTGTTGCTCAAAATCTTCCCGTACAACATGCGCCTGATGCAAAATATATTTTGTTTCAATAATAATAGCGCTTCCTATGTTCTTTTTTCAGGGTACAAAATAGACTTTCAAAATGGATTGCGTATATCGGGGAGTTTTGTATTTTATTTCGGGCAAACACGATGCATCGAGTGCATCGACCGTTTCGTCGTGTAGTATGTTATTTTTGGCGTCGCCCTATGATATTTGGCGGCGTCCGTGCTTGTTTCGAGATAAAACATCGGGAACGATGGAAAACGCTGTCAAGAATGCATCATCAGTCGAAAACGCTCGAACGCGGCAATCTATCGCGGCGTCCCGCAATGTGTTAACAGTTTCGGGCGCGATACGAGACGCGTGGCGAGCGCGCGCAATTTTCGAGCGAGCTCTCGCTTAACGAGTTCGAAGACAGGTAAGATTTACGAGAAAAATGCTTGTCAGCGTGGGATGGAATTTATGAAAACTCTCGTTCCGCACGGCGTCAGTCTCCCTTCTCGTCACCCTCGGTTCGCCTCCTTTTCTTTCCGTTCCTTCCTCCTTATTTCTCGTCCATCCATTTCCCTAGCGCGGAACTTGGCGCGCTATACGCAGAAAGTACATCGGCTCCTGATGTACTTTTTGCGATACATTAAGCCGTATATTTTATGGGACGTGCGCACGCCGCGCGCTATCGACTGGGACGCTATCACACGGAGGAAGGGCGTCGCGAAGACACGCGAATAACGTTAAGGGTGCGAGCGAGTGACTGATGTGACTCCGGGGCTCGGCTCTCACGCCAGGCAGAGGTTATCAACCCCTCTCCGTTAAATTGCACTTAACTCGACCATAATAGCACCACCATTCGATAAAAAGTCGCGCGGCTTTCGGATGCCGAATTATTGTATCGTAGTCTGACCGAGCGAATTGCCGCGATGTTCTTTATACACGAATTTTACCAATTTACTCTGCACCGCGCGTAATTATGATTTGTTCCTCCTCGAATATATTCGTAACATTGCGGATGCAAACAGTAATTGTAACTGTTAATGACTCTCGAGGGGAGGGATTCAAAGTAAATTTACCATCACTGCTGTAACTAGCGCATTAAGAGCGCGGGAGGGTTTCGTATCGCAAGTACGACGGTAATAGGCAAATCTTCGCTGGTAGCGGAGCAACTAAAAATACACGCCGTTATTCCTCCCATCTAATTACAATAATAATAGCCGGCGTAACGGTACCGCCGAACGAATTTACATAAACGCCCGGCATACTTCATTATCGCGGCTATCGATCGTGGAAAATAACCGGGCGGTTCGGTCGGGTTCGCGAATTCTCGAGTTCCCGATCATTCCGCGATTATCCGTTTTCGAATCGACGGTTTGACGAGCGGCGAAGAGCACGCGTGCTTCGGATGGGGTTTCCGCTCGTCTCGTTTCCTCCACGTTTCTTTACGGCAATTTCTAGCAAGATTGCCAGGTCGCGACGTACACACGGCCGCTCGCGCGGCCCCGATGCATACCGATGCGCGAGTATCCATAATACATGGCGGCCACACGCACGCGGTCGCGTGTACACGCATGCGAGTGTGCGAGGCACGCGTTGCATATACAGAGCGGCGGCTTCGCCGCATCTAATGTACACTTTTCACGTCGCGGCAAACGGGCACCGTAAAGATAGGGGGGAAGTGCGCGCCGGTATTACGTGACGTGCCGCTCGATAATGATACCGCCGTAGCGATAAAAACGTTATATATTCGTACGTACGTATTAAGCGGCGAATGTAATGATAACGGGATACATCGGGCTTTAACGAAACGCCGTACCGCAAAATTATTCCTTTCTTCTCTCTCACTCTTTTATCGTACCACCGGTTTCTTCCCTCTTTCTCTCGGGGAGTATTATTAATACATTTTGCAAGTCTTCTCCCCGCAGCTTTCGTTTAGCAATAATGCGTGCGCTCTATAGTTTCACATTCTCCCTACTTAATTACGTTCGCGCGCGCGTGTATTTAATGCTTTCACGGATGGAAAATGTGTGGGAAAAGAGATAATTTAGAGGCGGAGAATTTTCAATACGGAAATACGAATAATGATAATCGGATTTTCGAACGCTCAGTGTTACAGTCTTCTCGATCGCCATGGAACAGCGCAATATTAGTCTTACGCGTTTTGCGCACATTGCTTGTACACATACAGATATCGTGAAAGTAGTACATCTGTGTTGTAAAACCGACAGTAGTCATATCTATCTGCGGTCGGTCACGAACCGCAGAACGAAAGAGAACTGTAGGGTAAAAGACCCCATTACCGAAAACATATCGCGATTGATATATCAATAAAAAGATTATGTCACCGTTTCCAGGTGTCCGTATTATTTCACATTAGCATTCAGACATTGATTGCAGAACACACATTTTTTTCGGATGTTTACATTAACGAATTAAGTCTTCTTTCTTATGATACGAAAGAAATGTTGTCACGCGATTTACCGAACTTTCCACAACGTTCAGTGAAGATATTACCGAATGTAAGATCTTATACCGAGTTCCGATAACCGACTTGTAGAATGTAATACCGTGTCTCTATTAACGATCTTTTAATCGCGATTAGGCATACTTGAAAGTTGACGGTAATCAGGTCTCCTCACTTTAACGGGCAGTCTATTGCCGGACTCGGTAAATGAAACGCACACAACAGTTGTCTTTTCTCGTGAAAAAGAATTAAGATACATATTTTATCGTTCAAATTAAAAACATAAAGTTTCATCTTGAGAAAGAAAATTTCGATATCACGTCAAGGTATGAAAAAATGTTTGCGAATCTTTTGTGCGCGGTATATTTAGCTAGAGAAAAGACAAAATTCAAATCAAGTGGCTTGAATACATTCTTTAATTGTAAAAGAAAGTTTAATGCCCGATAAACTATGTACAACATAAATACTTTCAATTTTCAGAAAAAAAAAATTCATCGTACTGTTTCCGACTTTTCATAATTTATGAAAAAATTGAGTTCCATCGGGGACTTTTGTGTGTGCGCCATTTCTGAATTAATAAACACAATAAATGGATGGATTAGATTTCTTATCCGGACGTTAATGGACGTACGTCGGCACGCGCGCGGTTATGTTTAACAAAGAGATCTTTAACATCGTCACATCGGCGAGATCGCAGATTATCGTCCGTCCGCGGATCTTCGAAGTGACGCGACAGTAGTCACAGCGGTCGGCTCTTCCTCAATTCCAAACAACGGAAATGCAGCGTAAATAATAAAGCGGTGGTGTTATGTATTCCTCGAATATCATATCGCTGTGAAATGGCGGCGATCGAACTCGCGCGGAATATGGTGAAAGTTTCGTCGTCGTCGGAAGACCGCGGCCGATGATGCGAGAGCACACTTTACGAGCGTATGGTCGGGCACGAAGTGTGCTTCGCGAACGGGGCCAGGTGTGCTCTCGGCAAACGAGATGGATGTGCTGGATGTTCGCGTATCGCGTGACCACTCGATCAACGCCGCCGCGGGTTGACAGTGACTTACGCACCCGGGCACTCAACGAGATATGACATGCGCCACCGGTCGGGCGCCCCATTGTTACCTACCTGTGTACCCGCCAAACACCCTTAATCTTTCTATCTTTCATAGCTTTTGTCATCGTTCGATCGTTCACGTAGCCCATTTCTCTCTCGGCTCCTTTCCCGGCTCTTATCGACCTACTTTTCGTTTCTCGCGAATCAAGCGTGACTTAACCGTCGTACTCTCTCGCGTCTTGAGGCTGAATTTCGAACGACCCCTTCGTCGTATTGATTGACAGGCGGCGTTACTTACCGGTATCCATGACCGTGTATCGTGGATTCGACGTATCGATAGGCAGCATATCTCGCACCCAAGAGATGATGGGTACCGGTGATCCGACCGCCGTGCAAAGGAGGACCGCGTTGTGACCCATTTCGACCACCTTCGTCGTGGGCGCCTGAGTGATCATCGGGAAACCCGTCGGTAAATTCTCCACTGTAATCACAAAGGGACCCCTCTTTAGTTGTCGGAACGGCGTTTAAAAGTCCGCACAAGTAACCGGCGTATTATACCGGCGGCAATAGCGCGGCTGATGACGTTACGTAGCTAGAGGGAGGAAGCTTATGCAGCTTTTGAGAAAATTCACGAACATATAATAGTTGTAATAATACATCGAAGCGTCGGCTCAACCCGCGGTAAAGTAAACGATAGCGAAATATAAAATAAATAGACGCGGTATATTTCAAGTAAGATAACCCGTATTTTAACAAGAACGCATAGAAAGGGACCCCCGTAATCCGAAAGTTTCGTACTTTCCGTCAGAAGGCTTAGCATATTATTACACGAAGTTCCTCTTAAGACGTGTATTTGCAAAATTGTTTTAATCACTTTAATTTTTCACCGTGAACAAGGCGAAATTTCGAGTATTTTAAGGGTGGAGAGGGCGAAAGAGAGGAGCGCGCGAGTTCAGTAATACTTAAACTTTCATATTTGCAAGCATATTTTGTGCGCGAGGATGATCAATCAAAAAACTTTATTCCCGGCTCTTCTCCGCCTGCCACCTTTTTAAACGGTAGAATATTCAAACAAATTATACACATAGGAAGTATACGTGGATATAGTTGGATAAAAGAGAAGAGAGAGAGAAACAAAGATCGGCCGGGAATATCACGTTTACGGAAAACGTCAAAATATCTGACACGTACAGGTCTTTTGCATCGATGGCGGGGCAAACTTCGTGGCTTGTCAATTATACATTGGATGTCGCAGCTAGACCGGGATGGGTCTCGTAGACAGGTATCCGACCGGTCTCGCGGGATCGAAAGTTAGGAAAAGCCACTGGCCGGCCGCGCTGTTCCCATTTCCCACTGCGGAAAACAGATCTTCCGTCCCTCGGAAGGTAGTTCGCTGATATGGATAGATGCGATCAGGAGCGGAATCACAGGATTCAATATACCGCGACGGTTTCTTGAAAGGACTTGCCAAAAGAGTCCAAGAAATTGCGCGACTTTGCCGAATGATTTCCGTTACGATCAATTGTACTCCGACGTAGCAGACTTCTCTTTTGTCTTCGTGACAGGACGTGTAATCGCCGCTATTAACCAACGAGACGCTAATTGAGATGTTTGGAACGTACGACGTTTGCGAAACGGCACTCTGTCGGTGACATCGAATATTCGCGGATCTTAATAAGTTACGCGATCGATATCCAATTAAAAGAGTCGATGCGATCGAGGAGCTGAGCGTGCCAAAGGAACGACGCACCGCGAGTCGTGCGTGAAGTTTAGCCTCGGGGCGAGCAGCAGGGAGATTAATTCGACCTGTTTCGAGGTACACGACCCACATCGCTGCCGTTCTTCATGTAATTACGACGACGCTACATTAATCCTTTGGGTGAACTCGTAGTTAAATCTAAGTTGCCGACGCGGTACACGAAGTTCCAAACAACTCCCGCGATTGTCCTGTTTCGACGGCACTCATACGGCAGAAATGAAGACAATCCACTCGAGCCGATTTAATAACAATTTCCCGACCCACCGGCTGCTCGTTCGAGAAGCGCTCTCGCGATTGTTCGCCGAGCTTGTTTTACGTAAACGCGCGAAATGAAGGATCCGACGAAATAGAAACGACGACGCGTCGCGTGGAATTCTACGTGGATCATACGTTAGAAGCGGAAAATTGCCTCGCTGTTGGAATTTCGTGTAATTTTCATTAGCGGTGGAAACGAGATTACGCCATTTGCTTAAAGTCGCGTCTTTTACGAAGGATCTCTTAATTGCCGACGGCGCAACAACGTTCTAATTGCAGTTTGCAAGGAGGGCGGCGGCTCTGTAATTTTTACAGAGCGTTAGCTAGCTGTCTAAGGTTAAAGTCACCGGAAAGCGAACTCGAGACTTATTACAAGGCCCACGAACTGGGTGAAAGTTCGCCGTAAGGGCGCGATCAAACTGCAATTACCACCGGCGCCTCGGGGGGCGGCTCTTAGAAAGTCCATCTTTCACAGTCTCGTCAATTACAAGAGCAATCGGAACTCGCGGACGAAGTTAGTGGTCGGCGGTACTTTTGCGTATTCTGATCTACTCTCGCCCCCGTTCGCAAATAACTTTTAAAGCGCCCGAACCTGTTGGATCTTGGCAAAGATTGGTCGTCCGCCAGCGTCAAGATACATTCACAAGTTGGCACAATTGCGTTCAGTCGCTTTGATAACGCTGGTAGCCGTGAACGCCGTGTGAAAAAAAATTTATCGGATTTCCCCTCGCTCGCTTCTTCATCGTCTTTCATCCAGCCATTTGATACCCCCGTTATCGCGGGTTTTGTCGAATAATTACTCGATACGTCGGCTTCTTTCGATCAAACGCGATAATCTGACTTTGTCAAGCATCTTCACGACACCGTTGCACGCATTAAGTGAATTTTTCCCAAAGTCGATATTTATTTTAAACAGCGATAAGCAGGGGTCTTGGAGCCGGCAACTTTCCAACTTCGGTAACGACATCTTTATGATTTAGCGCGAGTTCCGGCTAATTATTTTAGTTTACCATCGAAAATGATCGAGAGAGTTAGCGACTCTTGTATAAATTACGTTTCCAACTTTCACGTGAACAGAGAGAGAGAGAGGAAATCTCGTCATTTCGTTAACATTCATTCACTTTGATGCGACAAGACGTAGATCGCGTCGAAACGCTCGAGTTAATGGAAGATCGCGAGAGATGCACAATCGCGGGGGATCGCATCTCTCGTGCGCACGGCGATAAAACCGCGGCAAGTAGGTCGAGCGATTTACCGGCTATTTGCCGGCGCAGTCAGCAGCTACATTAAGGAACTCGCGGGCTATTATACGGGCGAGTCTGTCAAACTCAACGGGATTCGCGTGTTATTATCGCGAGGGAGGGAGGAGATGCCGATGCTCGACAGCCTCCACCGACTTTCTCTCGGGGTCTTCTTCCCCCATTGTCTACTTCCGCGGCGCCGCTTCTTTGTCCTCGTTATCGTCCGAGTTATCCGGCGCGCGCCAATTATATTGGGAGAGCGGCCGACAATAGAAATCGCCTGCAGACTTTCCGCACGTCCCATTTCCACCTTCCTCCTACTTCACCGTTATATCCTCTTTCCTCCGCGCGCTTTTCCACCGGCGGCGACAAACAATACAAGCAAGCCCGACGTCGACCGCGACGACAACAAAGTCGTCGGCAAAGCTATTGTCCGTCTGGCGATCCGCGCCTTCCTCGTGTCCGAGGTCGCGCGACGACTATTGTACGACCGTGGAACGATCCGTGCAAGGAAAAGAAGAGACGCCTTCCCCTTGGAAGACGTCGTGATTTTGCGGGAATTTGTCTTCCTCCCCTGCCGTCGTCCTCCCGCTACGAGACGTTCTTTCATACTCGGTGCCTTCCTTTATTTGCGATTTCTCACTCCGCGCTGCTTGGCCATGCACGCAAATGTGCGCGCGTAAAAGCGCGAATAAGATGGACCGCGCGTGAACGAGTTATCGCCGGGAACGAACGCTTTCCTTTTTATTATTTCTTTCTTTACGGCACTCCCTCCTTCTCCCTCGTATTCTACGTATTCGCGCGTGTTGAGCTTTTTTTTCATCGTTACATTTATGCCTGCCGCGATCGTAAGATCGCGACGTTACTCGCCAAGAGGGAGTTTTCTCGCTGCGGATTCTCGCCGACAAGACACTCGATTGGTTGCGACTTGATTAGCAGCGTACACCAGGGGGGGGG